>NW_025813526.1:6537576-6742970 GCF_021976095.1 Xenia sp. Carnegie-2017
CATTTTGATTGAGCATTGGATAAATTGAATTAAAGATTGCCATTAACTCTAAGGCGAAGCTCGAGATGTTTATTGCATTGTGTGGTTAGAGCTAAAGTTTGCTATAAGACTAACTGAGGAGACTTAGGAGAACTTGAGAGAAAATCAGTGAAAGCTTGAGACCGAAGGTCCCGTTGCACCTTTCACCCGCTTGATAGTTCTCATAAACGTCTCCTCGATTTACCTAAGCCAGTGCAAACACAATCATCTTTTATTTCTTTAGAAAACAGCAATAATGCAAACAGACAAATGTAAAACAAACATTTTAAAATGTATTCATGTGATTTGCAATTAATTTGCCTTCAAGTACTTATTTCCATATGAACTTTATGGTATTCAATTAAGAATTAGATTACGCACGCCCTGCTGTTAAATGTTCAGTTTGTTCGTTTAGTTGCTAAAAGACCGATCGAGCACTTCAGAAGATCACACTTTAGCTTTCGTCTCAATATTTACAAAATTAAATATTAAATAAAGGCATTTTCATTGTGTTTTCGACGTATAAAATACAAGAGACAAGAAACAAGAAACAAGCCAAAATATCTGGGTAAGTTACATTTCGTATTTCGTTTTATTCTTAATGCACACGTGTACTTGCTGTTGTAAGTCTTAAGTAAAAAGATTGTTTTGCTGTAAGGTGTTGGCGTAAATATTCATACCACTTGGAAGACGCCATCACGCCGTGCATTGAATTCGCATTACGAAAATTATGGCGATTTCGAATTTCAAATTCTGAGAAAAATCATTGAGCATTTCTTCAGTTAAAATGCTTTTGTTTGTGCTTTTGAAAATAAAGTACCTAAGAAGAAAGGTAGTACATTGAGTGGAAATCGATGATAATTTCTTACGATATTAAAGTGAATCTTTATATATATTAAAATTCTGCGTAAAAGGATGTCACAAGAATAATCTTTCCATAAAGGTAAATTTTGTTTGTACAAGTCATATTTTTTCATCAAAAGTAAGAAACGATGCTGAAACATAAGACAACTGACACTCCGTATAAGTAAACATTTTTAGTCTAAACGCTTCGACAAAGACAAAGCGTTAAATAAGCCGTTTGGTTTTATTCACTATGATGATATGATGTATGAATTTCGAGTTCAACGTTATGACTTCCATGTACCCAAATTGGTTTTCCGTCGGATGAAGTTAATTGTGATAACTTTGAATATACACAATGCACAAGACAAACTTCTGGCCAATTTGAAGTTTGGATAGAATACTTGCGAAGTACGTACGTTGTAATTGTATGTCACACGAAGTATACAAGTGCAGATTCATAAGAAAAGGAATAAGAGTAAAAAGACGAAACGGTGAAATAGGTCGTTTTTACAATATTTGGGAAAGATTTGTCGACGACATCTTTGCCATAGTCAAGAAAGACAAAACTGAACAAATCCTACACACCATAAACATTACCACAACGAACATAACCTTCACTAAAGGCGAAGAGCACGACGAACAACTTACCTTCCTCGACATCCTACTAACCAGAACAGGGGAAAACGACAAACATGATTTGAATGTTCAAGTTTCTTTGTTAAACTTTTCCAATGAACCATTTTAAGTGACTTATGAAATTTGTGCCTAAAGAAAACATGTTTTACTATTGTAATTGTAGTAGAAGTCGAGGATCGTGACTAAAACACCACACGAGTACATACGAGTACATACGAGTGACATACGAGTACATACGAGTACATACAGGTGACATACGAGTACATACGAGTGAATACGACTATATACTGGTCAACAAATGAGAAACAACACAATTTCTTTAATACATAACTTTTCCTTGTATTTGTGTGGACTTTGGGGCAACCTTTTGATGTATTTAAATGCTGAAAAGGTATTTTACTTTCATACTACATTCATTTGTATGTTTTAGTTGAATTTGTTATAGATATTTTGTCGATGCGATTTGCCAGTATTTGAGCGCTTTTTGACACACTTTCACCTAGGAAATACATATTTATGAAAGCGATTATACATTCATTTTGACTCTGAAGATGACTTCATATAGCACGTTTTCAAGGCATTATTCTTACATTGCATATTTAATCGCTTTCATAAATATGTATTTCCTAGGTGAAAGTGTTTCAAAAAGTGCTCAAATACTGGCAAATCGCATCGACAAAATATCTATAACAAATTCAACTGAAACATACGAATGAATGAAGTATGAAAGTAAAATACCTTTTCAGCATTTAAATCCATCAAAAGGTTGCCCCAAAGTCCACACAAATACAAGGAAAAATAAACGCAAATATCAATGTATTGAAGAAATTGTGTTGTTTCTCATTTGTTGACCAGTATATAGTCGTATGTCACTCGTATGTACTCGTATGTACTCGTATGTACTCGTGTGGTGTTTTAGTCACGATCAGAAGTCGAGAACCTGTGTTATTGTCGATTTCAGTTAACTTTTCAAATGGCGGTTGCCAAGTTACTTTCTAATGTTGCCAACTACATCTCCAAATACGGAATATTCGATATGAACTTGTCAACTTAAGTTGACAAGTTGTGTACTTGAGTACTGAAGTTCAGTGGCGTAGCTAGGAAAAATAGTCACTCCCGCCAATCCATCTCGCGCCGGAGGCGCGACCCCACTAGGGGGTCCGGGGGCATGGTCCCCCGGAAAATTTTGAAATCCAGAGCCTTGGAAACAGCATTTCCTGCGATTTCGAGGGCGAATTATTTGTTGTACAATAATTTATAAAAACCCATTTTTGTTAGCTGCATTCTTAATGTGGCAATCATTGAAACTGCAACTAGTTAAAAAGGTACTAAAGGTTGTGAACTAAAGTTGCGAAGTACTGGCAAACGCGAAAGGTCTGTGTTGTAGGCAAGTGAAAGCTTAATAAATTGCTCACTGATAATGGCAGATGAATTGGAGGTGTTTCTTAATAGTTTTAAGGATAAAATTGGGAAACAAAGTCATGAAGTAATAGAAAAAGCTTTGAAAAAAGTTTTGAAAAGCTTTTGAAAAGCTTTGAATTTTCTTTACGACTGTTGCTGAAATTGTTAAGTAATGAAAATCTTGATCATCTTTAAAAGAATACGAACTTGCCGCTTGGGGCTTTGATTGTCTAGTCCAAGTCCCTGATGAGAAGCTGCAGGAAGTTGAAATGAGAATTGCACAGCAGGAAACTGAAAATGGGAAAATATTCCAAGACTATTTTAATTACTTAGTGGACATTCAACAACTAGAGTTTCCAGAAGACTATAATGATGCTACAAATATTTTTGATAATTTGATGAGTTATGTGTAGTTAATATGCAGTACTTAAGAAGTGTGCAAAAAGTATTCTTTTGACAACAGAACAATATCATATGTACATTGAAGGACTTTGTTTTCAAGTTCATATAAAACCAAATCTCGAATACTCCAGTAAGGCATTGTCCATCGCTAAGTCAAAATCATAGTATTATCAAAGTAAATTGGAAAGCAGATACTTGGGTCACATGTAGCAGCAGTTGGACGGCATTTACAATTTGCAGGGCAGCCATGCTTAAATTCGACAGTGATGTGCTTTTCTGCTCCCAGTGGTGCTACAGAGTGGCTTCCAGTGATGAATCTGTACAGCGTTTTTAATGATGTGCTAGTGTCTATAACGGAAAAGTGTTTAAGATAGTCAAAAGCCATTAAAGTAGGTACAATTGCATTTATCTCTCATTCACCTTTTGTGCCAACCTGCACCTTCACCTCTTTTGACAACTTTGCTTTTTTTCCACCAGGTTTTGGCTTAAATTTTGATGATCTGTCTTCCTCTTTCTTCTTACGAAACTCTTCAAATGAAAGGGGCCTTACTCCAATGGTCTTGCTTGGAGGTTTTGAGCCTATTTCTGTGTTCAAAAACAGTTTGAAATATATTGTTTAAGAAAATAATACAACAGCCAAAAATATGAGAAAACATATGAGAAGAATAGGGATAGATAAGAAGATTTTAAATAAATAAAAAGTAGAATGAACAACTTCCATTTTACAATTGAACGAACGTTCGTGCACTTGTATTTTATAAACTATAGGGTTGTGTACTTACCGACATCTGATAATGCACAAAATCCACAGTTGTGGCAAAATTTGGCTTTATCCAAAAGCTTTGTTCCACAACTTTGGCAGAACATTTTGCTATAAAAATTCCACTTTCAGACTCGTGTTTTATGCGATTCAATGATTAGATTTACCAAATAGATTTCCCCTAAACTTCAAGTAACTGCATTATATTCAATTCATGCGCGCGCACAAGTTTGAACGTTGCACGGAAAACAAGCAATATTGTACGGCGAAGCAACAATGTTCCATGGAAAACATAGTATTTTGCACGGAAATATTAAATGTTCCATGGAAAACAAAGTATTTTGCACGGAAATATTAAATGTTCCATGGAAAACATAGTATTTTGCGTAGAAATATTAAATGTTCAATGAAAAACATAATATTAAGGGAAGTATTGTGTCCCTAATGGGCCACCGTACGATCGGGATCGAGTTCATTCCTATTTTCATTCCGGATCGAAATTTAGTTTTAAGCCTGTTTTCCACTAGCCACGTATCGTAACGTATCGTAGCAAAACGTAACATGGAGCATGCGTGTTAGTGTATTTGATGGCTAGTAGGCGTATCACAATTTCAATGCGCGTATTAAAAAACAAGTTCGCGTATTGTCAACTTTTTCGTACGAATCTGTAATACGGATATATTCAACCAATCATAGTTGTTCATTACATGACAAAACAAAATTCATGCTTTCAAAATGGCGACGCTCGAGGAGCCGTGCATCGAGTTATTTCAAGAAGGGACGGAGGATTCATTAAATAAATCAGATATCAATGTGCAAGATGCTTCGTTTCTGTCAAATTTAATCGAGGAAATACGTAAATATCCTTGCATATGGAATGTTTCTTTAAAAAGTCACAAAGAAAGACAAAAAAAACTGAAGCCTGGCGTAGGATTTCTACAGCATTGAATGCACCTGGTAAGTTATTCACGAACGAGCTTATACATGATAATGCCATAAGGCAATAAACCCGATAATGAACTTTTCTTGTCGCACAGTTCTTATTATATTCAGTAGTTCTTTTGTTGAAGTAAATATTATAAACTACACTGGCAATTAAAACAACTGCTCACCTACATGTAATATATTAATAGGTTAACATTCCAGACTGGAAAGTATGTAAACTGCGCAAGCTAGATCAATTTTTTTTAGAAATTTTGCGCGGCGGATTTTCAATTTTGCGCGGCGGATTTTCGACTTTGCGCTGCGAAGCCATAAAATATTCGCGAAATGCCAGTTTTATTTTTTCCGTATCACACTCCATTTTTGATAGTTTGCAATTGCAAATAATTATGAAACATAACATAAAAGATGATACATGTGTATAGCTGTAGCTTACCTTAAGTTGGAGCTTGCAACTCTCCTTTTACAACGTGAGGATGTGTCATGTGTAATCACAAAAAAATGCCACTTTACCTTAGGTATTATGTAACGAGTCGAACGACCAACGTACCACGTATGTTTATCATTCATCTGTTTCATCGTTTCATCACAGCGTATGATACGATAAAAGGTAGACTCCAAATAAATTTGATTTACTGACGTCGTCAAATACGTCGTCAATAAAAAAAATCAATCAGGAACCATCTTTTGTATAATCCGCAGCCAGATTGTGGAGTAGAAGGTTTTTCAGTTAATAATTGTTTATAATCAGCAGGCAGATGGTGGACAAAAAAGGTTTTTCAGTTAATAATTGTTTATAATCAGCAGGCAGATGGTAAGCAGGGAGGTTTTCAGTTGATAAATATTTATAATCTGCAGCCAGATGGTGGACAAAAAGGTTTTCAATTAATTGTTTATAATCAGCAGGCAGATGGTGGACAAAAATAGTTTTCAGTTAATAATTGTTTATCATCAGCAGCCAGGTGTTAGACGAAAAGGTTTTCAGTTAATTATTGTTTATAATCAGTAGCCAGGTGGTGGACAAAAAAGGTTTTTCAGTTAATCTTTGTTCATAATCTGTAGCCAGGTGGTGGACAAAAAAGGTTTTTCAGTTAATCTTTGTTTATAATCAGCAGCCAGGTGGTGGACAAAAAATATTTTTCAGTTAATCTTTGTTTATAATCAGCAGCCAGATTGTGGACAGAAAAGGTTTTCAGTTAATAATTGTTTATAATCAGCAGGCAGATTTTGAAGTAGAAGGTTTTTCAGTTAATAACTGTTTATAATCAGCAGGCAGATGGTGGACAAAAAAGTTTTCAGTTACTAACTGCTTATAATCAGCAGCCAGATGGTAGAGTAGAAGGTTTTTCAGTTAATAATTGTTTATAATCAGCAGGCAGATTGTGGAGTAGAAGGTTTTTCAGTTAATAATTGTTTATAATCAGCAGGCAGATGATGGACAAAAAGGTTTTCAGTTACTAATTGTTTATAATCAGCAGGCAGATGGTAAGCAGGGAGGTTTTCAGTTGATAAATATTTATAATCTGCAGCCAGATGGTGGACAAAAAGGTTTTCAGTTAATAATTGTTTATAATCAGCAGGTAGATGGTAAGCAAGGGAGGTTTTCAGTTGATAAATATTTATAATCTGCAGCCAGATGGTGGACAAAAAGGTTTTCAATTAATTGTTTATAATCAGCAGGCAGATTTTGAAGTAGAAGGTTTTCAGTTAATAACTGTTTATAATCAGCAGGCAGATGGTGGACAAAAAAGGTTTTTCAGTTACTAACTGCTTATAATCAGCAGCCAGATGGTAGAGTAGAAGGTTTTTCAGTTAATAATTGTTTATAATCAGCAGGCAGATTGTGGAGTAGAAGGTTTTTCAGTTAATAATTGTTTATAATCAGCAGGCAGATGGTGGACAAAAAGGTTTTCAGTTACTAATTGTTTATAATCAGCAGGCAGATGGTAAGCAGGGAGGTTTTCAGTTGATAAATATTTATAATCTGCAGCCAGATGGTGGACAAAAAGGTTTTCAGTTAATAATTGTTTATAATCAGCAGGTAGATGGTAAGCAAGGGAGGTTTTCAGTTGATAAATATTTATAATCTGCAGCCAGATGGTGGACAAAAAGGTTTTCAATTAATTGTTTATAATCAGCAGGCAGATTTTGAAGTAGAAGGTTTTCAGTTAATTGTTTATAATCAGCAGCCAGGTGTTAGACGAAAAAGGTTTTCAGTTAATTATTGTTTATAATCAGTAGCCAGGTGGTGGACAAAAAGGTTTTCAGTTAATCTTTGTTCATAATCTGTAGCCAGGTGGTGGACAAAAAGGTTTTCAGTTAATCTTTGTTTATAATCAGCAGCCAGGTGGTGGACAAAATATTTTTCAGTTAATCTTTGTTTATAATCAGCAGCCAGATTGTGGACAGAAAAGGTTTTCAGTTAATAATTGTTTATAATCAGCAGGCAGATGGTAAGCAAGGGAGCTTTTTCAATTGATAAACAATTACGATCTGCTGCCAGATTTGGATTGAAAACTTTTTGATTATAACTGCACGAAGCATACTGTTTGACGCTTGACTAAGGTTACAAGAGGAAAGGTAGCTTAGGGCGTGATGTTATGATGCGTTGCAAAACCTTGGACATCTCTCCTTCGTGTTTTGCCATGCTCGTCGGTCTCTAAAACAGGAATCATATGTCTGGACAAACCACGTTCCTTGTCCCCATTGATGTAAAGTTTTGCCATTTCGTTCAGTGCTGCGTCGCATTGAAGTACAGATGGTAAACTCCCAATCAACTTTAGCACGATTCATTAGCACTTTTATGCTTTGCCCACCATCCATTTCTTGCTTATCCACCACCCGGTAAAAAGATTCGGCAACAGCCTCAGTTCCGTATTTCGCGTAAAATATGTCAAAGACGAGACAAAACTCTTGGCCGACAGCTGAATAAAATGAGGAATCGTTATATAAAGATTCAATAACGGCCTCTTATTTAAAAAGAACGTCAATCATTTTACCATTGTTGAGCGTCACTTGGAAGACCTCAGAAAGGGTGAACTGCCTTGGTGTACCTTCTTGGAACCTAGTCACAATGACTCCTTCCTCGAAAACCACATCCTGCAAGGAAAAAATTCCTTCGTCATCGAGAGAGATCTTCTTGAAAAAATTAGGGAAAATTAAAAGATTAAAAATTAAAATTTTCTTGCAAACTGAGTGAAAAGTATATGTACTAAGAAATTCAACAGAAGACGTTGAAATACTTAATGATTTCATCGTTAATATTAAACGACTTAAGAAATTTGTAATGTAGAAATTACTTATCCGAACAAGTGAATTATTGGAAGCCTTGAACTAAAAAGTCAACACTTTCAACCACTATGGCATAAATTTCACAAAATATCGTGACAAAATGTCGTAAAATCTGATACTATAATGCAAGAAAAATGCCGTATTTCACTAAGAAACCTCTCATCTTTTTCATCGGTTTCCTCCCAACTTTCAGATTCACTGACACCAGAAACGATTTTGCACGAAAGTTCGTCAGTTGCATGTCCAGCCGTATCCTTACCAAGCTCTCTGAAACAATTTAATATTCATAATTTTAAAAAGCTATCACTGTATATGTAAAAGAAATGTATTATATAACATGTATGCAGTTTGTGATATTCGGTTATTTTATGGTTCACGCAGGGGAATGAGCAATTTAGCTACCTTTCATCGACTTCCATAATTTCTATCTCCCATTCCGTCGCCACCACACTTTTGTTGCACTTGGCTTGTACTGAAAATACAATTAACATAGAAAACATACACAATGTAAGTGCAGTTCTCAATTTGGGAATTGGGAACTTGATTTTCATTTACCTAGCCGATTTAAGCATTTTGTACGCCTGTAGCGCAGATTTAGCAAGAGGGGAATCTTCTCTAATAGCGTCATTTGCTAAGGTCTTTTCGCCCTTGTCGCTGTGAGTTTTTAAATGGTTTGCTAGAGAGGACTTGTTCCTCTAGCAAGCCAAAATTACGTTTGCCTTGCCTAAAACAAAGTAAGCAAAAGCCCATTGGGGTTTTCTCGTGTCCACTCTTTGCTCGCTTTGCTTCAGGTCCTGTTTTCTGCTGCTTGCTATGTCTTTTAAATATGTTGGCAAACTGAAACTCTATAACACACAATTTTTATGGTTACAAATGTGTCGATAGCCAATCTTGGTTGTTTACTATTGTTTTTATAAAACCCACTGACAATGTCATGCCACTTTTCTTTGTGACGCAAACACGATCACTCTTACACACGACTAACATTCTAACACTAGATAATTGTTCTGTTACCTTCCTTAGACAGTGTTTGCTGCTTATTTTTAGCCACTGCTGCTGTCTCAGTTTTTGCACAGCCACTGCACAAGACCTGGGCACCAAAACCTTCATCATCACCTGCTGATGTTGAGCAAGGCGGAATTGCGTGGCACGTTTTTTTGCAAACTTTGCAAAAATGGCTTCCACATTCCTTCTTGCATGAAACGCAAACTAGTAATTAATGAACGTTTTTTTGGTATCAAAGGCAAGCAGCACTAGTTTTTAGCAACACACAAATGTTGGTTTGGTACTGTTAGTGAGAAGTGAATATTGTCGAGGAATCACCGAATCAGCTCCTGCAATCAACCAATGGCTGATATATATTGTGTATATTGTTGTTAGGAAAATTTTCGGCTATTGTAACGCGTGAATTTACCTGATTTAACTGCTTGAATCTCAGCCATCTAGTAAAATAAATAAACAATTAGATAAAATGTTTGTCAAAAAATCTCGCTTTATCACCAAACAATAGCGAGCTAAGCCCTGTTGGTTCGTTAGCAAACCGGTTTTAATTATAAATTGCTTCATTTATCAATATGTTTTATGTAAGGATTGTGAATTTTATTTGCCTTAAATGTATTAAAACATGCTTTGTAGTTTGTAATACAAGAAATCCTTTCGTACCACTACTTTTAGGTTACACAAAAAACATAACTGTTAAATAATAACTTGTTTCCCCGGGCGTTTAGTGTTAGAAGCGTTAATGCTTTCAGAATTTTTATCATTTGTAATTTTGTATCAGTACTTTCGATTTTACTAAACCATTACGTGTACTCACCTTACAAATTTGAACACCCCAAGTTGGTTTAATTAAATATCACGTATCACCGTAGAATACACCGAAGAATCGATATGGTTTGCCTTGAAGTCACTTAAAAAGAGAAAGCTCGAAAAACGAAAGCAAAGAATGTGTAGTTAATCTGCACAGATATCATATTTCTAGTCATCAAACGCTTCTTGGCTTACCAACCAATTAACGGAACTTGCCTGTCAAAACAGCTTGTAAGATTGACATTCAACAGGCAACAATTTTTTTCAACGGAAACAACAGCGCTGCAGCGCACATTTGCTGATATTGCGCAATAATTTCTCGCGCTGGGCGGCAAATTTCACAAATGCGCGCCGAACAAGAAATTTTTTAAAATCTGCGCGTCAGGACGCGCATTTCTCCCGAAATTGCGCAAGCTAGATCTAGGTTGCGCAAGACATACTTTCCAGTCTGGTTAACATTTGGAAGAAGTGCCAAAACATTACATATAATCATATCAGTCACTCAATAAAAAAGAATCGTACATCTAATAAATAGTGGATCCTCCTTTTGTTTTAAATACAGCTTTGCATTACCTAGATAAAAATTGAGCAGTTCTATTTGGCTGCCTGTGAATTAATGTTCTTGCTACTACTTTAAACAGCAATCATATTGTTTACAACAACTATTGATATTATATTTGTTAATTAACTAGTTAATATTGTATTCAAAATTGTATTTGGCTGTAAAATTTACAAACATTGGTACTATACAATCTACATGTGTATAGGTTATAGTATAACATTAAATTTGAAACAGTAAAATTTGTGAGCAGTTTATTTACGAATATTTTACTTTCAATATAGAAAGTACATTGAACAAAGAATTTGACAGACTGAAAGATAACTATCGTCGATGCATTTGCAAAAGAGAGCAATTAACTCGTTCTGGAAGTGGCTCTACAAAAAAATTGCCCACCTGTGATTATTTTGTGGAGCTATCATTCTTAAGGGATGTAGTAAATATGCGGAAAACTGAAAGCAATGTTGAATATGAAATCATTGATCCTATGAAGGTTTCTGAATCAAGTAGTTTGTCTTTGGATAATCAATCAAGTGACCAGGTTTTTGAACTCAAAACCAGTCAGAAAGCACGCAAGCGAAGATCAGACCAAATTGATGACCTCTTAGCCATCAGTCTTGCTAATGATTTATCCAATGTTAGTAAAACTGGTAGTTGTGAGACAAACAATCAACAAGATGAGGATACACTATTTTGCTTAAGCTTAGTGTCTAGTTTCAAAGGGGTGAAGGGAAAAACTAAACAAATGGCTAAGATAAAGGTGCTACAGGTTCTATTTGAGTTAGAAGAAGATGAATGAAATTCATTAGCATCACTGACAAATGTATTACAGAACATTCAATTTGCTTTTTTATTTAAAGTTTGTTGTAACAAGTTATTTTAAGTTTTTTGTTTCTGTCTTATAATATATTGATTTGTTCGAACATGTTTAATAATAAGTCTGCCTTATTAGTTATTTTTGTCAAAACAATTTTCAGTGGCATGAACAGATTCCCACTGCCATATAACTTGCCCCTCGTTTGACATAAAATACTTTTTGAAAGCTTCTCTAACTTTTTTGGCATTACGAGAGTAGTTGTTTGATCCATCTCTATTAATTGATTGCAAGCCTTTGTCGCCTTGCGTTATTTCCCTCCACCGCCCTGGTTGTGTGCCATGTTTTGTATTTTTGTCAATTAGTTCCATGCGAAAATAACTCTCTCCATGAGAGCATGCACCTTCCCTCATGAGATAATTATGAAGGACCACTGCAGCTTGGGTTATCCTGACAACCATTTCAACTCTAGCATGTATTGCACGTCGAAAAATCCTGAAGCGTGCAGCTAGGATCCCAAAGGCATTTTCTATTGTCCGTCTTGCTCGTGACAACCTGTAATTGAACACTCTTTCTGCAATACCTAGAACTTCTCTTGGGTAGGGTTTCATTATGTGATGTTGCAGTTGAAAAGCCTCATCTGCTACCATAACATAAGGGCATTCTTCCTGGAAACCAGGCGATGATTTTTCACATGGAAAATTCAAACTGTTGTTTTTCACAGCTTCTCCAATTTTGCTGTAAGAAAATATACCAACATCGCTATTTCTTCCAGCGTCACCTATGTCGACCAGAGTGAATTCGTAGATGGCGTTGCAAATGGCCATCAACACAATTGAATGATTTTTTTTGTAGTTAAAAAACATTGAACCGGAATTTGCAGGGGCCTGCATGACAACATGCTTTCCGTCCAACGCTCCAAGGCAGTGGGGGAAGTTCCATTTTATTTCAAATTCTTCAGCCAATTTAATCCATTCGGACTCAGTTGTAGGTGGCTTTATAAATTTTGCAAGAACAATCCACAGTGCTCTGCAAGTTTTGAAAATGATTCTTCCCACTGTTGTTGGACTCATTCTATAGTTCATAGCTATGGTCGTTTGACAGTCTCCGGTTGCTAAATATCTCATCGTCACGCAAAGCATCTCAGTTGGTCCAATGCAATCTCTAGACACGCAGTTTTTTTTTATTTTGGGGGCGACCATAAGTAATAATTCCTCAAATTTGGAAGCGTTCATTCGAAAATACCTGAAAAATAATTCATCATCGAACAAACGTAAATCCTGCACCAAAAGATAAAATTCTCCTTTAGTTTTTCTTTCTTGATAAAGCTTTCGAATCCAATATGATTTTTTATATTTATCTTTCTTTATTCGTCTACTTAAAAGTAAAAGCAAGCGAGTTTTTTTGCTGAGAGTACCCATAACAATAATATTTGTATTGTTTTTGAACTTTGGCGGAAAATAGTATTACGCGTTGTGCCGAATAATGGAAAACATTCAACGTATCTGTACTTGCTACGATACGTTACGTTTTGCTACGATACGTTACGATACGTGGCTAGTGGAAAACAGGCTTTAATCTCATGTAAACACGAATTGAGTTTCATTCTGGAATGAGATGGTGATTAATGACGAAGCACGCATGCGCCATGCGTAGTGTCTTCTGGGAAATTGAAGCTCGTAAGCAAATAAAGCGGCTAAATGGGGTAAAATAAGTGCGAAGAAAAACAACAATTAGTTTCATGCAAGTGTTAAGCTGTATCAACGCAGGAGCAACAGAAAAAAAAGGGTTGCTATCAGGGGCGGATCTAGGGGTAGGCACCATAGGCAAGTGCCTATGGTGAAATTACCAAAATATACTTCGACTTAGATTCGATACGAATTTATCGAATTATGAAACTATGAATAGCACTTTATCGCAGTCAAATGATCTGACTTTTGTTTAGAAATGTTGTGCAATTAAATGACGTAATTTTGATATGAATCGTAGTCCAGATGCGTATGATTATCTATAAAGCTCCGTGTCGTTAGGCAAAGCAGCCATTTTGCCTAAGTCAAGAAGGCGATCTAGCCATTTGATTGGTTGTTAGCAATTTGCCTAAACAAGATGAATTTGCCTAACTTGACATCGTGTATAGGTATTCTGATTGGGCAATTTTTGCAACCGTATGCTTTCATTGGTCAATTTTTTGCCTAACTTGAGCAATTCCAACCAATCATTGCTGTTGATAAGCATAGTTGAGCTAGGCAAATTAGGCAATTGAAAATTAACATACACTCGTATTGTTTCTGAACAGCCTCTGTGCTCAGTTTACGGTTTTGTGATATTTTATAATGTCTTCATTGTGTTGTGGTAATTTATACGAGACTGCTCAGTCTGCGTTGGCCAAAAACGATTTAAAATGCCTTAATGAGCTTTATTCTCGTTTATTGGTCGACGTTCGACCTATGTTTACTAACGAGCAGCTGTTAGATAGAATTTATGACCCCGACCATACTCTGTGTCGAAATTTTGGAGCTGAAATATATGTGCCAAAGCACGCTCATGACGGAAAGACTTGTACTGCAATAAGGTAAATATATTATAATTATATATATCGTATTGTAGTATTTATATATACGTGTAAAATGGTTAAATCTCAATTTCGCTAGGCTATATCTTTGTCTACAGTCAGCAATTCATTCATACAATACAATCAATCTACCAAACAAAATATTAATTTCTTTTCTTGAATATTTTTTAAGATCTGAAGCTTCTGGCAATTGCCTCTACAGTTCAGCTTCCCTAGTTCTGGTAGGTAACAATGCATTGGTCCCTACTTTGCGAATTTTAACATCGCTTGAGCTATTTATTCATGCTGCTTTTATGCTCAACACCCATGCTTTTTGTCTGTTATAAGTGAGCACAGTGATTACTTTGCCCAAAGCTTAAACAATCTTTTGCCTTTGTCAGTGTCTAAAGAATGTTTAGACACTGGATATACAACAGATGAACTGGTAAAACAGGAGGCTATTTTAAATTGTAATGACCAGAAATGGTCATCTTTTCTTTGTATTTTGGGCCTATCTTCTGTTTTAGGTAGAAAAATTCATACTTTTATCCTGATTCTGGTGAAAGTAGATATAAATTGTTATTTAATCGTATTGTTCAGCCCGGTTATTAAGCCAAAGAGGTTTGGATGCTATTAATATTTTGTTTTGTCATGAAGGATCTGTACAACCAGGTGAGACTTTTCAGTCTAATCATTTTGTGCCTCTCATTTTCCATGCCCACAGGTTGAAGCGAAAATTGTC
Source organism: Xenia sp. Carnegie-2017 (assembly GCF_021976095.1). Lineage (NCBI taxonomy): Eukaryota > Metazoa > Cnidaria > Anthozoa > Malacalcyonacea > Xeniidae > Xenia > Xenia sp. Carnegie-2017. Next base: position 6,552,348 of record NW_025813526.1, read on the forward strand.
TAATTCCTGTACACAGTCTAATTCTAGCAGCTCAACAACAGAGAAACGAAAATTTGTCAAAATTTTTCCAAATATTGCACCAAAAACAGTTGACATTTCAAATTTTTTTACTTCAACTAATAGGCCTGCTGCCCAACCAACTTTTAAAAGGATGCCCAATGAGAGTTTTTCTTCTGCTGCAGCTCTTGCTCAGACATTAAATAAAGCCAATAGTCTTTTGCTTCACACATCATCCCAGGAACTATTGCCTGGTATTCCAACTTCTGGTGATATGCAACCTGCTGTTTTAACCCATAATTTTGATGTTTCCTTGTATAGGGAGAAAGTTAAGGGTATGGATAATTCTGAAATATGTCATTTGATAAAAAATGTATATAAACCAGATAAAAAGTATCATTTTCCTAAATCTAATGGCAGATCATTTAGGCATGATTGGCTAGACCAGCATGAATGGCTTTGCTATTCACCTTCACAAAATGGTGCGTATTGTCTATCGTGTGTGTTGTTTGGCAATAGATTCCCAGGCAAGGCCAGTAAAGTAAAAAAGTTGTTTACTGAACCTCTTCAAGATTGGAAGAATGCAAAATGCTCTTTCACTCAACATGCTGGAAAAAGTAAAAGGAGGGAAGTCGGTTTGCATGCATCCACATCACCAATTTTTGATGCTTTGCGTTCCCAAATATCAGGTACTCTGCAGCCTATCGAGATGATCATGGATGCTGGTAACAAGAAAGAAATAGAACAGAATAGGGAAATACTATCTCCAATTATTGATTCTGTCATTTTTTGTGGACGTCTAGGTTTACCTCTTCGTGGGCATCGTGATGATTCCAAGTATCACCCTACTGTTGGTTGTTATTCATCTGGAGGGGTTGGTAATTTCATTGAAACACTCAATTATGGAGTTAGGAGAGGGGATAAAGTTTTAGAAAATCATTTAAAGAATTGTGGTAAGAATAGAAGTTATATTTCTAAAACAAGTCAAAATAAAATCATTAAATGTTGTGGCCAGGTAATCAGTAATCAGATTATTTCTGATATCAAAAAAAGTAAGTTTTTTTCTGTTATTGCTGATGAAGCATCTGATTCTTCACATAAAGAACAGTGTGATTCTAGTTAAAAACCTATTCCCCAAAATTTGTGTTAATATTTCACCTGATTTTTGAAAGAAAGAATAAACCATTTAGCAACATAAAACATTAGTTATATTACATCCGTGTAATGTTTCCTTCTTCAACTTAAGTACGTAGTATTTTTAAAGGAACCCATTTGCGGATTTCCCATTTGAAGAAAATGGCGTCAAGTTTCACTTCGTGAAGAGCGGCTGTAAAGTGCTACCTAAGCGCTTGGTGAAAAAATAAATAAAACTGATAAGCTCACTGAAGAGTCTATGGTTTCAAATTCTATTGACTTTGCAGGTGCCCATCGTGTTCTATCACTAATTTTTTGAAAATCCGTATTTGACTTATAAACATAAACTAAGAACACCCGAAACTAAGAACACCCGAAACTAAGAACACCCGAAACTAAGAACACCCGAAACTAAGAACACCCGAAACTAAGAACACCCGAAACTAAGAACACCCGAAACTAAGAACACCCGAAACTAAGAACACCCGAAAGGGGTAATTTCTGTATGGTGCTAATTATCAATATATGATAAGATTCTTTTATGGTTCAGAGATAATACTTGAAATTACCAGTCTTTAGGGAGTGTTTCTTATATTACCAATCGGGTTTTCGGGGTGCAAGATTACTTAAGTCCTAAATTAAAGAAATTTGTACATCACAATTGATTTGGTAAATTTAGAATTCGTTTCAGGAAAGTATTCATTCATAAAGAATTTATTTAGTATTTATTTATCAAGTTTTTTTTCTATATTTATCCATATCCATGAACATGAAACTGTTGATTTTATCCTTACCACTTCATTTACAACATCAGATTTTCCTTTTTCAACATGTTCTTTCACTTCTTGTTCCACTAAAACAACAGAAAAAATTTTGAGGTGGCTTTACAAAACATTTGATTAAGTAAAGCAAGAGACACGTTAGAAGTATGTAGCAGAAAATAAAACGGAAGTAGAAAAAAGGTAAAATAATTAAAGTAAAATTGAACACAATTACGACAAACTTATGGGAATTTTACGTTTCTTTTAATGAATAGTGTACGTAAGTGTTTGATAAAAGTTATAAGACCGAACAGTAAAAAAGCTCATATACAATGGTACATTAATCATTTTCAGGCTTTATCTATGTATAGGTGAAAAAAAACTTTTGGAAAATTGTCCCCCTCACAAACTTTTACCTTTATCTTAAAAAACAGTGAAACTTTTCAGTTTTAAAACAAGACCGCAGGTGATTTTAGATATTTCAATCTATTTGGATCAATAAATTTAGTTAAATTTTATAAAACCAGTCAAAACAACCATCACAATTCAGAGATACCATCATGCATTGACGAATATAGCAATAATGCATAGTAATTAAACTAATGACTCAGAAAAACAACCCGCAGATACAAAAGCGCAAGGCATTAAATGACTTACACATTTCACCCAAACGTTGATCCACAAGTATAAACCGCATAACAAAACATTCAAAAACACAATGAAACGCCGAGATATCTTGCTGAATGTTTTGTATGCTTGAATGTTCATTGTACACGAACAACAAACTATTTTATGAATTGTTACTTATGTGCTTCGTGATCGGCAAAGCGCAGTAAAAGGAACTAACACTCTTTAATAAACATTTTCTCAGTTATTTAAAATAAGAAAGACATATTTTTTACTGTGTAAAGTTTTTCATTACTTCTTTCATATGGGGAGGACAAATTTGAAAACGGGGGGACATATTTCCTAGAAAATTTGGCGCGGGGTAGGAATTTTTTTTTGGGGGGGGGGGCATAGTTAGACACATAACGTGCCCGACCAAAATATTGTTGTATCAACGAACGATAACTACCGTCTATAATTGAAAAACGTGCATGAAATAAAACATTTATGACGCTAAATATGTATGACGCTAAATTGCATTGGTGTTATAACTTGATGTCATCATTTGCTTCCAGTAGCTATATCATGCTCTATTACAAAAAAACTTTGCATTTATAAATGCTAGTTTTTTTTCTTCGGATTTGTTCACTTATTGATAATACCAAGCAAAATAAATGGTTTTAATGGCTTGAGTATCTGTGCCAAAACATCAGTCAATATCAAAACCCACAGTCATTCTAGAAAATGCATTAACCTGGACAGTCTACATCTACAAACACTAAGTTAACCAAGGAGACAGTACATGCTGTCATTAACAGCAATTTAACTTCATCCTTTACCATATATAGATACTTTGTTTCTTCAAATCACTTGTAAAAACTGATATTGTCATGTTTATATGTTTAACAATTCTTGTACATTAAATAACCTGAAAGTGGTTTGGCCCCAGAAAGTTTTCGCTCCTTTAGTGCTTCATCTTTTGGTTGGTAGTTTCTAAATTTTATAACTTTCACAGCAGATCTAAATGTGAAAGGAGGAAAACAATGAAAGATATATATATATAAGTTTAAAGATTGGTTAAATAAGACTTATGTAAATAATATTTCCTCATTCTGATGAGGGCTCAAAGCAACAAGTCGAAAGCTCAATAAAATTATTTTATACAATCTGGAGAATCTTTTATTTTTATACATTTATATGAACGCAATTAGTCATGGCGTGCAGACGTGTTTTTGCAGTCGTGCTTCAATTAACTATTATCAGCCTTTTACTTGGCCAATTTACTTCAATTACACCTGAATTCGATCGCTTTACAGTCAGATTCTTCATTGGGAAGGAAATATCTGCTCCACCTACGTTCGACTGTAAGTCAAAGCCTTCGAAATGCACACCTTGCGATTTGAATTTGAAGCTGCAGGCGTTGTTGCGGTTCGTCAAACTTGGCCAATTTTGTCTGTGTATTCTTCTATCTGGCGATATTGCCGTCAATCCAGGACCTAATAACCTTCAACCTCCTGTAGGCTTCAGAGGCTTATCAGTTTGCCACTGGAACATTCAAAGACTGACTGACACCAAATTGGAAGAACTATCTCTAATGCTCACCTCGAACAACAACAGTGCTGCTAAACTTGACGTCTTAATTCTCACTGAGACGTTCGGATCTAGTAAAATTCCAGACAGCTATTACATGATACCCGGCTACACATTACACAGAAAAGATCGAATCGGGAAGAAAGGTGGCGGCATAATTGCGTATGTAAATGAGAAAGTTATGGCTTCACGTCGAAGAGATTTGGAACTGGATGATCTTGAAACTCTCTGGCTTCAAATTTGTCCTCATAAATCAAAGAGACCGATTTTGATATCTGGTGTTTACCGTCCACCTTCAGCCAACAAAGACTATAATGAGAGTTTGGGTAAAAATATTGAAAATGCCCATCTCCAAAACAATGAATTGATTATTCTGGGAGACTTCAATTTAGATTATATTGATTTCAACTGTTATTCAAAACATTGTCTCGCAAAGACACTGAACAGTCTTAGATTAACGCAGATGGTAAATAGAGTAACAAGACCTGCCTCTGATGCGTGCTTAGACCATATTTATTCTAGTCATCCTGCTAGAATTAGAGAAGTAGCCATAGGTAAATCTGGACTTTCCGATCACCTGCCGGTCACTATCTTGAGGTGCTACAAAACCATGGATGGACAACGTAAACAACATTCCAAAATCAAATACAGAAATATCGACAAAATAAACAAAGAATGCTTTCTACGAGACTTAAGAGAAGCCCCTTGGGATATCTCCTTTGTTTTTCGAGATGCCGATAACATTGTTGAATCTTGGTACAAAACCTTTAATGACATTCTTGATAATCACGCGCCTTTAAAGTTCAAGAGTGTGAAGAAAATCAATCAGCCGAAATGGTTCACTAATGATCTATACAACGAAATAAATAAACGCGATAATCTTCTAAAGAGGGCCAGGAGAACACAAAATGAACAAGATTGGTCTGCTTTTAAACTGATTAAAAACAGAGTGACGAGGAAACTAAGAAATGCGAAGGAACAGCACTTTAAAACTCAGTTCAGTAAAAATCAAAAATGTCCAAAGAAACTTTGGTCTTTAATTAAAGACCTATCTAAAGATACAAGGAATAATGACGACTCCGTCCCTATTGCTGACGAAAACAACAACCTGATAAAGGATGACCATTCAATCGCTGAACGCTTTAACCGCTTCTTCGCTGATGTATATAAACGTCTCATAAAAGCGGCACCTATACTTTATTATGATGCTCTTCCTGGTCCACAAGACAAATCTAACAGTCAAATTGAGAATCTTATTCCGCAAATAACTCCTAGTGAGGTTAACGATTATCTTCTAAGTATACCTACACACAAAGCCACGGGAATCGATGGGCTTGGTGCTAGAGTTCTAAGGATTGCAGCTCCTGAAATATCATGCTCCATAGCTAAAATTATAAATCACTGTATTGAAACTTGTACATTTCCCTCACAATGGAAAATAGCAAAGGTTAAACCACTATTCAAGAATCAAGGAAACAAGCAAGATATTCAAAACTATCGTCCTATTAGTATTTTGCCTATTCTTTCTAAAGTCTTTGAAAGACACATCTTCAATGCAATGAACACCTACTTAACAGAAAATGCACTTTTATACCGCTTCCAATCAGGGTTCCGTAAAAACCACTCCACGGATACTGCTTTGTTGTTTCTTCTGGACCAAGTCCTTCTTGACCTTGATAAAAACAATGTCAGCGGCTTAGTCTTTGTGGACTATAGCAAGGCATTCGACTTGATCAATCATGATATTCTCCTAGTAAAGTTAAGATCATATGGATTTCCAGATAATGTTGTAAAGCTATTGCAGAGCTATCTACTCAATCGCAAACAGTGTGTCACTGTAAATAACTCGACTTCGTCACAACTTATGCTAACCAATGGAGTTCCTCAAGGTAGCATATTAGGACCTCTACTGTTTTAATCTTCGTCAATGATCTTCCCGAAGCTGTTGGATCGGACTCAACTATTCATGCTTACGCGGATGACACCACATTTAAAGCCAGCGCTAATATCGATAATGCACCTTTGGAATTGGAACGACGTCTTCAAGAATACATGGATAAATTAAGTAAATGGTCTAGCGAAAATGGGATGGTCCTAAACGCTGTTAAAACCAAAGCATTACTTATCACCGGAAAGAGGCTACATTCATCATTAGTTGATGGCAATCACCTGTCAGTAACCCTTGATGGGGCTGAAATAGAACAAGTAACCTCTTATAAATTGCTTGGTGTAACACTCGATCAAGATCTTACATTTAGTGACCACATTTCTAGCCTAAAGGCCAAGCTTTCTCTGCGTATTGGTTTATTGAAAAAGATAACGAGATACCTTCCAATAAAAGAAAGACTTTTATACTACAACGCTTTGATTAAACCCGTCCTTATGTACGGGAGCATGGTTTGGAATACCTGCGACGTTAAAGAACTCCACTGTCTCCTAAGGTTACAGAAAAGGGCTGCCCGAGTAATTCTTGGAGTAGACCCTTATTCTAGAAGTGTTGTAAACTTTAGTAAACTAGGCTGGTTGCCTTTTTTTGACGAAATAAAACTAAACAAATGTGCCATGATTTTTAAGAGCCTCAAATGCGATGTTCCTATTTATATCAAAGATTTGTTCAAGACGAACAGTTCTGTTCACAATAGGTCCACGAGACATGGCAATTTAAATTTAGTGTGTCCCAAATACCTAAGAAATAACGATGGTGGCAAGGCATTCAGTGTTGACGCAGTTAAGTTATGGAACAGCCTTCCCATGATATCAAAAAGCCTAGTATAAATCTATTCAAAACAGCTGTGAAAAGCATTTTATAAGCTCATATAAAACCTGGACAACTTTGAAACAATATTAAGCAATAGCACACTACCTAATTTTAATTTTAATTTTTTATAAATTAATTTTATCTTTCTGAATATTTTTTATGTGTCCTGCTATTTTTATCATAGAATTTTGTAATTATTTATATATTTATTCATTTATCAGTTTTTTTTTGTAATGCTGTATAATCTAGTTAGAGGGCCACAGGTTTGTCAGCTTTTCAGCTGTTACGTGTCCCCCTCTTCAAATAAAGTCCTTATTATTATTATTATTATATATACTTACATAAAAGATAAAAGTTTCTCCGGAGAAACTTTTGTCTTTTATGTACTCAATGCCTGGATTACAAATTTTCAAACTTATTTATACATTTCTACAAAGTGTATAAGCATATATATATATATGTACATAACAATGAGTGAATGTGATTACAAAGGTATATTAATTTATGCTGGGTTTGAATTAATAGGTACGTATGGCCAAAGCAAGCCATCATTGAAAGATAGTGAGCAACAATAATTTATGCTAGTAATATTCTCAGTAATATGTAAGTATACATCTCTTACTTAATTTGTCGCCAAATTAAGGCAAATTCTAGTTGGCTAGCCAAAAAATTTAAATGCCAGGCATTACTTTTCTTTCAATATCATGCCTATATTGACAATCAAAACATACAAACACAATGAATGCATTACTCGCTTTCTTTTGAACTGTCACTGACTCCTCTCTTTTCAACGCGACCTCCCTAAAGATCAAACACATTCTGTTTCTAGTGTTTGTATGGAAAATACAAGTCATCCAAAACTTTGACTGATAATGGAACAATGTGCAAAGCATTCTTAATTGCAGTGCACAAAATAGAATGGAGATTTTAAAACAAAACAGTGAAAATACCTTTACACGCAAGAAACACATGTTTTGTTTTTTGTGTAACCAAACCAACATTTATAATTTTATATTGAATTTCAAGATTACTGATGGATCAGTACTATTGATTGCATTGTGTGCATCTGCGCAGTATAAAGCAGTTTACAATAATGCCATTATACAAAACTGAAGATCTCGTTAAAAAAAGGCATACTTTTCAGAATACTGAGAATATAGGCTGAGTAGATACATTGATGATTGTCATTTTGAGAGTACAGTAATTGGCTTTGACAAAAAAATGATACGATGAACCAGACGGTTGAAATAAACAATTAAGACAATAGTATACCTCAGCAGCAGCAGCACTCTTCTCCCTCAATGCTTTTAACTTTTCTCGCCGTTTCAATGCTTCTTGTTGTAATGAATTTTCTTTGACCGCGCGCACATAGAAGTAGCCTGGGCCGAGAGTCAACACATCGTGATAAAGAGATGTCAGCAAATGGCAGAAAACGATAACACAAAAATCTAGCTTGCCAGATTGGAAAGTATGTCTTGCGCAACCTAGATCTAGCTTGCGCAATTTCGGGAGAAATGCGCGTCCTGACGCGCAGATTTTAAAAAATTTCTTGTTCGCCGCGCATTTGTGAAATTTGCCGCCCAGCGCGAGAAATTATTGCGCAATATCAGCACTTGTGCGCTGCAGCGCTGTTGTTTCCGTTGAAAAAAATTGTTGCCTGTTGAATGTCAATCTTACAAGCTGTTTTGACAGGCAAGTTCCGTTAATTGGTTGGTAAGCCAATAAGCGTTTGATGACTAGAAATATGATATCTGTGCAGATTAACTACACATTCTTTGCTTTCGTTTTTCGAGCTTTCTCTTTTTAAGTGACTTCAAGGCAAACCATATCGATTCTTCGGTGTATTCTACGGTGATACGTGATATTTAATTAAACCAACTTGGGGTGTTCAAATTTGTAAGGTGAGTACACGTAATGGTTTAGTAAAATCAAAAGTACTGATACAAAATTACAAATGATAAAAATTCTGAAAGCATTAACGCTTCTAACACTAAACGCCCGGGGAAACAAGTTATTATTTAACAGTTATGTTTTTTGTGTAACCTAAAAGTAGTGGTACGAAAGGATTTCTTGTATTACAAACTACAAAGCATGTTTTAATACATTTAAGGCAAATAAAATTCACAATCCTTACATAAAACATATTGATAAATGAAGCAATTTATAATTAAAACCGGTTTGCTAACGAACTAACAGGGCTTAGCTCGCTATTGTTTGGTGATAAAGCGAGATTTTTTGACAAACTTTTTTATCTAATTGTTTATTTATTTTTACTAGATGGCTGAGATTCAAGCAGTTAAATCAGGTAAATTCACGCGTTACAATAGCCGAAAATTTTCCTAACAACAATATACACAATATATATCAGCCATTGGTTGATTGCAGGAGCTTATTCGGTGATTCCTCGACAATATTCTCTTCTCACTAACAGTACCAAACCAACATTTGTGTGTTGCTAAAAACTAGTGCTGCTTGCCTTTGATACCAAAAAAACGTTCATTACATTATCTTAACTTATGTTTTCATTGTTGTTGCCTAATTACTAGTTTGCGTTTCATGCAAGGAATGTGGAAGCCATTTTTGCAAAGTTTGCAAAAAAACGTGCCACGCAATTCCGCCTTGCTCAACATCAGCAGGTGATGATGAAGGTTTTGGTGCCCAGGTCTTGTGTAGTGGCTGTGCAAAAACTGAGACAGCAGCAGTGGCTAAAAATAAGCAGCAAACACTGTCTAAGGAAGGTAACAGAACAATTATCTAGTGTTAGAATGTTAGTCGTGTAAGAGTGATCGTGTTTGCGTCACAAAGAAAAGTGGCATGACATTGTCAGTGGGTTTTATAAAACAATAGTAAACAACCAAGATTGGCTATCGACACATTTGTAACCATAAAATTGTGTGTTATAGAGTTTCAGTTTGCCAACATGTTTAAAAGACATAGCAAGCAGCAGAAAACAGGACCTGAAGCAAAGCGAGCAAAGAGTGGACACGAAAAACCCCAATGGGCTTTTGCTTACTTTGTTTTAGGCAAGGCAAACGTAATTTTGGCTTGCTAGAGGAACAAGTCCTCTCTAGCAAACCATTTAAAACTCACAGCGACAAGGGCGAAAAGACCTTAGCAAATGACGCTATTAGAGAAGATTCCCTCTTGCTAAATCTGCGCTACAGGCGTACAAAATGCTTAAATCGGCTAGGTAAATGAAAATCAAGTTCCCAATTCCCAAATTGAGAACTGCACTTACATTGTGTATGTTTTCTATGTTAATTGTATTTTCAGTACAAGCCAAGTGCAACAAAAGTGTGGTGGCGACGGAATGGGAGAACGGATAGAAATTATGGAAGTCGATGAAAGGTAGCTAAATTGCTCATTCCCCTGCGTGAACCATAAAATAACCGAATATCACAAACTGCATACATGTTATATAATACATTTCTTTTACATATACAGTGATAGCTTTTTAAAATTATGAATATTAAATTGTTTCAGAGAGCTTGGTAAGGATACGGCTGGACATGCAACTGACGAACTTTCGTGCAAAATCGTTTCTGGTGTCAGTGAATCTGAAAGTTGGGAGGAAACCGATGAAAAAGATGAGAGGTTTGTTAGTGAAATACGGCATTTTTCTTGCATTATAGTATCAGATTTTACGACATTTTGTCACGATATTTTGTGAAATTTATGCCATAGTGGTTGAAAGTGTTGACTTTTAGTTCAAGGCTTCCAATAATTCACTTGTTCGGATAAGTAATTTCTACATTACAAATTTCTTAAGTCGTTTAATATTAACGATGAAATCATTAAGTATTTCAACGTCTTCTGTTGAATTTCTTAGTACATATACTTTTCACACAGTTTTCAAGAAAATTTTAATGTTGGCTTTTAACACTTTCATTGTTACAGCGAAGAGATTGTGAGAGTTAATGCAGTAAGTAAGACGAGTAAGGCTGCCTCTATTTCAAACACCAGCCGTCTTAGCTATCAAAGCTCGCTTGGAAGTTTTCTTCCTTCAATTTTATCAAGTGAGCAAGGCGACCTGCAATTTGATGAGGACGAACTTGCGGAAAAAATTGCTACTAAGGTGGCACAAAAGTTGAGTGGTAACCCTAAATCAGCCAATCAACAAGTTCAACAACTACATACAATTCCACATCGAGTACCGCACTTCGATCTTCCAATTTGATTGAGCTTGTGGATGAAGTGGAAGATTTTGAAATACTAAAAGAAGAGAACAGCTGGGTGCTGCAGTGTCGAACGTGTGTCGAATTTTTAAACTCTTCCCTTGTTTCCTTTTCGTCATCTTTTAATCGACCTACTGGCAAAGCAGACGGATCTTTGGCATCTGGTTTACATATGTCAGATGCCTTGTATGAACAGCTAATTGCAGGCAAGTGTGAAAAATGGTACAGCCAAAAGCAAGCGTGTCATCGACATCTTCTTTCTTTGACCCACAAAACGCTGATGACCACATGAAGATGGTAAAGCAAGGGAGGTCAAGGGAAGTACTTGTTGCAAAGAATCAACTCTGTGCAGCTCTTGGTGTTGTGAAAACAAAGTCAGCTGCAGTTCATTATGAAGCACGAATTGCTGAGCTTCAAGCTGCTGGTGCGGATGTTGGTGATTTTTGTCATTCTCGAAAATTGTTTCCAGACATGATCAAAGCAGCATGTGCTTACATCGACATGAGAGCAGCCAATTTTCTTTCTACCCTCTTCCAAACACAGGAATGCCCCCACATTTTTATGTTACAGCTGATAAATCTACCAATCATCGCATCACTAATCAGGTTACTATCGTTTGTCCAGTTGTAAATGGTAGTCGCCGAGGCATTGTCTTGACGCAAGGGAGGTTTACAGTAACTCTGATGCAACTGGTGGTACAGGTGATGCTCTAGCTGCATCCATTTTTAAAGATCTTGACGTGCATGTTGGTATTAAGGATAATCGGCTACTGCAAGTGCAAGGGCGAGTGATGGATGGACAATACGTCAACGAGCCGTTCATTGCAGGCATGAACGAGCCTGTATTTGAACTTTTGCATGATGATCTGTCCTGCAAAGAAAGATTCTGGTGGCCTGTCCAATGGGACCCTGCCCATTGGTTAGATAAAGTATTTAGTCAGCTCAAGGACTCGCCTTTCGTTGATCGTTTGCTGAGAAGGATTGCACTTTATCATCAACTTTTAGTCGTGGTAAAATGCACAGCGTAGCGCGTCATACTGCTAAGGACTTGAATCTTCCGTTTCGAGTAACCAACGCATTTGCACATCAGCGGTTTTTGAGCTCCAGCTATCTTTAAAGAATCTGGCAGATAGTTTGGAAGTGTACATCGAGACTTTCAAGGACCACGACAATAGAGAAGAGATGGGTTACAAGTTATGTGGTCAAGACTTTGTCCATGATTTGCTTGGTGTACTCGATTTGTTGTGGCCCTTGGTCGTCCTGATGCTGCAAGCGCAGGCTGAGTGGTATCCTGGTTGGAAGTTGTGCTCTCATGTTCCTTTGGTAAAACGACAGATGCAACGTTACATCGAGGAAGTATCTAAAATTGATCCTGATGACTTTGTTTGCCCAAGATTAAGCCAGCGAGTTCATGAAATTCGAGATTACCGCTTTGGGCAAAGTGAGTTGGAAACTGGTTGGTTTGTCGTTAGAGAAGGCGACGATAAAGTGTCAGTGGATTGGGTAGCAAGAGAAATGCAGGACAGTGTTCATGATCTAGAGAAGCTGGCTGCGGATGTCATTAGTCAGATTGATGTTTGCTACACCAATAGCTTTTCCGACCTCAACAGAATGCTATCAAAGTGTTTTGACTTTGGACGACTTTTTCGTGGTTTATGCGGTTTTCGTTCGGAAGAAAAAAGTCCAGTAAACAACAGGGAGTTTTCTGAACTTGGAGCTAATGAGTTTAGACGATGTGTAAACTTTTCCTCACAGATGCCACATGTTTCTGAAAAGAATTTTGAGCTTTGTAGCGAGCTATCATCCACAGTGTTTTGGCGTCTAAAGAAAACACTCATTGCCGTTGTTTGGGGTGATATGCTACACACTCACTTCCCTAATTTTTTCAAGAAGATGTCTCTCGATGACGAAGGAATTTTTTCCTTGCAGGATGTGGTTTTCGAGGAAGGAGTCTTTGTGACTAGGTTCCAAGAAGGTACACCAAGGCAGTTCACCCTTTCTGAGGTCCTCGAAGTGACGCTCAACAATGGTAAAATGATTGACGTTCTTTTTAAAGAAGAGGCCGTTATTGAATCTTTATATAACGATTCCTCATTTTATTCAGCTGTCGGCCAAGAGTTTTGTCTCGTCTTTGACATATTTTATGCGAAATACGGAACTGAGGCTGTTGCCGAATCTTTTTACCGGGTGGTGGATAAGCAAGAAATGGATGGTGGGCAAAGCATAAAAGTGCTAATGAATCGTGCTAAAGTTGATTGGAGTTTACCATCTGTACTTCAATGCGACGCAGCACTGAACGAAATGGCAAAACTTTACATCAATGGGGACAAGGAACGTGGTTTGTCCAGACATATGATTCCTGTTTTAGAGACCGACGAGCATGGCAAAACACGAAGGAGAGATGTCCAAGGTTTTGCAACGCATCATAACATCACGCCCTAAGCTACCTTTCCTCTTGTAACCTTAGTCAAGCGTCAACCAGTATGCTTCGTGCAGTTATAATCAAAAAGTTTTCAATCCAAATCTGGCAGCAGATCGTAATTGTTTATCAATTGAAAAGCTCCCTTGCTTACCATCTGCCTGCTGATTATAAACAATTATTAACTGAAAACCTTTTCTGTCCACAATCTGGCTGCTGATTATAAACAAAGATTAACTGAAAAATATTTTTTGTCCACCACCTGGCTGCTGATTATAAACAAAGATTAACTGAAAACCTTTTTGTCCACCACCTGGCTACAGATTATGAACAAAGATTAACTGAAAACCTTTTTGTCCACCACCTGGCTACTGATTATAAACAATAATTAACTGAAAAACCTTTTCGTCTAACACCTGGCTGCTGATGATAAACAATTATTAACTGAAAACCTTTTTGTCCACCATCTGCCTGCTGATTATAAACAATTAATTGAAAAACCTTTTTTGTCCACCATCTGGCTGCAGATTATAAATATTTATCAACTGAAAACCTCCCCTGCTTACCATCTGCCTGCTGATTATAAACAATTATTAACTGAAAAACCTTTTTTGTCCACCATCTGCCTGCTGATTATAAACAATTATTAACTGAAAAACCTTCTACTCCACAATCTGGCTGCGGATTATACAAAAGATGGTTCCTGATTGATTTTTTTTTCGACGACGTATTTGACGACGTCAGTAAATCAAATTTATTTGGAGTCTACCTTTTATCGTATCATACGCTGTGATGAAACGATGAAACAGATGAATGATAAACATACGTGGTACGTTGGTCGTTCGACTCGTTACATAATACCTAAGGTAAAGTGGCATTTTTTTGTGATTACACATGACACATCCTCACGTTGTAAAAGGAGAGTTGCAAGCTCCAACTTAAGGTAAGCTACAGCTATACACATGTATCATCTTTTATGTTATGTTTCATAATTATTTGCAATTGCAAACTATCAAAAATGGAGTGTGATACGGAAAAAATAAAACTGGCATCTCGCGAATATTTTATGGCTTCGCAGCGCAAAGTCGAATATCCGCCGCGCAAAATTGAAAATCCGCCGCGCAAAATTTCTAAAAAAAATTGATCTAGCTTGCGCAGTTTGCATACTTTCCAGTCTGGCTAGCTTGTACTATTAATTCGTACGAATGACTATGGCATCTACAGATACTCTAATACTGGTATGTTTCATCTTATAGATAATTCTAACATTAGTTGCAGAAATATAAATTATATTTTGACTCAAGCAAGTGCAATATTTTACTTGGCAACAGGGCAGTATCAACTATTATTGTCGAGCAAGATTTTACAGGCACCTACAAAACTTGTGTTTGCAAGGTTTGCAGAAGCACGGAGGTGATCCGGTTTTGACATTTTGGAAAGCATTTGGAATACTGATGTAAGGTTTGTTGTTAAAATGTGGAGTATTGTCGTTCTCATTCTGCCGTTGTTGCGTTGCGTAGTCCATGGCAACAGGTTTTCTCTAGATTTTCTCGTAATTGATTGTCCCATTTTTACTAGTACTTTGTCATTTGATGCATTCTGACTGTTTTAAAACTGTCTGTGTATACTGCACCCTTCAAATAAGAAAATTTTCACTTTATTTTGTCTCCTGTCATTTCACATATGAAGCTTTACATTCTGCCAGCAGAATTTATGTCAATTTATAGTGGTTGGTCTCTTATCCATCACTAAACTAGCTTGTGCTTGCTTAAAAGCTCTATTTCTTTGTATTTAAAATGATCCAATGATATTTATTAAAATATACTGTATTGTCAATACTTCATAATGGTTAATACATTGACTTGCAGATCGTGTGTCAGAAGCCATTAGAGAATTTGAATCCAAGAAAGTGAAGAAGTTGTTCTGTGTTGTTTGATGGCATTAATCTATGCACATAAAAAGGCACAATTAATTGACAAGGAAAGTGTACATGAATTGGAAACAAGATTGAAAAAGATTCGAACAAGTGTTGGTGAGAATGCACTATACTTTGGTGCAATGTTTTTATGGCACACAGGACGTCATGAAAAAGCAAGAAAATATGTTGACAGAATGTTGAAAATGTCCAATGGTTCGAAAGAGGTTTTCTTAACATGCCTTTCACATCATAACCACAATTTAACCTGTCTTCTTTCATACAGGGAACTATTTTACGTAGATGGATTGATCTTACAAGTACACGAGATTCTGCCATTAAGGAATCCATAAAATATTTTGATGAGGCTTTGCAGGAGTATGTTAATGTTTTCTCATAAAGACTTTACAATTTTCAATATTTCAATATAATATTTTCCAACTTCAGAGAATATTGATGCACTGTTTATATACACAAAGTACACAAAGTACATAGAAAACATCCATGCAATTTTGTCATGTCATGTTTTTCATTTCTCTTTCAAGGCTACATATCTTGTAAAGAAAAGTAATTTCACTTTGGCACTGGAATTTTTTAATAAAGTAAGTTGTTTATTGTGAAATATCGATGGAAGTGGAGTCAATAATTCAAACAAGACCTGGTATGATTGTGCAAGGACAAACAATGCAATTGCAAGTGAAGGCATCCACCAGCCCTGTTGCATATGAGAAACTTAAGAATATTCTTCTCAAAGAGTAAGTTTTGCATTGAGAGAAGAGCATTTTTGTGTAATTTTCATTTGTTTTTTTATCATATCAAAATGTACAACTAGTAAATCTCCACGAATGCTTTCATACGAACTAACCATGTATTCAGATCTTTTTGTTAACATTATGATACTGAAGCGGAATGCAATAGTTAATTTATACCTGTAAAATTGGCCTGTGTTTTTTACATAGGCGTCGTCAAACGTGTCGCAGCGATTTAGAAGTAAGCACAAAGTTGAATACTGCGTGATATAAAGCGCTCTCAAAGACCAGCGGAGAGTTTTTCAAAATAACTTGCACTACTAACTTGATTTTGTATCTACGAAAAAGTTATTTCTGTTACCTACTGTCTATGTTTTAACTCACTTTCCTTCCCTACGCTCCTGCATATTATTGTCTACGTATATATTAGCGTATATTTCTATTGAGAAAGCAGTTATCTTATATTTATCTCCATTAACCATGCATTTTCTTTTAAGAAAAGTGCTGGTAATTGAAAAATAGATTGATTGCAAACTATGTAGGTTAATATGATACTGTAGCTACGTACTTTTTGCAATTAAAAAAAAACAGGTCTTTTTTCCTCATCAACGTTTTCGTTCATGGTGGCTAGATTAGCCTACTGTATGGTAATACTAAAGTTGAATATGTTCAGTTGCGTAGCCAGCCTACAGATTAACTTTTTATGTGTAAACTTCAGAAGTTTACCATTATTCAATTCTTTGAAATTTGTTGTTCTCACGGTCCCGCGTACTTGCATAGTGGCAATATTTTATGTTATATATTTCTTTCGTCCGACAGACATTACTGACTATCTAGTTAGATTATTCCATCCATTTGAGATATTCGTTTGTATCTTTTAGTGAAGATATCGTTCATGGCTTTCGGAAACAGGAGGAAATTGTCAATGCTGCATCTGCATAAGTGATCGAGTTCTGAAGGAGCAACGAAAGACTCTTTGAGGTTCATAAATTTGTTCGGACTTGGAATAATACCGTGTTAAATTCATGGCGTGGAAGGCCGACGGAAGTTATTGAGGTACGTTCATATCATGTTAGGAGATGTTGAACATGATTATGACCAGATTTCTTTGCATAGTATAAGGTGTATAACAATACGTATATTACTCACAAATATTAAACCAAAAGTCTTATTATACCTCGAGCATATACCTCAACCTCAGCACACCACCATTTTTATACCGCGTAAAATTTCAACTTTACTGGATGACGAAAAGTTAAATAGGAAACAGAAAGGAGAAAATGAAATTGTACATAATTATACAGTCCAGCTTCATACAGCCGTTGTCACTGTGACGCTTTTGTCACATCGGCTTTGTCATCTCAGTTTTTGGTCAAGAATATTCGTGTGAAAGTTCAATCTGATCCTTGTCATCTTGTCCAGTGGAGATTATTCGTCATCCACTACAACCTCCCTCCCCTCCCTCACCGCACTGTATTTCAAGGATGCAAGATGTAATATAAATGCCATGTATCATCAATTGAAAATAAGTCTCCAGGGAAGAGTTTTCATCAATATGCTATTAATATGCTTTTAAAAATGATCCAAAATTCATTCAGCAGCCTGTTTGACTGAGAAACCTGAAGAAACATGGAAATTAACTGACATTTTTCTATGTACATTTTTTAGAAACAACTTAGACAGATTAATACCTGGATGGTAGAATTAGAACAGTTCACGAAGTCATTCTGCACAACTAATGGTTTTTTTAATGGTTGATTGCCGAAATATCAGAGATAGCATCGTCCCGAAACTTGGTTCCATTTTTCGACAACTTTCCAAGATGGTTGCAAAGGATCTTATGAGGATGTCGAAGAAGTTCATTGACGAGGCTCAACAGCTTGTTAAGGTAATACGTTTTTATCAACATGCCATTTTTTACTGCGGAAGTACTGTTTGCAGTGTAATATTTGATAAAGTTTCCGTTACTCAACATTCAGCAACATTGTAGCAACTTAGCTATAACATCGTGTAAGCCCGTTATCGGAAACATTACAAAAACTTACAATATCACTTATGTAACCCAACGTAGAGCAACATTACATTATACAACATACGTAACCCAACATACAGCAACATCATAACATCTTAAAATATTACATAACCCAACATTACGCAAAATAGCAGCTTGCAACGTCACGTAACTACGCATTTGGCAAAAACTAAGTAATATTAGTAATATTAGAACATTAATCACTAAACAGATCACAACAATTACCGACACCTTACAAACGACTTATTCACAACCTCAAACGAACGAGCAATTTATTTACTTGAGCCTATTCTACGATGACAATACACAATTGATGCCCCCACACCGACACATTTCCTCTACACGCAATGACACATGAACTCTGAAGATGACTACCGCTCAGGTTGTCAAAACGTCAGTCAACATCAACACCAGCAGTCCTGCTAAAAACTCTACTAACCTGGATGATCTACAACTAAAAACACGTAACTAAATAACATTGATAACTAAATAACAAGTTATGACATGCGTAGATGTTCCATGATTCGTTAGTCGCGGAAACTACGTAGCATTTTTAGTAGTTGCGTTGTTAGCCCGTAAGGTTTGGTCCTGCTATGTAAATTTTAGATCATTAGCGTTATTTATTTGTTTATAAATTTATTGTTTTTATGCTGAGGAAACATCGAATCATTTAACCCTTCATCCGACACGAAATGAAACTCAATTGTTCAAAAATTTGCCGGAATTTACCTTAGTATAATATTTTTTTAGCAACTGTCCGATAGGCGTACCGATTTAGAGAATTTTGCCAATTTCATCAAAGTTCATGGTAAAATAAAAAAAGAAAGTGTCATTTCTACAAGTTGAGGTGGAATATATGAAAAGCATTTTTGAGGTATTATATAGGTTTCATGCCAATATTTTTGTGAAATTATAAAAATATTTAACTATTACAAAAATGATATTTTACTTATAGTAATATTACTATGTTCAGATGATTCGTGCTAGCCAGCGACCTTTGTCTGAAAAAGAGAAAGAAATTGAAGATGCTGTATGTAGATTGCATAAATCTCATCTGAGTTATTTCATCAAATTAATAATGCTTGTTTATTTTATCATATTTTTTTCCTATCAGACTTGCTTATCTTGGGAACAATTACTTTTTTGTCTTGAAGAAGCTTCCAACTTCTTGGTCTATAAAATTCCTGAAATAATGTGTGACCTTGATGATAAGATTATGGTAAAATATTTTGGTATATTTACACTATTTTTAAAATGAAAACGATAAAACAGTATATGTGATGTGATAAGTTTGTCAATACATAGTTATTCCATACAGAGGAGTAACTAGAACGTTAATTGAGGTGTGTGTGTGGGGGCATATTCTTATAAAATCCGTTGTGCCTTACTGATTTCTTTTGAGAGTGAATTGAATTTCAAAAGAAATCGGTAGGGCGCAACTGAATACATGAATATACACCTCCCCCAATTAACATTCTAGTTACACCTCTGATTCCATGACGTGACGTGGTGATGTGAAGGGATACGATAATTTTCTAAGTCTAGGTTAACAAATTTTTTTTTGTTTTAAACTATGTGTATTATATTCGATTGTATAAAGTTTTGTCATTTCATTTAACTTATTGCCCAGTAATATCTCACATCATATTGTGCATAGAAACAAACTGTAAATAATAACATAGAAAAAGGATTTAATAATCATAAATAATTTACAAACTTACATAATGTTCAATAACAATAGAGTCTATGTATCAGGAGAGGACATCTTGCTCATCTCTGTTTATTGAATGTGTTCTTTTTAGTCTGTTGAGCATCAAGCTCGTGTTGTTGGTAAAAGGGCAACAAGCGGAGAGTTCTTGATTTCTGAGAACAATTCCTCGTTGATGATATTAAGTTTAATGAAGGTAAAGATTGCCGATTTTCATGTCTACTGAACTCACGAACTGTTTTCACGGAACTCTCGAATTCTCGCGAGAAAAGAATTCACAATTATGGCACAGTGAAAGTGTTTTCGGAGAATTCTTTCCGGAAGAAAAGAATTCACAATTTCAGCTTAGTTTTATCGTAGATTTCTTGCTAGAGGGAGAGAATTCACATTTAAGAATATTTCGAAACTGTCGAACATGTCTTCGGTAGTCAAATTCAACTTTTTTTCGCTTTAGCTTCGGAGAACATTTAGAGGTTATATGAATGATTTGGACGAACTCGTGGAATACAGAGAAGTGATTTCAGGCAATAAGTTTTGTAAAGATGAACTTCTACAAATACTGAAGAACGTTGACGTACGTTATGAGTTGTGGAAGTATTATGAAGTGTGCGGCGAGAAAATCGAACATTGGCTTCAAACACCATTTTTTAAGGTAAAGCACCGTGACTGAGCGCATAGCATGATGCGAGAATGATATCATTGCGCTTTTAGCCTATGAGTAATACAATATGAACCGCTCTAGGGAAGTCACCAAATTACACAAATGCGGACATGACAGAATTGAAAATGTAACTGTGTTAGAACAGAATATCAGAGCAGTCGCGAATGGTGGATCATGGGTGCGAGATTCGCCCAATCATCGTTTTGTCGGCAAAAATTGGTCATCTATCGTTATATTTTCACTTAATGCTAAGTCCAAACCAAGACCATACCACGCCCACTTTGCCGACAAATTTTACGCTTCGACCCCCCGTAAAACATAGAAATGACTAGGTACCATAGCTATCCACTGGGTAGATTTGAACTGTGCATTCACTGAAATAAAATATTGTTTCGAGGGACTACAAAATTTCTTTGTCTTAAAAAAATATAAACATCTTTTTTACAAGTGTAAAAATTTTTTTATCCAATGGATAACCCTATCCAGGCTTCGTGCAACCGGCCCTGATCTTTTCTAACTATTTTAGCTGCTAATAAGTAAAAACGGCTTATTAATTAATTTCATTTTATGTAAGTAAACGATCGTGACATGAATATAAAGTATGATGAATAATGACGTAGAGATGAATCGTATGAAATTAAGATAAAGAGACTGAAAAAGTAAAAGAATAATCAGAAGATAGATCTTCATATGGCAAGTTTATATTCGTTTTTCCTTTAGTTTAGGATGGGCTATTTCATGGCTGATCCCTATGTTTTCTCTATATCATACGTCTCTACTATCTTGAAGTTGTCTTTCAGCTGACAATATTAGTATTAAAAGATTAAAACTTTCATGGTCTTGCGCACTAGAGGGCGTCGGAAATGAATGATTATGATGTGAAATTGATCTGCATATCGCCCTGTAAGAAACTCAGTTTGTGTCTTGTTAGCAACTTACATGAGTAAAAAGATGCTGAATATTCACACTTTCATCACAATTGACTACATATAAAGTATTTCGTATTTTGTGGACAAACATTAAGAAAGTACTTGAAAAGATGAGCGAATGGCAGTTGGCTGCTGAAAATCTAAAATCTCTCTTGCCTGACCATGATGATATTTTCAAACTTCACAATTCTATAGTATATTATATCCTCCATAATACTTAAAACATCTAGAGGTGGCACAAAATTAGAATTAAGAAAGAATTTACTTTAAATTATGTGACACTACGCTTCGCTTAATACTTATATATAAATATATTAGCAGAAAGCGCAAAAGTTTAGAAAATTAGTCATAACTCTGGATCTATTCACTCGGATATTTTCAAACTTTACAATTATATAGTATTTTATATCCTCCATAATACTTGAAAGATCTGGAGGTGGCACAAACTTATAATTAAGAAAGAATTTACTTTAAATAATGTGACACCATGCTTCGTTTAATAATTATATATAAATATATTTGCAGAAAGCGCAAAAGTTTAGAAATGAAATTATCGGGTTATAGTTAATGATAAATCGCTTGGGTTCACGTTTGGTAGAAATAAGCTAGCATATAATTACTTGCAAAATAACTTGTGTTTATATTATTGATACGATCTATGAAAAGCTGTATAATACGTATATTGCACAGAAACCGCCAAACAATCAGAAATTTGCGACGAAGTTTTTTGTCGACATTTCAAAAACACTATACAATGTTATATTCTTTGGTATCTCGCTTTGAATCCTAACATATTTACTTAAAAGTGCGATTACTTTACCAATTATCATTTTGAAAGTATTTTTATCCCTTGACGATAGACTTTCAGGATTTTAAATATTGTCCATGCCATGCACTTGTAAGATAATGTTATATAATTGGAGTTTTTTCAACACGTTTCTCACTTAAGGACATTATAATTATGCACACAAGATTCATATTGAGGACACAAATAAGCGAAATATTAAAATCTAGTACCTACATATCGAATTATCAATTCGTATAATTTTTATGTATCTACATATAATTGATTGCTTTTATATGAAATACTTTACAGCCTAAATAAAACAAAATCAAAAATGATACAAAAACTATAAAGATATATGACATGCATCCATGGTAAATCGTTCATATATATACATTGCTTAAGCTTTGAATGGCCGGGGGGTGCATTTCAGTGATAGTGATGATTTTTAAAATCAATAACATATAATAGATTTCTGTCACAATACTTGAAGTATTTAAATTCGTGCATTTTTGTATTTATAGTCGTCCAAACCAGTTATGAAAAAAAGAAGACGCGAGAGAATAAATAACAGTTTGAACGAACTGAAAAATTTGCTTTTAGAATCAAGGAAAAGAGATGTAAGTTATGTTATGTTGTAGTAATACGGTTGTATGAAGTGAGATGGATTAATTGTTGACAAAGCACTTGTTAAAGAATTTATCGCCTGCTGTTAGACACTAAATTTCTGCATAAAATCGTTTTAGTTTCCTTCTACAATAACTCCAACAACTCAATAAAACATGTGAGACTAACTTATAGCTATAATGACATTTAGACGGCTTGCTGCTCAAAGTTAGAAAATACTGACATACTAGAAATGACCGTGCAGTATTTAAAATCCATCCGAATGCAACAAGTAAAAGGTAAAAACATTTTCTTTTAATTAGTTTAATTTACAGATTAAAACAAGATTACTGTCTTTTCTATTATTTCACTTGCACAACATAATTAATAACCACAACGAAGAAATTTTCAAATATTTTTTTATTCAGTCAGAGTGGCACCAGTGCAACATTTTTCGAAAATCGTTTTTACCAACAACAAAAGCCGTTTTTACCAACAACAAAATGCTCAAAAGAATTTTGTGCAAAAACATAATTGTTCATAGTACAAAGAACATTTGAGCTTGACCTCTATTGTCATGAACATTTTAACAGCATAAATCCGTGGCAATAGAAAATCTTCGTTAAATAAAAAAATTAAAGAGATAGTGATGACACATATTGTTTCATAACTAGACATCCATTGGAGATTATCTGTTTAGTAAAATTTCGTTTTCTTTAGCAATCAACCATAACAGATCCTGTTGCTTTGGCTCATTACAGAGCAGGTTTCAATCACAGCGCTATGGAAATCAACAAATATCTTATGGATACACCTGATTTACAACTTAAAGTCCGTAATAGACTTCTTACACATCTCTCAAACACTTGTCATGCTGTATTCAGTAACCATCAAACCATTCAACACACAAAACAATACAATCTACCAATGTACCAATTGCCTGCAACAGTTATCACTAATGAACCTTCGTCTTCAAAAGAAATATTTTTCAATTCATCAACATCAATGTTCGTTTGATTTTGCTCGTTAAGGAAAATTCGTGTTTCAGAGTGGATACAATTTTTGAATTCTTCCATTAAAATTAACTGCCGTAAAGTTTTAAAATCTTGGACTTTTTCCGAAGCTAACCATCGATCGAAAAGTTGAGCTTTTTGTTCAGCAAATTCTAAGTGAGTTATAGATATATTTTTGCTAATAGCACGAAATTTTTGTCCGTAGGCTTCGGGGACCAACTCATAACCCTTCAGGATCGCATCTTTTACTAAGTCATAATCCGCAGAATCAATTACAGACATTTGAGAAAAAATTTCTCTAGCTTTTCCTATCAAAACGCTTTGTAAAAGCATGGTCCAACTTTCTTTGGGCCATTTACAATTTTCGGCGACTTTTTCAAAATGCAAAAAGTACTTGTCTACTTCCGATTCCGGGAACGATGGAACCATTCTTACATGCTTGGTTATGTCAAAATTTGTTTTAGAATGTTCAGCATGTGTATTTGTGGCTTGAAGTTTTAATTTTTCTAGTTCTATCTCCTGTTCTCTTAACTTAAACGCTCTCTCTTCGCGTGCACAATCACGCTCCCATTCAAGTCTTTCGCGTTCTCTTCTCCACCTTATTTCTTCTTCCTCTCTTTGCCATTGTCTTTCATCTGACTCTTCCTGACTAACATCTGTTTGAGCAATGCTATCTACTTCACCTCTTGTATTTTGCATGAAAATACTTAGGTTTTCTTCATCAACGAGTTTATCGTTGCATAATCTTTTTAAAATTACATGCTGTATTTCGCGTTTAGACATTGAACTTTTTAATTCGACCTTAAGATATTTCCCTAAAGCTTTTAGATCATCTTTTCTTAATTTCAGAATATTCTCATATGTTGGTTCCACCATAAACTCTTCTGGTGTAAATGCAGACATGTTGAAACAACTGGTCCACAAGTTTACTTTAATAAATGATTTTTCTCTTTTTGTTGTTTATAAAATATTGATGTGAAATTTTGTTGTTGAAATGATTTCGATTTGTTTTGGATTCTATTTTCTTTTTCGTTCCGACTTCTGTTCAATTGAATAACTTGAAAGAGTTCTTTCCCGGGTGGGCCCCCAATTTTGTTACGAACGTCCCGACTAATAATAAAATGGCCGCTTTTGGTTCAATTGCTCGTAACAAAAGGAGTAAAACCTTGTGGAGAAGTTGTTGTCAATTCTTAAATATTTATTTAATATACTAATAATTTTGATATAATCGTTATAATATAAATGTTTAAATGTTCAAACTTGTCTAAGACAACTGCTTTCAGACTTTCGGCGACTCTTTCGTTGATGGATAGGATATATATCTGGATTCTTTGATTCTTTTCTTAAATAGTTCGTCTTCTTTTACATGAGCTTTCTTCTGATGTGGACTTCTACTAAGCACCAACATAACTACAACTTTCGATTCTCGGCTTATATGTGATTGCACAATGACGTACGATTAACCGCTTGTGCGCAAACTGTGGTCAGTTGATTAACCATGTATCCTGTACGTTGTTTGTGGTCAGTAGGTTGACCACGTCCTATACGTAAGCTTTTCCTGTTATTGTGGTTAACATACACATGCATGTATGAGTAAGGCATTTTACTAATTAGTTTACTAATAATATATTTAAATATATAACAATAATAAGTATAATTTACATGATTATGTATTATCATGTAACACCACCGATAGTATACACATAAATACATATGTATCCCCCGATAGTATACACATATAACACATGTATCCGCCAACAGAAAGAATAAATCAAATGATATCACCTTTCACCAACCTTCAACGCATTACTGGAAAGTAATTGCAAGAGAGGAAAATCTTTTGTGAATGCTTCCATTTTCCTTATCCATGCTTCATAAACTTCATCATGGTCAGGCAAGAGAGATTTTAGATTTTCAGCAGCCAACTGCCATTCGCTCATCTTTTCAAGTACTTTCTTAATGTTTGTCCACAAAATACGAAATACTTTATATGTAGTCAATTGTGATGAAAGTGTGAATATTCAGCATCTTTTTACTCATGTAAGTTGCTAACAAGACACAAACTGAGTTTCTTACAGGGCGATATGCAGATCAATTTCACATCATAATCATTCATTTCCGACGCCCTCTAGTGCGCAAGACCATGAAAGTTTTAATCTTTTAATACTAATATTGTCAGCTGAAAGACAACTTCAAGATAGTAGAGACGTATGATATAGAGAAAACATAGGGATCAGCCATGAAATAGCCCATCCTAAACTAAAGGAAAAACGAATATAAACTTGCCATATGAAGATCTATCTTCTGATTATTCTTTTTTACTTTTTTCAGTCTCTTTATCTTAATTTCATACGATTCATCTCTACGTCATTATTCATCATACTTTATATTCATGTCACGATCGTTTACTTACATAAAATGAAATTAATTAATAAGCCGTTTTTACTTATTAGCAGCTAAAATAGTTAGAAAAGATCAGGGGCCGGTTGCACGAAGCCTGGATAGGGTTATCCATTGGATAAAAAAATTTTTACACTTGTAAAAAAGATGTTTATATTTTTTTAAGACAAAGAAATTTTGTAGTCCCTCGAAACAATATTTTATTTCAGTGAATGCACAGTTCAAATCTACCCAGTGGATAGCTATGGTACCTAGTCATTTCTATGTTTTACGGGGGGTCGAAGCGTAAAATTTGTCGGCAAAGTGGGCGTGGTATGGTCTTGGTTTGGACTTAGCATTAAGTGAAAATATAACGATAGATGACCAATTTTTGCCGACAAAACGATGATTGGGCGAATCTCGCACCCATGATCCACCATTCGCGACTGCTCTGATATTCTGTTCTAACACAGTTACATTTTCAATTCTGTCATGTCCGCATTTGTGTAATTTGGTGACTTCCCTAGAGCGGTTCATATTGTATTACTCATAGGCTAAAAGCGCAATGATATCATTCTCGCATCATGCTATGCGCTCAGTCACGGTGCTTTACCTTAAAAAATGGTGTTTGAAGCCAATGTTCGATTTTCTCGCCGCACACTTCATAATACTTCCACAACTCATAACGTACGTCAACGTTCTTCAGTATTTGTAGAAGTTCATCTTTACAAAACTTATTGCCTGAAATCACTTCTCTGTATTCCACGAGTTCGTCCAAATCATTCATATAACCTCTAAATGTTCTCCGAAGCTAAAGCGAAAAAAAGTTGAATTTGACTACCGAAGACATGTTCGACAGTTTCGAAATATTCTTAAATGTGAATTCTCTCCCTCTAGCAAGAAATCTACGATAAAACTAAGCTGAAATTGTGAATTCTTTTCTTCCGGAAAGAATTCTCCGAAAACACTTTCACTGTGCCATAATTGTGAATTCTTTTCTCTCGCGAGAATTCGAGAGTTCCGTGAAAACAGTTCGTGAGTTCAGTAGACATGAAAATCGGCAATCTTTACCTTCATTAAACTTAATATCATCAACGAGGAATTGTTCTCAGAAATCAAGAACTCTCCGCTTGTTGCCCTTTTACCAACAACACGAGCTTGATGCTCAACAGACTAAAAAGAACACATTCAATAAACAGAGATGAGCAAGATGTCCTCTCCTGATACATAGACTCTATTGTTATTGAACATTATGTAAGTTTGTAAATTATTTATGATTATTAAATCCTTTTTCTATGTTATTATTTACAGTTTGTTTCTATGCACAATATGATGTGAGATATTACTGGGCAATAAGTTAAATGAAATGACAAAACTTTATACAATCGAATATAATACACATAGTTTAAAACAAAAAAAAATTTGTTAACCTAGACTTAGAAAATTATCGTATCCCTTCACATCACCACGTCACGTCATGGAATCAGAGGTGTAACTAGAATGTTAATTGGGGGAGGTGTATATTCATGTATTCAGTTGCGCCCTACCGATTTCTTTTGAAATTCAATTCACTCTCAAAAGAAATCAGTAAGGCACAACGGATTTTATAAGAATATGCCCCACACACACCTCAATTAACGTTCTAGTTACTCCTCTGTATGGAATAACTATGTATTGACAAACTTATCACATCACATATACTGTTTTATCGTTTTCATTTTAAAAATAGTGTAAATATACCAAAATATTTTACCATAATCTTATCATCAAGGTCACACATTATTTCAGGAATTTTATAGACCAAGAAGTTGGAAGCTTCTTCAAGACAAAAAAGTAATTGTTCCCAAGATAAGCAAGTCTGATAGGAAAAAAATATGATAAAATAAACAAGCATTATTAATTTGATGAAATAACTCAGATGAGATTTATGCAATCTACATACAGCATCTTCAATTTCTTTCTCTTTTTCAGACAAAGGTCGCTGGCTAGCACGAATCATCTGAACATAGTAATATTACTATAAGTAAAATATCATTTTTGTAATAGTTAAATATTTTTATAATTTCACAAAAATATTGGCATGAAACCTATATAATACCTCAAAAATGCTTTTCATATATTCCACCTCAACTTGTAGAAATGACACTTTCTTTTTTATTTTACCATGAACTTTGATGAAATTGGCAAAATTCTCTAAATCGGTACGCCTATCGGACAGTTGCTAAAAAAATATTATACTAAGGTAAATTCCGGCAAATTTTTTGAACAATTGAGTTTCATTTCGTGTCGGATGAAGGGTTAAATGATTCGATGTTTCCTCAGCATAAAAACAATAAATTTATAAACAAATAAATAACGCTAATGATCTAAAATTTACATAGCAGGACCAAACCTTACGGGCTAACAACGCAACTACTAAAAATGCTACGTAGTTTCCGCGACTAACGAATCATGGAACATCTACGCATGTCATAACTTGTTATTTAGTTATCAATGTTATTTAGTTACGTGTTTTTAGTTGTAGATCATCCAGGTTAGTAGAGTTTTTAGCAGGACTGCTGGTGTTGATGTTGACTGACGTTTTGACAACCTGAGCGGTAGTCATCTTCAGAGTTCATGTGTCATTGCGTGTAGAGGAAATGTGTCGGTGTGGGGGCATCAATTGTGTATTGTCATCGTAGAATAGGCTCAAGTAAATAAATTGCTCGTTCGTTTGAGGTTGTGAATAAGTCGTTTGTAAGGTGTCGGTAATTGTTGTGATCTGTTTAGTGATTAATGTTCTAATATTACTAATATTACTTAGTTTTTGCCAAATGCGTAGTTACGTGACGTTGCAAGCTGCTATTTTGCGTAATGTTGGGTTATGTAATATTTTAAGATGTTATGATGTTGCTGTATGTTGGGTTACGTATGTTGTATAATGTAATGTTGCTCTACGTTGGGTTACATAAGTGATATTGTAAGTTTTTGTAATGTTTCCGATAACGGGCTTACACGATGTTATAGCTAAGTTGCTACAATGTTGCTGAATGTTGAGTAACGGAAACTTTATCAAATATTACACTGCAAACAGTACTTCCGCAGTAAAAAATGGCATGTTGATAAAAACGTATTACCTTAACAAGCTGTTGAGCCTCGTCAATGAACTTCTTCGACATCCTCATAAGATCCTTTGCAACCATCTTGGAAAGTTGTCGAAAAATGGAACCAAGTTTCGGGACGATGCTATCTCTGATATTTCGGCAATCAACCATTAAAAAACCATTAGTTGTGCAGAATGACTTCGTGAACTGTTCTAATTCTACCATCCAGGTATTAATCTGTCTAAGTTGTTTCTAAAAAATGTACATAGAAAAATGTCAGTTAATTTCCATGTTTCTTCAGGTTTCTCAGTCAAACAGGCTGCTGAATGAATTTTGGATCATTTTTAAAAGCATATTAATAGCATATTGATGAAAACTCTTCCCTGGAGACTTATTTTCAATTGATGATACATGGCATTTATATTACATCTTGCATCCTTGAAATACAGTGCGGTGAGGGAGGGGGAGGGAGGTTGTAGTGGATGACGAATAATCTCCACTGGACAAGATGACAAGGATCAGATTGAACTTTCACACGAATATTCTTGACCAAAAAACTGAGATGACAAAGCCGATGTGACAAAAGCGTCACAGTGACAACGGCTGTATGAAGCTGGACTGTATAATTATGTACAATTTCATTTTCTCCTTTCTGTTTCCTATTTAACTTTTCGTCATCCAGTAAAGTTGAAATTTTACGCGGTATAAAAATGGTGGTGTGCTGAGGTTGAGGTATATGCTCGAGGTATAATAAGACTTTTGGTTTAATATTTGTGAGTAATATACGTATTGTTATACACCTTATACTATGCAAAGAAATCTGGTCATAATCATGTTCAACATCTCCTAACATGATATGAACGTACCTCAATAACTTCCGTCGGCCTTCCACGCCATGAATTTAACACGGTATTATTCCAAGTCCGAACAAATTTATGAACCTCAAAGAGTCTTTCGTTGCTCCTTCAGAACTCGATCACTTATGCAGATGCAGCATTGACAATTTCCTCCTGTTTCCGAAAGCCATGAACGATATCTTCACTAAAAGATACAAACGAATATCTCAAATGGATGGAATAATCTAACTAGATAGTCAGTAATGTCTGTCGGACGAAAGAAATATATAACATAAAATATTGCCACTATGCAAGTACGCGCGGGACCGTGAGAACAACAAATTTCAAAGAATTGAATAATGGTAAACTTCTGAAGTTTACACATAAAAAGTTAATCTGTAGGCTGGCTACGCAACTGAACATATTCAACTTTAGTATTACCATACAGTAGGCTAATCTAGCCACCATGAACGAAAACGTTGATGAGGAAAAAAGACCTGTTTTTTTTTAATTGCAAAAAGTACGTAGCTACAGTATCATATTAACCTACATAGTTTGCAATCAATCTATTTTTCAATTACCAGCACTTTTCTTAAAAGAAAATGCATGGTTAATGGAGATAAATATAAGATAACTGCTTTCTCAATAGAAATATACGCTAATATATACGTAGACAATAATATGCAGGAGCGTAGGGAAGGAAAGTGAGTTAAAACATAGACAGTAGGTAACAGAAATAACTTTTTCGTAGATACAAAATCAAGTTAGTAGTGCAAGTTATTTTGAAAAACTCTCCGCTGGTCTTTGAGAGCGCTTTATATCACGCAGTATTCAACTTTGTGCTTACTTCTAAATCGCTGCGACACGTTTGACGACGCCTATGTAAAAAACACAGGCCAATTTTACAGGTATAAATTAACTATTGCATTCCGCTTCAGTATCATAATGTTAACAAAAAGATCTGAATACATGGTTAGTTCGTATGAAAGCATTCGTGGAGATTTACTAGTTGTACATTTTGATATGATAAAAAAACAAATGAAAATTACACAAAAATGCTCTTCTCTCAATGCAAAACTTACTCTTTGAGAAGAATATTCTTAAGTTTCTCATATGCAACAGGGCTGGTGGATGCCTTCACTTGCAATTGCATTGTTTGTCCTTGCACAATCATACCAGGTCTTGTTTGAATTATTGACTCCACTTCCATCGATATTTCACAATAAACAACTTACTTTATTAAAAAATTCCAGTGCCAAAGTGAAATTACTTTTCTTTACAAGATATGTAGCCTTGAAAGAGAAATGAAAAACATGACATGACAAAATTGCATGGATGTTTTCTATGTACTTTGTGTACTTTGTGTATATAAACAGTGCATCAATATTCTCTGAAGTTGGAAAATATTATATTGAAATATTGAAAATTGTAAAGTCTTTATGAGAAAACATTAACATACTCCTGCAAAGCCTCATCAAAATATTTTATGGATTCCTTAATGGCAGAATCTCGTGTACTTGTAAGATCAATCCATCTACGTAAAATAGTTCCCTGTATGAAAGAAGACAGGTTAAATTGTGGTTATGATGTGAAAGGCATGTTAAGAAAACCTCTTTCGAACCATTGGACATTTTCAACATTCTGTCAACATATTTTCTTGCTTTTTCATGACGTCCTGTGTGCCATAAAACATTGCACCAAAGTATAGTGCATTCTCACCAACACTTGTTCGAATCTTTTTCAATCTTGTTTCCAATTCATGTACACTTTCCTTGTCAATTAATTGTGCCTTTTTATGTGCATAGATTAATGCCATCAAACAACACAGAACAACTTCTTCACTTTCTTGGATTCAAATTCTCTAATGGCTTCTGACACACGATCTGCAAGTCAATGTATTAACCATTATGAAGTATTGACAATACAGTATATTTTAATAAATATCATTGGATCATTTTAAATACAAAGAAATAGAGCTTTTAAGCAAGCACAAGCTAGTTTAGTGATGGATAAGAGACCAACCACTATAAATTGACATAAATTCTGCTGGCAGAATGTAAAGCTTCATATGTGAAATGACAGGAGACAAAATAAAGTGAAAATTTTCTTATTTGAAGGGTGCAGTATACACAGACAGTTTTAAAACAGTCAGAATGCATCAAATGACAAAGTACTAGTAAAAATGGGACAATCAATTACGAGAAAATCTAGAGAAAACCTGTTGCCATGGACTACGCAACGCAACAACGGCAGAATGAGAACGACAATACTCCACATTTTTAACAACAAACCTTACATCAGTATTCCAAATGCTTTCCAAAATGTCAAAACCGGATCACCTCCGTGCTTCTGCAAACCTTGCAAACACAAGTTTTGTAGGTGCCTGTAAAATCTTGCTCGACAATAATAGTTGATACTGCCCTGTTGCCAAGTAAAATATTGCACTTGCTTGAGTCAAAATATAATTTATATTTCTGCAACTAATGTTAGAATTATCTATAAGATGAAACATACCAGTATTAGAGTATCTGTAGATGCCATAGTCATTCGTACGAATTAATAGTACAAGCTAGCCAGACTGGAAAGTATGCAAACTGCGCAAGCTAGATCAATTTTTTTTAGAAATTTTGCGCGGCGGATTTTCAATTTTGCGCGGCGGATATTCGACTTTGCGCTGCGAAGCCATAAAATATTCGCGAGATGCCAGTTTTATTTTTTCCGTATCACACTCCATTTTTGATAGTTTGCAATTGCAAATAATTATGAAACATAACATAAAAGATGATACATGTGTATAGCTGTAGCTTACCTTAAGTTGGAGCTTGCAACTCTCCTTTACAACGTGAGGATGTGTCATGTGTAATCACAAAAATGCCACTTTACCTTAGGTATTATGTAACGAGTCGAACGACCAACGTACCACGTATGTTTATCATTCATCTGTTTCATCGTTTCATCACAGCGTATGATACGATAAAGGTAGACTCAAATAAATTTGATTTACTGACGTCGTCAAATACGTCGTCGAAAAAAAAATCAATCAGGAACCATCTTTTGTATAATCCGCAGCCAGATTGTGGAGTAGAAGGTTTTTCAGTTAATAATTGTTTATAATCAGCAGGCAGATGGTGGACAAAAAGGTTTTCAGTTAATAATTGTTTATAATCAGCAGGCAGATGGTAATCATGGTAGGTTTTCAGTTGATAAATATTTATAATCTGCAGCCAGATGGTGGACAAAAAAGGTTTTTCAATTAATTGTTTATAATCAGCAGGCAGATGGTGGACAAAAAGGTTTTCAGTTAATAATTGTTTATCATCAGCAGCCAGGTGTTAGACGAAAAGGTTTTCAGTTAATTATTGTTTATAATCAGTAGCCAGGTGGTGGACAAAAAGGTTTTCAGTTAATCTTTGTTCATAATCTGTAGCCAGGTGGTGGACAAAAAGGTTTTCAGTTAATCTTTGTTTATAATCAGCAGCCAGGTGGTGGACAAAAATATTTTTCAGTTAATCTTTGTTTATAATCAGCAGCCAGATTGTGGACAGAAAAGGTTTTCAGTTAATAATTGTTTATAATCAGCAGGCAGATGGTAAGCAAGGGAGCTTTTCAATTGATAAACAATTACGATCTGCTGCCAGATTTGGATTGAAAACTTTTTGATTATAACTGCACGAAGCATACTGGTTGACGCTTGACTAAGGTTACAAGAGGAAAGGTAGCTTAGGGCGTGATGTTATGATGCGTTGCAAAACCTTGGACATCTCTCCTTCGTGTTTTGCCATGCTCGTCGGTCTCTAAAACAGGAATCATATGTCTGGACAAACCACGTTCCTTGTCCCCATTGATGTAAAGTTTTGCCATTTCGTTCAGTGCTGCGTCGCATTGAAGTACAGATGGTAAACTCCAATCAACTTTAGCACGATTCATTAGCACTTTTATGCTTTGCCCACCATCCATTTCTTGCTTATCCACCACCCGGTAAAAAGATTCGGCAACAGCCTCAGTTCCGTATTTCGCATAAAATATGTCAAAGACGAGACAAAACTCTTGGCCGACAGCTGAATAAAATGAGGAATCGTTATATAAAGATTCAATAACGGCCTCTTCTTTAAAAGAACGTCAATCATTTTACCATTGTTGAGCGTCACTTCGAGGACCTCAGAAAGGGTGAACTGCCTTGGTGTACCTTCTTGGAACCTAGTCACAAAGACTCCTTCCTCGAAAACCACATCCTGCAAGGAAAAAATTCCTTCGTCATCGAGAGACATCTTCTTGAAAAAATTAGGGAAGTGAGTGTGTAGCATATCACCCCAAACAACGGCAATGAGTGTTTTCTTTAGACGCCAAAACACTGTGGATGATAGCTCGCTACAAAGCTCAAAATTCTTTTCAGAAACATGTGGCATCTGTGAGGAAAAGTTTACACATCGTCTAAACTCATTAGCTCCAAGTTCAGAAAACTCCTGTTGTTTACTGGACTTTTTCTTCGAACGAAAACCGCATAAACCACGAAAAAGTCGTCCAAAGTCAAAACACTTTGATAGCATTCTGTTGAGGTCGGAAAAGCTATTGGTGTAGCAAACATCAATCTGACTAATGACATCCGCAGCCAGCTTCTCTAGATCATGAACACTGTCCTGCATTTCTCTTGCTACCCAATCCACTGACACTTTATCGTCGCCTTCTCTAACGACAAACCAACCAGTTTCCAACTCACTTTGCCCAAAGCGGTAATCTCGAATTTCATGAACTCGCTGGCTTAATCTTGGGCAAACAAAGTCATCAGGATCAATTTTAGATACTTCCTCGATGTAACGTTGCATCTGTCGTTTTACCAAAGGAACATGAGAGCACAACTTCCAACCAGGATACCACTCAGCCTGCGCTTGCAGCATCAGGACGACCAAGGGCCACAACAAATCGAGTACACCAAGCAAATCATGGACAAAGTCTTGACCACATAACTTGTAACCCATCTCTTCTCTATTGTCGTGGTCCTTGAAAGTCTCGATGTACACTTCCAAACTATCTGCCAGATTCTTTAAAGATAGCTGGAGCTCAAAAACCGCTGATGTGCAAATGCGTTGGTTACTCGAAACGGAAGATTCAAGTCCTTAGCAGTATGACGCGCTACGCTGTGCATTTTACCACGACTAAAAAGTTGATGATAAAGTGCAATCCTTCTCAGCAAACGATCAACGAAAGGCGAGTCCTTGAGCTGACTAAATACTTTATCTAACCAATGGGCAGGGTCCCATTGGACAGGCCACCAGAATCTTTCTTTGCAGGACAGATCATCATGCAAAGTTCAAATACAGGCTCGTTCATGCCTGCAATGAACGGCTCGTTGACGTATTGTCCATCCATCACTCGCCCTTGCACTTGCAGTAGCCGATTATCCTTAATACCAACATGCACGTCAAGATCTTTAAAAATGGATGCAGCTAGAGCATCACCTGTACCACCAGTTGCATCAGAGTTACTGTAAACCTCCCTTGCGTCAAGACAATGCCTCGGCGACTACCATTTACAACTGGACAAACGATAGTAACCTGATTAGTGATGCGATGATTGGTAGATTTATCAGCTGTAACATAAAATGTGGGGCATTCCTGTGTTTGGAAGAGGGTAGAAAGAAAATTGGCTGCTCTCATGTCGATGTAAGCACATGCTGCTTTGATCATGTCTGGAAACAATTTTCGAGAATGACAAAAATCACCAACATCCGCACCAGCAGCTTGAAGCTCAGCAATTCGTGCTTCATAATGAACTGCAGCTGACTTTGTTTTCACAACACCAAGAGCTGCACAGAGTTGATTCTTTGCAACAAGTACTTCCCTTGACCTCCCTTGCTTTACCATCTTCATGTGGTCATCAGCGTTTTTGTGGGTCAAAGAAAGAAGATGTTGATGACACGCTTGCTTTTGGCTGTACCATTTTTCACACTTGCCTGCAATTAGCTGTTCATACAAGGCATCTGACATATGTAAACCAGATGCCAAAGATCCGTCTGCTTTGCCAGTAGGTCGATTAAAAGATGACGAAAAGGAAACAAGGGAAGAGTTTAAAAATTCGACACACGTTCGACACTGCAGCACCCAGCTGTTCTCTTCTTTTAGTATTTCAAAATCTTCCACTTCATCCACAAGCTCAATCAAATTGGAAGATCGAAGTGCGGTACTCGATGTGGAATTGTATGTAGTTGTTGAACTTGTTGATTGGCTGATTTAGGGTTACCACTCAACTTTTGTGCCACCTTAGTAGCAATTTTTTCCGCAAGTTCGTCCTCATCAAATTGCAGGTCGCCTTGCTCACTTGATAAAATTGAAGGAAGAAAACTTCCAAGCGAGCTTTGATAGCTAAGACGGCTGGTGTTTGAAATAGAGGCAGCCTTACTCGTCTTACTTACTGCATTAACTCTCACAATCTCTTCGCTGTAACAATGAAAGTGTTAAAAAGCCAACATTAAAATTTTCTTGAAAACTGTGTGAAAAGTATATGTACTAAGAAATTCAACAGAAGACGTTGAAATACTTAATGATTTCATCGTTAATATTAAAAGACTTAAGAAATTTGTAATGTAGAAATTACTTATCCGAACAAGTGAATTATTGGAAGCCTTGAACTAAAAAGTCAACACTTTCAACCACTATGGCATAAATTTCACCAAATATCGTGACAAAATGTCGTAAAATCTGATACTATAATGCAAGAAAAATGCCGTATTTCACTAAGAAACCTCTCATCTTTTTCATCGGTTTCCTCCCAACTTTCAGATTCACTGACACCAGAAACGATTTTGCACGAAAGTTCGTCAGTTGCATGTCCAGCCGTATCCTTACCAAGCTCTCTGAAACAATTTAATATTCATAATTTTAAAAAGCTATCACTGTATATGTAAAAGAAATGTATTATATAACATGTATGCAGTTTGTGATATTCGGTTATTTTATGGTTCACGCAGGGGAATGAGCAATTTAGCTACCTTTCATCGACTTCCATAATTTCTATCCGTTCTCCCATTCCGTCGCCACCACACTTTTGTTGCACTTGGCTTGTACTGAAAATACAATGAACATAGAAAACATACACAATGTAAGTGCAGTTCTCAATTTGGGAATTGGGAACTTGATTTTCATTTACCTAGCCGATTTAAGCATTTTGTACGCCTGTAGCGCAGATTTAGCAAGAGGGGAATCTTCTCTAATAGCGTCATTTGCTAAGGTCTTTTCGCCCTTGTCGCTGTGAGTTTTTAAATGGTTTGCTAGAGAGGACTTGTTCCCTCTAGCAAGCCAAAATTTGCGTTTGCCTTGCCTAAAACAAAGTAAGCAAAAGCCCATTGGGGTTTTTTCGTGTCCACTCTTTGCTCGCTTTGCTTCAGGTCCTGTTTTCTGCTGCTTGCTATGTCTTTTAAACATGTTGGCAAACTGAAACTCTATAACACACAATTTTTATGGTTACAAATGTGCCGATAGCCAATCTTGGTTGTTTACTATTGTTTTTATAAAACCCACTGACAATGTCATGCCACTTTTCTTTGTGACGCAAACACGATCACTCTTACACACGACTAACATTCTAACACTAGATAATTGTTCTGTTACCTTCCTTAGACAGTGTTTGCTGCTTATTTTTAGCCACTGCTGCTGTCTCAGTTTTTGCACAGCCACTACACAAGACCTGGGCACCAAAACCTTCATCATCACCTGCTGATGTTGAGCAAGGCGGAATTGCGTGGCACGTTTTTTTGCAAACTTTGCAAAAATGGCTTCCACATTCCTTGCATGAAACGCAAACTAGTAATTAGGCAACAACAATGAAAACATAAGTTAAGATAATGTAATGAACGTTTTTTTGGTATCAAAGGCAAGCAGCACTAGTTTTTAGCAACACACAAATGTTGGTTTGGTACTGTTAGTGAGAAGAGAATATTGTCGAGGAATCACCGAATAAGCTCCTGCAATCAACCAATGGCTGATATATATTGTGTATATTGTTGTTAGGAAAATTTTCGGCTATTGTAACGCGTGAATTTACCTGATTTAACTGCTTGAATCTCAGCCATCTAGTAAAAATAAATAAACAATTAGATAAAAAAGTTTGTCAAAAAATCTCGCTTTATCACCAAACAATAGCGAGCTAAGCCCTGTTAGTTCGTTAGCAAACCGGTTTTAATTATAAATTGCTTCATTTATCAATATGTTTTATGTAAGGATTGTGAATTTTATTTGCCTTAAATGTATTAAAACATGCTTTGTAGTTTGTAATACAAGAAATCCTTTCGTACCACTACTTTTAGGTTACACAAAAAACATAACTGTTAAATAATAACTTGTTTCCCCGGGCGTTTAGTGTTAGAAGCGTTAATGCTTTCAGAATTTTTATCATTTGTAATTTTGTATCAGTACTTTTGATTTTACTAAACCATTACGTGTACTCACCTTACAAATTTGAACACCCCAAGTTGGTTTAATTAAATATCACGTATCACCGTAGAATACACCGAAGAATCGATATGGTTTGCCTTGAAGTCACTTAAAAGAGAAAGCTCGAAAACGAAAGCAAAGAATGTGTAGTTAATCTGCACAGATATCATATTTCTAGTCATCAAACGCTTATTGGCTTACCAACCAATTAACGGAACTTGCCTGTCAAAACAGCTTGTAAGATTGACATTCAACAGGCAACAATTTTTCAACGGAAACAACAGCGCTGCAGCGCACAAGTGCTGATATTGCGCAATAATTTCGCGCTGGGCGGCAAATTTCACAAATGCGCGGCGAACAAAATTTTTAAAATCTGCGCGTCAGGACGCGCATTTCTCCCGAAATTGCGCAAGCTAGATCTAGGTTGCGCAAGACATACTTTCCAATCTGGCAAGCTAGATTTTTGTGTTATCGTTTTCTGCCATTTGCTGACATCTCTTTATCACGATGTGTTGACTCTCGGCCCAGGCTACTTCTATGTGCGCGCGGTCAAAGAAAATTCATTACAACAAGAAGCATTGAAACGGCGAGAAAAGTTAAAAGCATTGAGGGAGAAGAGTGCTGCTGCTGCTGAGGTATACTATTGTCTTAATTGTTTATTTCAACCGTCTGGTTCATCGTATCATTTTTTTGTCAAAGCCAATTACTGTACTCTCAAAATGACAATCATCAATGTATCTACTCAGCCTATATTCTCAGTATTCTGAAAAGTATGCCTTTTTTTAACGAGATCTTCAGTTTTGTATAATGGCATTATTGTAAACTGCTTTATACTGCGCAGATGCACACAATGCAATCAATAGTACTGATCCATCAGTAATCTTGAAATTCAATATAAAATTATAAATGTTGGTTTGGTTACACAATAAAAACAAAACATGTGTTTCTTGCGTGTAAAGGTATTTTCACTGTTTTGTTTTAAAATCTCCATTCTATTTTGTGCACTGCAATTAAGAATGCTTTGCACATTGTTCCATTATCAGTCAAAGTTTTGGATGACTTGTATTTTCCATACAAACACTAGAAACAGAATGTGTTTGATCTTTAGGGAGGTCGCGTTGAAAAGAGAGGAGTCAGTGACAGTTCAAAAGAAAGCGAGTAATGCATTCATTGTGTTTGTATGTTTTGATTGTCAATATAGGCATGATATTGAAAGAAAAGTAATGCCTGGCATTTAAATTTTTTGGCTAGCCAACTAGAATTTGCCTTAATTTGGCGACAAATTAAGTAAGAGATGTATACTTACATATTACTGAGAATATTACTAGCATAAATTATTGTTGCTCACTATCTTTCAATGATGGCTTGCTTTGGCCATACGTACCTATTAATTCAAACCCAGCATAAATTAATATACCTTTGTAATCACATTCACTCATTGTTATGTACATATATATATATATGCTTATACACTTTGTAGAAATGTATAAATAAGTTTGAAAATTTGTAATCCAGGTATTGAGTACATAAAGACAAAAGTTTCTCCGGAGAAACTTTTATCTTTTATGTAATATATAATAATAATAATAATAAGGACTTTATTTGAAGAGGGGGACACGTAACAGCTGAAAAGCTGACAAACCTGTGGCCCTCTAACTAGATTATACAGCATTACAAAAAACTGATAAATGAATAAATATATAAATAATTACAAAATTCTATGATAAAAATAGCAGGACACATAAAAAATATTCAGAAAGATAAAATTAATTTATAAAAAATTAAAATTAAAATTAGGTAGTGTGCTATTGCTTAATATTGTTTCAAAGTTGTCCAGGTTTTTATATGAGCTTATAAAATGCTTTTTCACAGCTGTTTTGAATAGATTTATACTAGGCTTTTTTTTGATATCATGGGGAAGGCTGTTCCATAACTTAACTGCGTCAACACTGAATGCCTTGCCACCATCGTTATTTCTTAGGTATTTGGGACACACTAAATTTAAATTGCCATGTCTCGTGGACCTATTGTGAACAGAACTGTTCGTCTTGAACAAATCTTTGATATAAATAGGAACATCGCATTTGAGGCTCTTAAAAATCATGGCACATTTGTTTAGTTTTATTTCGTCAAAAAAAGGCAACCAGCCTAGTTTACTAAAGTTTACAACACTTCTAGAATAAGGGTCTACTCCAAGAATTACTCGGGCAG
This sequence comes from Xenia sp. Carnegie-2017, assembly GCF_021976095.1. Classification (NCBI taxonomy): domain Eukaryota; kingdom Metazoa; phylum Cnidaria; class Anthozoa; order Malacalcyonacea; family Xeniidae; genus Xenia; species Xenia sp. Carnegie-2017. The sequence goes on from NW_025813526.1 coordinate 6,593,119, forward strand.
CCCTTTTCTGTAACCTTAGGAGACAGTGGAGTTCTTTAACGTCGCAGGTATTCCAAACCATGCTCCCGTACATAAGGACGGGTTTAATCAAAGCGTTGTAGTATAAAAGTCTTTCTTTTATTGGAAGGTATCTCGTTATCTTTTTCAATAAACCAATACGCAGAGAAAGCTTGGCCTTTAGGCTAGAAATGTGGTCACTAAATGTAAGATCTTGATCGAGTGTTACACCAAGCAATTTATAAGAGGTTACTTGTTCTATTTCAGCCCCATCAAGGGTTACTGACAGGTGATTGCCATCAACTAATGATGAATGTAGCCTCTTTCCGGTGATAAGTAATGCTTTGGTTTTAACAGCGTTTAGGACCATCCCATTTTCGCTAGACCATTTACTTAATTTATCCATGTATTCTTGAAGACGTCGTTCCAATTCCAAAGGTGCATTATCGATATTAGCGCTGGCTTTAAATGTGGTGTCATCCGCGTAAGCATGAATAGTTGAGTCCGATCCAACAGCTTCGGGAAGATCATTGACGAAGATTAAAACAGTAGAGGTCCTAATATGCTACCTTGAGGAACTCCATTGGTTAGCATAAGTTGTGACGAAGTCGAGTTATTTACAGTGACACACTGTTTGCGATTGAGTAGATAGCTCTGCAATAGCTTTACAACATTATCTGGAAATCCATATGATCTTAACTTTACTAGGAGAATATCATGATTGATCAAGTCGAATGCCTTGCTATAGTCCACAAAGACTAAGCCGCTGACATTGTTTTTATCAAGGTCAAGAAGGACTTGGTCCAGAAGAAACAACAAAGCAGTATCCGTGGAGTGGTTTTTACGGAACCCTGATTGGAAGCGGTATAAAAGTGCATTTTCTGTTAAGTAGGTGTTCATTGCATTGAAGATGTGTCTTTCAAAGACTTTAGAAAGAATAGGCAAAATACTAATAGGACGATAGTTTTGAATATCTTGCTTGTTTCCTTGATTCTTGAATAGTGGTTTAACCTTTGCTATTTTCCATTGTGAGGGAAATGTACAAGTTTCAATACAGTGATTTATAATTTTAGCTATGGAGCATGATATTTCAGGAGCTGCAATCCTTAGAACTCTAGCACCAAGCCCATCGATTCCCGTGGCTTTGTGTGTAGGTATACTTAGAAGATAATCGTTAACCTCACTAGGAGTTATTTGCGGAATAAGATTCTCAATTTGACTGTTAGATTTGTCTTGTGGACCAGGAAGAGCATCATAATAAAGTATAGGTGCCGCTTTTATGAGACGTTTATATACATCAGCGAAGAAGCGGTTAAAGCGTTCAGCGATTGAATGGTCATCCTTTATCAGGTTGTTGTTTTCGTCAGCAATAGGGACGGAGTCGTCATTATTCCTTGTATCTTTAGATAGGTCTTTAATTAAAGACCAAAGTTTCTTTGGACATTTTTGATTTTTACTGAACTGAGTTTTAAAGTGCTGTTCCTTCGCATTTCTTAGTTTCCTCGTCACTCTGTTTTAATCAGTTTAAAAGCAGACCAATCTTGTTCATTTTGTGTTCTCCTGGCCCTCTTTAGAAGATTATCGCGTTTATTTATTTCGTTGTATAGATCATTAGTGAACCATTTCGGCTGATTGATTTTCTTCACACTCTTGAACTTTAAAGGCGCGTGATTATCAAGAATGTCATTAAAGGTTTTGTACCAAGATTCAACAATGTTATCGGCATCTCGAAAACAAAGGAGATATCCCAAGGGCTTCTCTTAAGTCTCGTAGAAAGCATTCTTTGTTTATTTTGTCGATATTTCTGTATTTGATTTTGGAATGTTGTTTACGTTGTCCATCCATGGTTTTGTAGCACCTCAAGATAGTGACCGGCAGGTGATCGGAAAGTCCAGATTTACCTATGGCTACTTCTCTAATTCTAGCAGGATGACTAGAATAAATATGGTCTAAGCACGCATCAGAGGCAGGTCTTGTTACTCTATTTACCATCTGCGTTAATCTAAGACTGTTCAGTGTCTTTGCGAGACAATGTTTTGAATAACAGTTGAAATCAATATAATCTAAATTGAAGTCTCCCAGAATAATCAATTCATTGTTTTGGAGATGGGCATTTTCAATATTTTTACCCAAACTCTCATTATAGTCTTTGTTGGCTGAAGGTGGACGGTAAACACCAGATATCAAAATCGGTCTCTTTGATTTATGAGGACAAATTTGAAGCCAGAGAGTTTCAAGATCATCCAGTTCCAAATCTCTTCGACGTGAAGCCATAACTTTCTCATTTACATACGCAATTATGCCGCCACCTTTCTTCCCGATTCGATCTTTTCTGTGTAATGTAGCCGGGTATCATGTAATAGCTGTCTGGAATTTTACTAGATCCGAACGTCTCAGTGAGAATTAAGACGTCAAGTTTAGCAGCACTGTTGTTGTTCGAGGTGAGCATTAGAGATAGTTCTTCCAATTTGGTGTCAGTCAGTCTTTGAATGTTCCAGTGGCAAACTGATAAGCCTCTGAAGCCTACAGGAGGTTGAAGGTTATTAGGTCCTGGATTGACGGCAATATCGCCAGATAGAAGAATACACAGACAAAATTGGCCAAGTTTGACGAACCGCAACAACGCCTGCAGCTTCAAATTCAAATCGCAAGGTGTGCATTTCGAAGGCTTTGACTTACAGTCGAACGTAGGTGGAGCAGATATTTCCTTCCCAATGAAGAATCTGACTGTAAAGCGATCGAATTCAGGTGTAATTGAAGTAAATTGGCCAAGTAAAAGGCTGATAATAGTTAATTGAAGCACGACTGCAAAAACACGTCTGCACGCCATGACTAATTGCGTTCATATAAATGTATAAAAATAAAAGATTCTCCAGATTGTATAAAATAATTTTATTGAGCTTTGACTTGTTGCTTTGAGCCCTCATCAGAATGAGGAAATATTATTTACATAAGTCTTATTTAACCAATCTTTAAACTTATATATATATATCTTTCATTGTTTTCCTCCTTTCACATTTAGATCTGCTGTGAAAGTTATAAAATTTAGAAACTACCAACCAAAAGATGAAGCACTAAAGGAGCGAAAACTTTCTGGGGCCAAACCACTTTCAGGTTATTTAATGTACAAGAATTGTTAAACATATAAACATGACAATATCAGTTTTTACAAGTGATTTGAAGAAACAAAGTATCTATATATGGTAAAGGATGAAGTTAAATTGCTGTTAATGACAGCATGTACTGTCTCCTTGGTTAACTTAGTGTTTGTAGATGTAGACTGTCCAGGTTAATGCATTTTCTAGAATGACTGTGGGTTTTGATATTGACTGATGTTTTGGCACAGATACTCAAGCCATTAAAACCATTTATTTTGCTTGGTATTATCAATAAGTGAACAATCCGAAAAAACTAGCATTTATAAATGCAAAGTTTTTTTGTAATAGAGCATGATATAGCTACTGGAAGCAAATGATGACATCAAGTTATAACACCAATGCAATTTAGCGTCATACATATTTAGCGTCATAAATGTTTTATTTCATGCACGTTTTTCAATTATAGACGGTAGTTATCGTTCGTTGATACAACAATATTTTGGTCGGGCACGTTATGTGTCTAACTATGCCCCCAAAAAAATTCCTACCCCGCGCCAAATTTTCTAGGAAATATGTCCCCCCGTTTTCAAATTTGTCCTCCCCATATGAAAGAAGTAATGAAAAACTTTACACAGTAAAAAATATGTCTTTCTTATTTTAAATAACTGAGAAAATGTTTATTAAAGAGTGTTAGTTCCTTTTACTGCGCTTTGCCGATCACGAAGCACATAAGTAACAATTCATAAAATAGTTTGTTGTTCGTGTACAATGAACATTCACATACAAAACATTCAGCAAGATATCTCGGCGTTTCATTGTGTTTTTGAATGTTTTGTTATGCGGTTTATACTTGTGGATCAACGTTTGGGTGAAATGTGTAAGTCATTTAATGCCTTGCGCTTTTGTATCTGCGGGTTGTTTTTCTGAGTCATTAGTTTAATTACTATGCATTATTGCTATATTCGTCAATGCATGATGGTATCTCTGAATTGTGATGGTTGTTTTGACTGGTTTTATAAAATTTAACTAAATTTATTGATCCAAATAGATTGAAATATCTAAAATCACCTGCGGTCTTGTTTTAAAACTGAAAAGTTTCACTGTTTTTTAAGATAAAGGTAAAAGTTTGTGAGGGGGACAATTTTCCAAAAGTTTTTTCACCTATACATAGATAAAGCCTGAAAATGATTAATGTACCATTGTATATGAGCTTTTTTACTGTTCGGTCTTATAACTTTTATCAAACACTTACGTACACTATTCATTAAAAGAAACGTAAAATTCCCATAAGTTTGTCGTAATTGTGTTCAATTTTACTTTAATTATTTTACCTTTTCTACTTCCGTTTTATTTTCTGCTACATACTTCTAACGTGTCTCTTGCTTTACTTAATCAAATGTTTTGTAAAGCCACCTCAAAATTTTTCTGTTGTTTTAGTGGAACAAGAGTGAAAGAACATGTTGAAAAAGGAAAATCTGATGTTGTAAATGAAGTGGTAAGGATAAAATCAACAGTTTCATGTTCATGGATATGGATAAATATAGAAAAAAAACTTGATAAATAAATACTAAATAAATTCTTTATGAATGAATACTTTCCTGAAACGAATTCTAAATTTACCAAATCAATTGTGATGTACAAATTTCTTTAATTTAGGACTTAGTAATCTTGCACCCGAAAACCCGATTGGTAATATAAAAACACTCCTAAAGACTGGTAATTTCAAGTATTATCTCTGAACCATAAAAGAATCTTATCATATATTGATAATTAGCACCATACAGAAATTACCCCTTTCGGGTGTTCTTAGTTTCGGGTGTTCTTAGTTTCGGGTGTTCTTAGTTTCGGGTGTTCTTAGTTTCGGGTGTTCTTAGTTTCGTGTTCTTAGTTTCGGGTGTTCTTAGTTTCGTGTTCTTAGTTTCGGGTGTTCTTAGTTTCGGGTGTTCTTAGTTTATGTTTATAAGTCAAATACGGATTTTCAAAAAATTAGTGATAGAACACGATGGGCACCTGCAAAGTCAATAGAATTTGAAACCATAGACTCTTCAGTGAGCTTATCAGTTTTATTTATTTTTTCACCAAGCGCTTAGGTAGCACTTTACAGCCGCTCTTCACGAAGTGAAACTTGACGCCATTTTCTTCAAATGGGAAATCCGCAAATGGGTTCCTTTAAAATACTACGTACTTAAGTTGAAGAAGGAAACATTACACGGATGTAATATAACTAATGTTTTATGTTGCTAAATGGTTTATTCTTTCTTTCAAAAATCAGGTGAAATATTAACACAAATTTTGGGGAATAGGTTTTTAACTAGAATCACACTGTTCTTTATGTGAAGAATCAGATGCTTCATCAGCAATAACAGAAAAAAACTTACTTTTTTTGATATCAGAAATAATCTGATTACTGATTACCTGGCCACAACATTTAATGATTTTATTTTGACTTGTTTTAGAAATATAACTTCTATTCTTACCACAATTCTTTAAATGATTTTCTAAAACTTTATCCCCTCTCCTAACTCCATAATTGAGTGTTTCAATGAAATTACCAACCCCTCCAGATGAATAACAACCAACAGTAGGGTGATACTTGGAATCATCACGATGCCCACGAAGAGGTAAACCTAGACGTCCACAAAAAATGACAGAATCAATAATTGAGATAGTATTTCCCTATTCTGTTCTATTTCTTTCTTGTTACCAGCATCCATGATCATCTCGATAGGCTGCAGAGTACCTGATATTTGGGAACGCAAAGCATCAAAATTGGTGATGTGGATGCATGCAAACCGACTTCCTTTTACTTTTTCCAGCATGTTGAGTGAAAGAGCATTTTGCATTCTTCCAATCTTGAAGAGGTTCAGTAAACAACTTTTTTACTTTACTGGCCTTGCCTGGGAATCTATTGCCAAACAACACACACGATAGACAATACGCACCATTTTGTGAAGGTGAATAGCAAAGCCATTCATGCTGGTCTAGCCAATCATGCCTAAATGATCTGCCATTAGATTTAGGAAAATGATACTTTTATCTGGTTTATATACATTTTTATCAAATGACATATTTCAGAATTATCCATACCCTTAACTTTCTCCTATACAAGGAAACATCAAAATTATGGGTTAAAACAGCAGGTTGCATATCACCAGAAGTTGGAATACCAGGCAATAGTTCCTGGGATGATGTGTGAAGCAAAAGACTATTGGCTTTATTTAATGTCTGAGCAAGAGCTGCAGCAGAAGAAAAACTCTCATTGGGCATCCTTTAAAAGTTGGTTGGGCAGCAGGCCTATTAGTTGAAGTAAAAAATTTGAAATGTCAACTGTTTTGGTGCAATATTTGGAAAAATTTTGACAAATTTTCGTTTCTCTGTTGTTGAGCTGCTAGAATTAGACTGTGTACAGGAATTAGACAATTTTCGCTTCAACCTGTGGGCATGGAAAATGAGAGGCACAAAATGATTAGACTGAAAAGTCTCACCTGGTTGTACAGATCCTTCATGACAAAACAAAATATTAATAGCATCCAAACCTCTTTGGCTTAATAACCGGGCTGAACAATACGATTAAATAACAATTTATATCTACTTTCACCAGAATCAGGATAAAAGTATGAATTTTTCTACCTAAAACAGAAGATAGGCCCAAAATAGAAGAAAAGATGACCATTTCTGGTCATTACAATTTAAAATAGCCTCCTGTTTTACCAGTTCATCTGTTGTATATCCAGTGTCTAAACATTCTTTAGACACTGACAAAGGCAAAAGATTGTTTAAGCTTTGGGCAAAGTAATCACTGTGCTCACTTATAACAGACAAAAAGCATGGGTGTTGAGCATAAAAAGCAGCATGAATAAATAGCTCAAGCGATGTTAAAATTCGCAAAGTAGGGACCAATGCATTGTTACCTACCAGAACTAGGAAGCTGAACTGTAGAGGCAATTGCCAAGCTTCAGATCTTAAAAATATTCAAGAAAAGAAATTAATATTTTGTTTGGTAGATTGATTGTATTGTATGAATGAATTGCTGACTGTAGACAAAGATATAGCCTAGCGAAATTGAGATTTAACCATTTTACACGTATATATAAATACTACAATATATATAATTATAATATATTTACCTTATTGCAGTACAAGTCTTTCCGTCATGAGCGTGCTTTGGCACATATATTTCAGCTCCAAAATTTCGACACAGAGTATGGTCGGGGTCATAAATTCTATCTAACAGCTGCTCGTTAGTAAACATAGGTCGAACGTCGACCAATAAACGAGAATAAAGCTCATTAAGGCATTTTAAATCGTTTTTGGCCAACGCAGACTGAGCAGTCTCGTATAAATTACCACAACACAATGAAGACATTATAAAATATCACAAAACCGTAAACTGAGCACAGAGGCTGTTCAGAAACAATACGAGTGTATGTTAATTTTCAATTGCCTAATTTGCCTAGCTCAACTATGCTTATCAACAGCAATGATTGGTTGGAATTGTCAATTAGGCAAAAAATTGACCAATGAAAGCATACGGTTGCAAAAATTGCCCAATCAGAATACCTATACACGATGTCAAGTTAGGCAAATTCATCTTGTTTAGGCAAATTGCTAACAACCAATCAAATGGCAGATCGCCTTCTTGACTTAGGCAAAATGGCTGCTTTGCCTAACGACACGGAGCTTTATAGATAATCATACGCATCTGGACTACGATTCATATCAAAATTACGTCATTTAATTGCACAACATTTCTAAACAAAGTCAGATCATTTGACTGCGATAAAGTGCTATTCATAGTTTCATAATTCGATAAATTCGTATCGAATCTAAGTCGAAGTATATTTTGTAATTTCACCATAGGCACTTGCCTATGGTGCCTATTAGATCCGCCTGATAGCAACCCTTTTTTCTGTTGCTCCTGCGTTGATACAGCTTAACACTTGCATGAAACTAATTGTTGTTTTTCTTCGCACTTATTTTACCCCATTTAGCCGCTTTATTTGCTTACGAGCTTCTTTTATAGAACCGAAGATGGCGCATGTGTGCCGACACGACCTGTGCGACCGATCCTATGGACATATTCCTCAATATCACTGGGCATATCAAAGTTGATCACATGTTTCACATGTGGTATGTCCAGACCACGAGCTGCAACCTAAAACAGTTTAAGGCTTAGTTCAAACGGCGAACTTCTCATGTGTAGTGCCAAATTACTATTAAGTTCGGTAGAGCACGGCAAAATAGGAATTTGATTCAAACGTCGATTTTAATTCAATCGAACTTAATTCCTTCATATGACCTTTCGTTCCTTTACGTCAGCGTTTATACAACGCGCATGCTCAAATAAATAGCGGGATTTTCAATATGGCGAAAAAAAATAGCACAAAGACCGATCATTTTTATGCGACATATGCTAGAGCGTGCCAAAAATCGAAGGAGAATGCTTGATTCTTTTATTCAGTTATTGAATAATAGAAGAATCATAGCAATCAGAGCTGCGATCACCCTGATTCTGTGTTTATTCTTGCAAAACCCGCGTTCAACATCAATAACGCCTCGATCATGTCGGAGACTTGCTAGAAATAAAGGATGGTAGAATCTACTTAGGGTTAAATATTCTGCAATGAGATTCAAGAAAACATTTAGAATATCTCGGGAAACGTTTCTGTTTATTCTTGCTCGCCTAAGACACGTACTCGAAAAGAAAAACAAAGTTGAAGAGCCCATTCCTCCAGAGGTTCGACTAGCTGTTTGCTTGTATCGCCTTGGAAGAGGAACATATTATTATACTATGCCAGAATTGACTGGGCTTCGTGTTTCCACCGTATGTTCTATTACTGATGAAGTTTGCAAAGCCATCGTTGAACATCTCTGGGACGAATATGTCAAACAGCTAATGCCACAGTCTGAGCAAGATTTCAAAGATTCAATGATTGATATGGAACACTTTTGGCAGTTCCTTGTTGTTGGGCAGCCCTTGATGGTTGCAACGTTTCTACAAAGTGCCCACCAGGTGATCAGGAAGCAAACAAAGAGTATCACAACTTTAAAAAATTTTACTGTATTGTTCTTATGGAATTGGTTGACTCCCACTATAGATTTATTTGGGGAAGCTGTGGCTACCCAGGTAACTCACACGACGCTATTATTTTTCAAACCACACAGCTGTGGGCTAGTATTCAGGAAGGAAACTATTTGCCAGCAATTGGGAAAGTAATTGGTCAGCAAACAGTCCAGCCAATTATAGTTACTGACTCTGCTTTTCCATTTACCAAATGGCTTATGAAGCCTTATACAGATGCTGTCCTTTCTGAAAGGAAAAGGTATTTTAATTACAGACTAAGCCGTGCATAAATGGTGACAGAGGGTGCCTTTGGACAGCTTAAAGGTAGGTGGCATGTGCTGTACAGAAAATGTGAAAGTAATAGAAAAAGTGTCAGAATGACTTTCCTGGCTTGCCTGGTCCTCCATAACATTTGCTTAATGAAGAAAGATACTATCTCAAAACAATTGGATCTTTCACAAGACCCTGGCAAAAGTGAAACGCGAGATAGAGATTCAGTAAGAGAATTGCTACAAATGAGAGCATGTCCTAAAGTCAGGGATACTTCCAAAGAAGCAGCTGATATAAGAAATGCTTTGGTGGAAAAACTTTGGTTGGAGAAGGAGACTGGAGAAGTGGTTCAATTTTTTTGACTTTTGAAAAAAAGTTCATTTTCATATATTGAACAACACATTCATAAAAAATTAATTTTTTGGCACTTTCTAATTCTCAATCTTAACTAATGTGATTATATAATGCTTTATTGTGCACAAATAACATTTGATTTGAACATTTTGTTAATATAACAACATAAAGTTTGTGTAGCAATTAGTAAAAAATATCTTTATTTGTTATGTCTTTATTAATAACACAACTGAATAATAAGAACTAATTAAACATTGCAAGTGGTTCAGGGCATAATAAATGCCATAATATGTTATTTTTATTCACATACATAATTTCTATAAAGATTGGTATTGTTTGAGATCATAGTCTGAATGACTGTTGCTAAAGTTTGGAGTGACTGCTGAATGACTTTGTATTGGTAATTGATACTGCTGAAGATTAGCTGATGAGTGGATATTCGGTTCTTGTTGAAAATTTGGTATTGGTTGAAAGTTTGGCATTGGTTGAATATTGGGTTGTGGTGGAAATGGTTAGTTATATTGATGTGGTGACCATGAATGATGTGCACCATTTGATGAAGTTAGACAATTAAGAAAAAGCTTGGTTATTTCAATTTCATGCTTTCTTGCTATTTCAGCTTCATCTTGCATGAAACGTAGCAGCTCCTTGGATGGATCATTGTCCACCATAGTCTTTAAAAGAGCTATAGCTTCATCAACATTGTCTTTTGTTGACAATTTTCTTCTTTTCATGGGAACAAATGATTTTTTCACACTATCTTCACCTTCTTCCAAGTGTCTGATTTCTTCCTCTTCTTCCAGGTCAATCAGAGAAGGATTACCACTGGAGCTAGAGCTACTGATATCACTTGAAAATGAAGGTTCTATTGCCATCTCAGGTCTGCAAGAGTCTCTGGATTGAACAAGCTGAAACAACTGCTTGAACCATACACCATAGCCTTTGCCTTCTTGGAAACGTTTTATGCCACTAGCAGTTTTCATGGTAATTGCAGCATGTTTGCATTCTCCAATGCATTTCTTAAATTTATTACGCATTTGAGACACAGTAAAGTCTATGCTTTCTTTTCTTTCATGGCACCTTGCTTTAAGCTCTGTCAAAATATTTTCGTATACATTGCCATTCTTTTGGTTTTTTGTATTCGTGAAAATTAATTTTTTCTTGTAGTAATCACTGTAAGCAACAATATCGATAAAATCATTTAGAACGTTCTCGGTCAACAAGGCTTTCCTGCCAGCTTTCTTTTTTGAACCTTTGTCATTATCATTAACTTCAGATTCATCATCAGTTGAACCACTACAAATAAAATGTTGGTCAAAATATTAGTACGAATACGGTATATTGAATAAAAGAAAATTATAATTCTTGGGGCATTAACAATAATTATTTAGGTCTAACCTTTTTCTTCCAATCAACGGAGAGGGTGTTGAAGTTTTTCGGCTTTCAGCGTAAAAAGTATTTGAATTATACGGAGTGGAATGATTTTCTATCTCCGGTGATTCGACTGGATGCTTATCGGTGGTAGAATTCCTTACACAATTTGGGCAATATCCAACAGATACTCCAGCCTCCCAACCAATAGTTTCCTCATCGTCTTGAAACAAACTACAACGGTTACAAACTGGACTATTGCAAGTATTTCGTTTCTTCTTGGCAAAAATTACAGTCAACAATCGATTGGCTTTGTCTCGAAGAAGAAGCCATATTGTTTACAAATGAGCGCCATAAAAATTCGCGCCATTTTACTCGGGTTTAGATCATGGATTGAATAGGATATGTACACACGAATAGGGTGATAACGCACTCGTTTCACGTCGCTTTTTTAAGTTTGGCACATGAGAAGGTCGCCGTTTGAATTGACAACGTGCCGTGTCGAACTTAATGCATTAGGCGCGGCAAGCCCAGCCGAGCTATATCCTTGAGTCGATCAAAATTAAAACCGCCGAACTTAATTGATTCATACGTCGTGCTTGTCATGTACTTAATGCGTTGTATTAAGTTCGGCACATGAGAAACCGTCTGAACTAAGCCTAAGTAACTTGCACATTTTTTTGCAATAGCAGCATTATGTAGGGAGTTAATAAACAATTATTGAATGAGGTTGAGCATAATATCAGTATTATTCAGACCGAGTCAATGTTATCTGCAGAAGCGAAGCTTATTCACTTCAACTACCAGAAATATTATTAAAACATATCAATGTAAAACATTTCAAAAACTTTCGCCAATTAGCCCTTTGGTCAGACGGTTTATTAGAACTTTTCTTCGTTTGCATAGATTGTAAATATGTTCAAAACAAGCTTAGTCGCTTTTTCCTGCCTTCTTTTTGTTCAAAAGCTTGCGCATATCTTTTTTACAAACTATGGCAAACATCGCGTTTATTTGATTTTTTCAAAACCGGCTTTCAATTGTATCAATAATTGCACAAAATATTATTTGTAGATAAGACGTTATAAAGACGCACTTTATAACAACCAAATAACGCTAGTTTCTTCTTAGACTGTTAAAGTGATACTAGGACGAAATTTAGCCTCTCGTTTTTTTTTCATAGATTAATAGTGTATGTAAAAAAATCTCTTCTGGCGAAATTTTAGCGCAATGTATTTAATGCTGCTCGAGTTACGTAGCGATAAAACTTGAACTTTAAGAGCCGCCATTAAAATGCGCCATATTTGAATTTTGAAGAAGGAAGGTGATTGTGACGTCATAGTCTTAACTCGCGGCTGTTCACAATAAACACTATATACAAATAGAGATTTAAAAGGTTGTATAACTCAATTTTTTTAACATGCCTTCAACACTTTGTGTCGTGCAAGATTGCAGTAATAAGTCTGATAGAAGTGCAGGCATTTCATTACATAAAAGCCCAAACGGCGAATCTTTGAGAAGAATTTGGGTTAAATTTGTTCAGACGAAGCGCGCAAACTTTAATCCGAGTTCGCGCAAAATTCGATTTATTATTTGTTCGAATCACTTCTCGGATGATTGTTTTGAGAGTTTATTCCATTTGGCTGGTATGACTAGACGGCTCAAACCTGGTGCCGTACCTACTATTTGGAAGAAATCACAAACACCAACAACGTCAAGAGAGCGGCAACAGGTTAGCACAAGTTGCAATTATTATATACTTACACATATTGCAGATGATAAATTTTCACAATTTGAGAGAACCAATAATACATCCAGGCTAACTTTCAATATATAATATACATTTATACTAAGGTTTTAAAGGAAATACAAAATGAAGTGTCTGTCATTGATTAATAAAGCTACAGGTAGTTGTGTATGTCATTGTTCAAATAACTAAGATAAGTCTTAGATTATTAACTGTGCATGGTCTGCATGGAGTTACCTTAATTAACATCTCTGCAAATTTCATGACATAAACTCCACAGTCAACTGAGTTTGGTTGCTGTGGTACCTAAAACATGTGAGATAGAAAAAGATGTTTATGGATGAGGGTTTACAACTATATATATATATATATATATATAATAGGGTTTTGTGATAAAAGCTATCGCAAACAAAATCGCACGGATAGAGTGCTCAATGCCACGGCAGAGCGGTATAATTGAAAATAAAATTAACCACGAATTACTTCATAGGAATTTATTCCCTACAGAACTGTTTCGTATGGCAGTTGTTTAACTTGCCACACTCGTCAGGAGAATAAATATAGCGCTATAACACAACGGAACTTATACACAAAGATGAATAATTAAGTGATATAGTATTACATTAATGACGTTAGTAATCAAGAAAGAACTGTGCCGAATATTCAACGAAAACCACCTGAAATTAACCATTGAAGCAAATAAGAAATCCGTGAACTTCCTTGACATCACCTTTGATTTACGATCTGACTCCTTTAAGCCATACAACAAACCAGGAAACATTCCTCAATACATAAGCATTTACAGCAACCACCCCCCATCTATCCTACGCAGAATCCCAGAAACCATCAACCAGCGGCTCTCAAGAATCTCATCCAACAAGCAATCATTCGACTCAAGCATACACCCATACCAAGAAGCACTAAAAAAAAGCGGCTTTAACTACAAATTACAATACAACCCACAAACCACACGAAAGTCAAAAAACAGAAACAGAAATAGAAACATCACCTGGTACAACCCACCATACAACTCCAATGTCCACACAGACATCGGACACAAGTTCCTTAGTATAATCAACAGGTCCTTTCCAAAAAACCATCCACTCAGCAAAACCTTCAACAGAAACACACTTAAGCTAAGTTACAGTTGCATGCCAAACATCGATACGATAATTTCTACACACAATAACACCGTTTTAATCAAAGAAGAAACGACGAAAAACGCCACCACAGACAGAAAATGCAACTGCCGGAAGAAAGAGGAATGCCCACTAAAAGGAGAATGCCAAACCAAAGGGGTAGTCTACCAAGCCACAGTTACCAGCACACTAACCAAACACAAAGAAACCTACATCGGTCTAACGGAGAACACTTTTAAAACACGCTACTTGAACCACACCAGCTCATTCCGAAATAAATCAAAACAACACTCCACAGAACTCAGCAAACACATATGGAAACTAAAAGACTCTAACACACCATACACCATCAACTGGAAAATTGTAAAGAAATCACAACCCTACGCTGTAATTTATGTAAACCAAACGCTGTAATTTATGCCTCTCGGAGAAATTCTTCATCATCTTCCACCCAGAACTCAGCTCGCTTAATAAACGAAACGAACTCATTTCCGCATGCCGCCATCGTAATAAACACTTACTAACGTCATTAATGTAATACTATATCACTTAATTATTCATCTTTGTGTATAAATTCCGTTGTGTTATAGCGCTATATTTATTCTCCTGACGAGTGTGGCAAGTTAAACAACTGCCATACGAAACAGTTCTGTAGGGAATAAATTCCTATGAAGTAATTCGTGGTTTATTTTATTTTCAATTATATATATATATATATAAGTTTGAAAATGTGTAATCCAGGCATTGAATAAATAAAAGATAAACGTTTCTCCGGATTTTTAAATGATTTTTTATTGAGCTTTCGACTCGTTGCTTCGAGCCTTCATCAGAATAAGGATATTTATTTACACGTGCTTTTAGCTTGGAGACGTTTAGAGCGTCTAATTGGATTAGTGGGTGGATTAATGTGATTGGATGGGATGAAATGCGTTGCCATGGGTTTTGGTGTGTTGTTAATATGATTGGTGTTAGTAATATTAGAGTGTAGTGTTTTAGTTTTGGTGTTGTTTGTAGTTTTTGTCCTTTTCTTTAGTTGTGAGTATATGATGGGTATGTCGATATGTCTGTTTATTGTGTCGTTGTCTTCACTGTACCAAGCTTCTTTAAATTCGCGTGCGTGTTTAGTCTGTGCGCGTCCGAGTACTTTAGTTTCTGTCCAGTCGAATGTGTGGTTGTTTCCGTGGGTATGTTCTGCCGGTAGTGAGTTCGGATCTCGTCGTTTTATGGCGTTTTGTGTTCTGTTAGTCTTGTTTCAATTTTCTTAGATGTTTGTCCTATGTATTGCTTTGAACAGTCTTTGCATGGTATCATGTAGATCGCGTCAGTTGTATCATGAATTGTTGTTTTGTCTTTATGTTTGGTGAAGCATGATTTGAGTTTTTGTGTAGGTTTGTGGGCGACGTTAATATTAAATGGTCGAAGAAGTCTGGCAGTCATTTCTGATGTTCCGTTTATGTATGGTAATGTGACGATTTTACTGTTTCGTCCGGTTTTTTGTTGCTTTTGTCGGTTTGTGTTTTGTTTTGTATTTTGTATATAGTTTTGTTTATGAAGTTTCTAGGGTAGTTGTTTTTAATAAATGTGGAGTATAAGTAGTTGCGTTCTGTTTTTTTGGCTTCTTCCGTATTACAATGAGTGTTTATCCTGTTGAAAAGTGTTCGAATGCAGCTTATTTTGTGTTGTGTTGGATGATTGCTGTTGAAATCGAGTATTTGGTCTGTGTGGGTGGTTTTGCGGTATACTTGTGTGTTTAGTGTACCGTCATCTGTTGTGGTTAGTAGGATGTCGAGGAAGGTAAGTTGTTTGTCGTGTTCTTCGTCTTTAGTAAAGGTAATGTTCTTTGTGGTATTGTTTATGGTGTGTAGGATTTGTTCAGTTTTGTCTTTCTTGACTATGGCAAAGATGTCGTCGACATATCTTTCCATAGTCTGATGTTTGTGTTGTTTGTGACTGATTGTGTTTCGAGGTGTTGCATGACAGCTTCTGCGAGGAAGGTGGATAGTGGTGATCCCATTGGTGTGCCTGAAATTTGTCTGTAGTATGTGTTTTGGAAGGTGAATTCAGTGGAGAGGCAAAGGTTGAGTAAGTCTAGGATGTCATTTTTGTCTAGGTGTGTTGTAGCTTGCCAAGTTTTGTCGTTTGTGAGTAGTTCGTTTGTAATTTGTTTGGCAATGTCTAGTGGTATGGATGTGAAGAGTGATGTCACGTCGTAGGATATCATGATTTCGTCTGGTCGTAGTTTAATGTTTTCAATACTGGCGAGGAAAGTGGTGGCATTTCGGATGGTGTGAGGTGAATTTTTGACTAATGGATTTTTAAAAAAAAAAAAATAAATTTCCTGGTGTAGCTAACCATGAAGGGACAGACACCCCGCTCGTTGACTTACGTTGAAAAGAAAATAATCGTTCATGAGGAGTAGCGTTTGTAGCCGTACATAACAAGGACCTAATCGAATGGAGTGCATCCAGCATCACCTCTTGCCAGTGGTTAATGGGTAGATTTTTCGATCGTAAAGCGAGGCAAACTGTTTTCCACAACGTTCTATTGAATTTTTCTACTTGGCCATTTCCTGCAGGATTATAACTTGTTGTTCTACTACTTGAAATACCCTTCTGTAAGAGAAAACTCTTTAGTTCAGCACTCATAAATCCTGACCCTCGATCAGAATGAATGTACGTAGGCATACCAAAAACCGAGAATAATTCTGATAGACAAGCAACAATAGTCCGAGCGCTAACATCTTCACAAGGGAACGCAAATGGGAATCTAGAATACTCATCTATGATAGTCAATATATATCGTTTCTTGTCCGGGCAGCGGACCTTTAAAATCTAGGTTCAGTCTTTCAAACGGCTGTGTTGCTTTTATCAGATGTGACTGTGCAGGTCGATAGTATTGGGGTTTACATTCTCGGCAGTCTCTACATGATTCGGTCATGCGCTTAATTTCTTCTATCGAAAATGGTAAATTTCGGCTTTTTACAAAGTGACTCATGCGAGATACTCCAGGATGACACAGTGCTTTATGAAGTTCGAAAAGTTTATCCAGTGTAAGCGACATAACCTTCACTCTCGATAAGGTATCCGCTGGTATATTTTCTTCTCCCGTTCTATATACTATGTCAAAATCATACATAGAAAGTTCCAATCTCCACCGCATTATTTTATCGTTCATAATCTTACCATGACGTTTCAAATTGAACATATAAGCTACTGACCTCTGATCCGTTACTAGTTTGAAATGTTTACCTGTTAGATAATGTTTCCACCTACGAACGGCCTCCACGATAGCAGCTGCTTCCTTTCTACTGACGAGTGTTTTAGTTCTGGACCATTTAGTGCTCTTGAGAAGAATGCTACTGGTCGTCCTTGTTGATTTAATGTCGCTGAAAGTGCAAATTCTGATGCATCGGTCTCTATTTGGAAAGGATAAGATTCATCAATTGATCCTACTACAGCATTCTCAATATCATTTTTCAGTAAATCAAACGCTTGCAACGCATCATTTGATAATGGAAAAGCTAAATTGTGAGACAAAGGTCTGATTTTAGTTGAAAAATCTTTAATCCATTGGGAGTAATATGAAAACAAACCGATGACACGCCTTTGAGCTTTTGCATCACGTGGGGCTGGCAGCTCCCGCAAAGGTTTTAGTCTCTCCGGATCTGGCTTAATCTCTCCTTGAGATACAACACTTCCGAGTATACTAATCGACGTTACCGAAAAAACGCACTTGCTTTCATTAAATGTTAGGTTACGTTTCCTCGCTGCTTTCATAAAAGTTCCAAATTTTATCATGATGCTCCTGATTGTAACCGCATATAGTAATATTGTCTAAATACGCGAAAGTATCTTCTAAAGCTTCTTCGGATATGAAAGTATCCATTGATCGTTGAAAGGCCGCCACTCCTTTAGTTACACCAAATGGGATTTTACGGAACTGATAAAGTCGATGGTTAGCTTCAAAAGCCGTGTACTTTCTCTCTTTATTTTTGATAGGTACTTGATGGTATGCACTTTTAAGATCTACAGTGCTAAAGACACTATATTGGGCAACTGCGTTTACTGTATCCTCTATTCTTGGCATCGGATAAGCGTCCAACTGAGTAAATTTATTAATTGTTTCAGAGTAATCGATTACTAGTCTTTTCTTTTGTCTTTCGTTCTTGGTTACAACGACTTGGGCTCTCAAGGAGAGTCACTTTCTTCAATAATCCCTTCTTCAAGCAATTTCGACACTTCTGTTGCGATGAACGCTCTGTCTTCGGCACTGTATCTTCGTGATTTTGCAGCTACCGGTCTACAATCTTCAGACAAAAATTGAAACAACGGCGGTGGCCCTATATTTATAGTTGATAAACCACATATCGTTAAAGAGGGCGATTTTCCCCCATACTCAATAATTATGCTTTCATGTTTTTCCTGCCAATTTTGTCCTAATATCACGTTCGTACATAAATTTGTTAAGACAAACAGTTTTACTTTCGCATACTCTCGCTCTTTAAGTATAATATCTGCTAGACAATAGCCTTGAATTTTAGAAGAAAACGAGGATGCAGCCATTGTTACTTTCTCTTGGGTTGTGTTAACGTTCAATCCCAGATTACTTGCAACTTTAGGATGTATAAAATTATGTGTACTTCCCGAATCAATTAGAGCTTCGCAAGATTTTCCATTAATCAAGACATCAATACAGGCTTTCTTTAGTGACTTTGCTACTGTATGTTTAGTTGATGCTAATGCTATATACGAAGCCTGAGGAGCGACCGATTTACATACTCTTTGGAAATGTCCTTTCTTTTTACATTTATAACAATAGGCGTCTTTAGCCGGGCATGCGGAACGATGGTGTGGTCGATTACCGCAGAAGAAACATTTCGCTGATCTAGAAGAGGCGGCAACGTACCTTTCTATGCCGTTGTTCTCTTGATGTCCGTCAGATTGATCAGTTTTATTGGTTTTCGAATGCCCGTTGACTAAAAAACGAATTCTCCCCGTCCTTGTTTGATAGAGCAGCAGCTGTTATTGGAATTCCGTCTGCATAAGTTTCAAAGTTCTCTGTGCTGTATCTAAGGCTCGGGCTTGATCAAAAGCTGTCTGAAGGTCTAATGTTTTATTCTCGAGAAGACGTTGGCGGATGTTAGTTGAAAGAAGACCTGCTATAAACGCGTCTCGTACAGCTTCGTCTCGATATTGATTTGATGTCACGCTACGAAAATTACAATCTTTGCTTAGCGATTTTAATTCTTGTAAATACTCATCCAGGCTCTCGCCAGATTGTTGTTTACGAGTAGCTAACTTATGTCGCGAAAATATCTCATTAGGAACCTTAACATAGAGATTTTTTAACAATTCTATAGCTTCCTCGTAGGTTGTCGCTTCACAGAAAAGTTGATAAACGTCGGCAGAAACATAATTGACTAGAACCTTTAATTTGTTCACTTCTTCGTTAGGTAAAGCAGCTACAAAATTTTGGAAAGTAGCAAACCAGTGCAACCACGATCTAGCAGCGTCTTGAGCGTTAGGATTGGTGTCAAAACGTTGTGGTCTTAAAACTTTCTTCATCACAGCATAAGATGCGGAAGACACTTGATAGGATAGACTAGTGAGAGCACCGAGATTCTGAGTGTTGTGTAAATTGTTGTAAAAGTTTTATTAAATATTTATTATATCTTCTATATACTAACCTAAGGAGGTTTTACACAACACTGCTGGGGTTCAATGCAAAGGCTCCTTAAATAATGGGCATACTTATTTACATTTACGTATATTTAAATTTCGTAATGAATTCTGTTCAGGGTATGAGGTGCATGATATTAAAAAATAAGGAAGGTTTTGGTATTGTGTGGATATGTTAAAACACTCAATACCTTGATGCTACAGGTTGTTCCTTAACAGTTTCATTTGTTTTGTTAAATAGCACTATAAGAATCCAGTGCAGCCTTAAAAAAAAGTTAAAAACCCATCACATATTTTGCATGCATGTAATATACACAAAATACAATTTCATTCTATATTGATGAACAATAATTGTTTACAACATTACCCTTTGTTGACAGGTATTAGAACTATGTTCTTATTCCAGATGGCGACTTTCCTAGTGAATGATTTTGCACACTCCCAAAGTTCCCTGATAGGAATAAGACAAAGCATACATGTACAGTATGTAAAAAGGAGACAAAATGAATTATGGTGAATGCCAGATTAGTAATGACCAGAGTGACCTGAAAAATATTTTATAATTGTATAATTGTTGTATTTTGATTGCAGTTGCATTATTATATATTTAAGTTACAGATACAAATACAACAGATACAAATTGACACACCTGTCATTTCTGGGAACCTTTTTTTCAGCTCCATTTGCTGTTGTGATGGTTTTATGGATGGTTTTATGACCTGAGCTTGGTACAGAAATAGCTTGACAATGCAATGGTGGATTGTTTCACATTCTCATCAGCATATTCAAATTTGAGGTATCTATATAGCAAGAATAATAATTATATTAATTATTAATCTACTGGATTGTTTTCATTGGGAAAAATAATCAATTAACCCATTAATCCTCTCTCTTTTTACAAGTACTGTACAAGGCAAGTAAAATTTTCTGTAATTATAAAATTAAAATAACAAAGTGGAGTGAATTGCAACTTAGTAATGAGTTACTGATGCCCATAAGCAATTAAAACAAATACTGTACTACACTTCTTGTAACTTTCTTACTGAAGAAAAGCTTCAATAATGAGGTCGCTAACAAGACAGCCTGGATTTAAACATTGAAGTTCAGCTGGAATCAGGAGATTTCTGTACATGTTTCTCCAGTTATCAGATGTGGCATGTAGACATTTTCCATTCGTCAATCATTTTTTGCAAATTCACCTGATCCAGTTTGCTAAGTTTTTGTTTGTTGGTAGCTGAGTAGATATGATTGATGATGTCTGTGCTGGTTGGATAAAATGACCGGTTAAGTGTTGAGGGCCTTGGACTTTTATCATCTTGGAACAATATGTTTTCCACATGGTAGGTAAGTAACTTTTTAACTTCCTGCCACTGTGTTACACCTATTTAATAAAACAGCCCAATAGTTCTGGATGATAATGTAAGGCCACCTTTTCTTTTTCAGTACGCCGTATTGCCGTTAGAGTTTGATGAATGTTTAAAATCAGTATGCCTCACCTGCTGCAACAAGCTCGTGGATTTTCTCTATTATAAGCGGATGGACCCCATTGGAAATGCCGCACACTTCTCCGTGTGGGTGGTTTGTGTGTGCTTGCTGGTTTGGAACTTTGACAAAAAACCTCTTTATTTTTTTAATTTGCGCTTCATTGTGTTCTTTATCGATTTTTAACTTGTTCAAGAGCGATGGTTTAATGACTCGTTCCATCTACAATAATTTGGACACAACGCAATTAGTGTTGAGGCTGGTTTTAAGATGATTAGTTCCTTTAAGCAACGTCATATACATTTGTATGTTTTATGCAGTGCGGTGTTTGAAATTAAATGAGATATGATCTTCGCACTTAGCTGGACAATTTAAGCAATCGTCTCAGGACCTGAAAAAATCAGGTGACTCAACGGGATTCGAACCCATGACCTCTGCGGTTCGAATCCCGTTGAGTCACCTGATTTTTTCAGGTCCTGAGACGATTGCTTAAATTGTCCAGCTAAGTGCGAAGATCATATCTCATTTAATGTCATATACATTGTTAAAAATTTGTTGAGTAAATTTGATTTTTCTTTGTTTAACTCCCACAGTCTCACCTGGTGTTTGTTGTTACAGGATGTTGGAACGATGTAGTCTGGATACACGGTTAACTCCCTAACAGTGATCTGGGCCTTACACCCAAGCTTTTTAGTTGGCTGCACTCGAAATCGTCTTTTTTGGCCAGTTGGATGGCCGTTGATTCCCTATAGTATAGGTTGAAGTGTACTGCAGTTAATGTTAAAAATGATTTGTTCAAAAGTATATTATCTATTATAATTACGTTATAGGTGTGGTTCGAGTTTATAGAGTTTAATATTTCAGGTTTCAAGACTACGTACCTCCTCAGAATCTCTATTTGTCGGCCTGCACGGTCCATAAATACACTCTAGTAACCGTATTCCATTGATACAAAACGGAGTGCCAAAAAATGGTATGGATAGATCACCAAAATTGCTGCTCCATCTCAAACTACCTTTAATAACAACAATTATTACAAAAAATGTTGATAATTTTATTTATAATTATATATTTACAACAACTGATGAGTAACGTGAGTTATGAACAAAATTTATAGTGAGTGAGAAGTGGAACTTTCGTCGAAACAATACAATTTTTCACGTGTAAAATACTACAAGTGCAATACGTCGTATCAGTTTAATTTATGTACCTTCATTTCCATATCGCTTTGCCGAACCTCGTAGCGCAGACGAACGAAGCTTGAAAGATGTCGATCCAGCAACTTCGTATTTTTGTAAAAACTCGTTCAAGTTAGTCTCTCCATCAATCCAGCCTGTGAAATATTCACCATTCTCTACGACCTCTTTTAAATATCGGCTTATAACCTGTCGAATATCTCGATTGTTTGCATTATTTAAATTACCCGCCATTATGCAAATGATCGCGCAAAAATAAACTTGAAATTGATTTAATTTCATCGCTCAAAAGTAGTTTTCGTGTTATTACGCAATCGGCACAAGTGACGTCACGACATGAACCACGGCATTGCTCTATTTCCATGCAGCATCGGCACTCTTGAGGGTTGACAACAAGATCCAACGAACAATGGCCACATTCACACCTTTAATATTGGCCAAATTGTATGTTTCCATAAAGTTATCATAGCTAACGGCAGACGATTCAGATCAAACTAACACACTAAGAATGACATCTTGCCATGAAGTAACATCAACACGGGCATCAAAACGATCTTGCAGCATGTCTTCAACCCGCCGTTCTTCTGCGACTGTAGCTTCGTACTCAGCAATTTCATCGGGCGAAGCAAGCGGTTCAATATTATCGACAAATGGCAAAATTTCCGAATTAGATTCGTTCAAATTTGCCGTCACAAATTCCGATGAAGAAATCGATGCGTTTGTCTCGATCGAAGACTCGGAGAGCGAGCTAGATCTCGATGAATTTGACATTTTTTTGCTCTATTTATGTATTACTTTGTATACTTTCCAATGTGCGCTTCTCTCCGTGTTAAGACTATGACGTCACAAACCTTTGCTGATTGCAAATATTCAAAATGGCCGATTTTAATGGCGGACATAAAAATTAGACATTTCAATTGTTCATAACTCCCTCGTTATATTATTATTTTCGCTTACATTTTGCGAAAGCAACAATTGATATGTGTTTAAACTATTGAATGCTAAAATCGATGATTTTTTAACTTTAAGTTTTCGTCATAGAACCACTTTAAAGTGTGATTATAGCTACTAAACCGAATCCTATTTATACGATGCAATCAATAAACGCGAGCTTTTTAAATTAATTTAATTATGTTCATTTACGTCATCGTCAATTTAAGAACGCAATTTTGATTAGAGATCAGATTAGTCATCATTGGACTGATAACTATAACAACCATTGCAATTGGTAATTGGATAAGCTATGACCTTTCCATGCTCGGGCACTGCAGCTAAGGCTAAAGGCTTCTGTTATAACCATGATCAAGCAAATAATATCAAGTTTCGTAAACTAGTTAAGGGTATTTTAAATAATTATTCGTGTGATTAAGAATAAAAGATGTTTACTGTGTTTGCACAGGGGTTATGAAAATCTAGCAGACCTTTAGAAGAACTTGAGAGATGATCAATGCAAGCCTAAGACCGAAGGTCGAGGGTTGCAGCTGCTTAAAAGTTGTCACAAACGTCTACGAGGTTATTGTAGACACATTCGGCGTCTCTACAATGCATATAAAAATGCATCAGCTGGAAAAACGTCAATATATTACTCTGCAGGCAAGATTTGCCAACAGATTTAGTGGAAAAAGGTAGTTAAAGACTTCCTCAAATGGTTCACCGGACAGTAAATTTGCCACGATAAATACATAATATAAGCGAGGAATTTGTTTCCGTGAAGCAATCTCAAACAAGCCTGAGCACGAAAATGACGGAACACACAGGATTAAAATAAGGCATATGGTGTTCAAGAGATTAAAACTTCAGGAAATTTGGTCTATGTGTATGCAAAGCAGTTTCTATATCGTGGCTTATGTTTGTGCCATATTTAAACCAAATGTTTTATAGCTAACTGCATTTTATTTGCGTCCTATTTTAGGGCAAGCTATTTCAAAAGTGGTTCTCGGAAAAAAAATTCTTTCTAAAAAGAAAGAAGGAGCTATAGACAAACACTTGCTTTACATTATCAGACTTGACATAACAAACTCACCGCAGTGGCCACAAGAATTGGAGTTCTACCACTCCGAAATGATTGCAGTGAATCTTCCCGCTCACGCTGGGAGCGATCGCCGTGAATGGACGTTGCAGGATATTTCTCACGATATAAGTAATCTTCCAATGCATCCGCTCCTTTCTTCGTCTCCACGAACACCAACGTCAATGAGTCAGGACCTAAAAATAAACACATCGTTGTCGAAGACAATAAAACCTCATTTTCTCGTAGCTATATATATATATAAATCCCCTGAAGAGTGAGCAATCACAAAACAGGCTTGTCGGGATGAAAATGTAGTTTTTGTGTATTTTCTTCTTCTTATCAATATATTTATATATATATTTATATATATATTTTTAACCGTACGTCCTGTGTCCCAAGTGCAGGAGTCACCATTTTATTATGGTGATAGCCGGGAGGGCACATTGTATATACACTTTGTATATATATTAATAATAATAAGAAAATACACAAAAACTACAATTTCATCCCGACAAGCCTGTTTCGTGATTGCTCACTCTTCAGGGGATTTAATGAATAAAATACTTAAATGCTTAAAATATATATACAAGACGACGGAAGTTAGTGTATTAATCAAGGTGTATAGTTTCAAGTTAGATGACGGAAGTTAGAGTATTAATTAAGGTGTATGGTAACAAATTACATAGGAGTGTTTTGGATCTATGGCGACAAGAGGAAACAAGTTCGTTGCGTTTATTGAGGGATGATTTGGATGGTTGGTAGAGGATGAAGAATTTTTCTTTGAGGCAAAGGTTGCATCTTTTACTGGTGCTGTTGTATGGTTTGCTGTGTGTGATGATGTTCCATGAGATGTCGTGGTTGATATTGCTGTCTTTAAGGGTCCAAATGTGCTTACTGAGCTCGGTCGAGTTTCTTAATTTTTTGTGGCGGAAAGAGGCAGTGTGATTTCTATGTCTACTCTTAAATTCGTTTTCTGTAAGTCCAATGTACGTCTCAGTTGTGTTATTGTCTTTGCGTTTTACGGTAGCTTGGTAAACAACGGATGACTGCAGGCAGTTTCCGTTAAGTGGGCAGTTTTGTTTTTGTCGGCAGTTGCATGTTTTTGTAAGTGTCTTTTTGTTCGCGGTGTTGTCGTTAGTTTTGTCTGATGTTCTCAGTATATGTTTGTTATGGTTGTTGATTATTTGTTCGATATTGTTCATGCAGCTGTAGCTGAGTTTGATGGTGTTACGGTTGAATATTTTCCTGAGTTTATGGTCTATGGGGAAGTGTTTGTCGATTAATGAAAGGAATTTGTGGCCAATGTTCGTGTAGACGTTTTTGCTGAATGGAGGGTTGTACCAAAGTATATTTTGTCGAAGTCTGTTTTTCCGTTTGGTAGTAGCGTCTGAGTCGAATTTTAGTGTGTATCGGTATCCGTTTTCGTCGAGTGCTTTTTGGTATGGTGCAGTTATTTGTTCAAATGATGCTTTGTCGGTGTCGCAGAATTCACTGAGTTCGTCCAGAAAATTGATCTGCACTCTGATTCGGTTTGTTTTATGGAGTTTATTAGCAATGAACAATCAACAAAATCTCCCCGACTATTACAAATTTGAGTCTATTTATATGTTTACATTTCGTGACTTACGTGCACTACTACAACATGAATTAATTAAGAGAGAAAATACTTAGGAAGTGTTAAGTATATACACCCTAATTTTTAATTATAATTTTGGCACACATAAAACTCTGCATGGGAACTTATAAAATCCGGCATGCAATAAAAAATATAAATGAAATATCCTAAATTATACAACACTCTCCCTCCCTTGACTCACTCAGGAGTCAAGCTTCGCCCTAACCTTCCACCTGGCGTCCAAAGCCGCCTTTCTCTTAGTCTTCTCCTTACATCCGCTAACTATATCCTCCTTAACAACCCCTTCAACCTTACTCTCGTCTTTAACCTCAACTGGATATAAATGCTGAATCGCTCTATTCAACACCTGGCGACGACCGTTTGTCAACACGCAAACCTTTGCACCACGAACGACCTTATCCTTGCCACAAATCAATTCCTGAATCACACCTGTCTTCCACTCCCCCCTTTTCTTACCCTGCTCAAACACAATGACCACATCCCCTGGCTTAATTATCGCCGACTGTTTGTCTGCCATCCCAACCTTATGAAATTCCCGAAGATTCGTGAGATACTCCCGTTTCCACCTGCTCCAAAAATGCTCCAGTATGGTACTTAAATGTTTGAATCGTGTCCTAGTGTTTGTTCTAGTCGAATCTTGTCCTAAATCATTAATTTTTGAGTCCTTGCTATCGGGTAATGTCACGATGCGCCTACCATAGACTAAATGTGCAGGAGTGAGTACTTCACTATTCACTTCCTCGTACTCATACGTTAAGGGCTAGAATTCAATTTAGCTTCAACTTCAGCTAGAACAGTTGTCAGTTCGTCGAAAGTAAGTTTTGCATTGCCCATAACTTTCCTTAAACAGACTTTCACTAGCCCTATCATCCTTTCGAAAAACCCTCCCCACCATGGGGCCCTCTTTAGGTTAAATCGCCACTCAATGTTCTTAGCGCTAAGGCAATTATCTACTTCTTCGCATTGAAATAAGTCTCGCAACGTCTTTTTTGCGGCTTTAAATGTTTTGCGTTGTCAGAAACAATAAGTTTCGGTGTACCAAACCTTGCAAAAAATCTTCTTAAACAGCGCAGAAATGTCGCTGCACTCAAATCGTGCACTAACTCTAAGTGAACCGCGCGTGTCACAAAGCAGGTGAACAGCGCAATGTACACCTTGCTCATACTTGCCTTTCTTTTTACGTACAAAGGTCCTGCAAAATCTACGCCTGAATTTTCAAATGGTGCGGCTCTCCTAACCCTAAACTCTGGTAACGCTGCTTGCTTTATTTGTGTACACGGCTTACTGTTCCATCGTTTACAAGCTACACATCCACCGCTCACTCTCTTAACTTCCTGTCTGCCCTTGGGTACCCAATACTTCGACCTCAGTTGCGCCAACGTGCTCCGAACTCCCCCATGCATAACAGATTCATGACACTGCCTTATCACTAGCTCTGTGAAATACTGTCTCCTAGGCAAAACAATCGGCTCTCTAGCTTCTGCCTCTGCAAATTGGATTCACCCAATCTTCCCGTACAATGCAGTATCCCGTTCATTTCTATCAGTCCGTACTGTCTTTCTAACTGCTTAAACTCGGGTTGCTCTCGTAACTCTAGCTGGGCTGACTTTATCCACTCGCATTCTCCATCATTCATTTCGCTCGCTTTTATTGGTCCGGTAAAAATTTCTAATCGTAGTTTTTTTTTGTTTGAAATTATAGACGAATCTCTTCACCCACGCAGTAACTCTTAACAGCCGTGTAAGTGTGCTGTATTTACTTATGCTAATGACATTGCCAATTCCAAACAATGACCCTGCGCTTATGATTAGGTTAACAACAAATGACCTTTTCTCTTCAACCTTGCTGTCTACTGTGGGAACTATCTCCTTCGCCATAGGATAATGCCTTGGACTACCCCGCAACCAAGACGGTCCTGACCACCAAACCTCCGCGTTCTTTAACTCAGTCATCAAGACCCCTCGCGACCCTAAATCTGCAGGGTTTTCCTTACCTGGACAATGACTCCACTCTGTTTTTGAACGAAGCCTTAATATTTCGTCAACTCTATGCTGAACAAATTGCTTCCAATTGCCTGAGTTGACTATCCAATACAAAACAGTCATACTATCAGTCCAATACTTAACACCCTCAAAATTATACTCTGACTCTAACGCTTTCCTGACTGCAGGTTCCTACGAGTTCGCATGTCTCAGCTCCGTCGAAGCTACCCATTGTGACGTCGAATGTTGAGTTATATTTCTTTTGCCAGGGTTGTTGGTTGTGTATAAGGAATGAATTCTTAGCGTGTATAATGATGTTTTTTTCGGCGTTTGTGATGTTGTCGTAGGTTGAGGCAAAATCCAGTGCTTTGTTTAGTAGGTCTTGATTAATGGATGGATAAAAGTCTACGATGTCGAAGGATATGAAGGTGACGTTTTTTTTTGTGTTTGATAGATTTGAACCACTGGATCACAGATGATGAGTTTTTCCATTGGTTGTATGAGGTTGTTTTTATGATGTTGCTGTTAATTCTGTCCAGTATTTTCTTGCTGATTTTACCAACTTCAGATTTTGTTGGGTTGATAAGTCGGCAGGTTGGTTTATTCGTAAAGTTTGGTTTATGGTCTTTGAGTGTTATGAATGCATTTTTATGGGCAGTGGCTTCTACTCTGTCAGATATACCACTGTCACATATATCACTATGTATATATATATATATATATATAGGAAGTTTATAATTTATGATTTTCCGTATAAAACAGTGCTCGATGCCCAAGAGCAGAGCGTGAATATGTGTAGTGGTGTTGAGAAAAATACACAAAAACTACAATTTCATCCCGACAAGCCTGTTTCGTGATTGCTCACTCTTCAGGGGATTTAATGAATAAAATACTTAAATGCTTAAAATATATATACAAGATGATGACGGAAGTTAGTGCATTAATCAAGGTGTATGATTTCAAGTTAGATGACGGAATTTAGAGTATTAATTACGGTGTATGGTTACAAATTACATAGGAGTGTTTTGGATCTATGGCGACAAGAGGAAACAAGTTCGTTGCGTTTACCTACTAAACAAAGCACTGGATTTTGCCTCAACCTACGACAACATCACAAACGCCGAAAAAAACATCATTATACACGCAAAGAATTCATTCCTTATTCACAACAAACAACCCTGGCAAAAGAAATATAACTCTACATTCGACGTCACAATGGGTAGCTTCGACGGAGCTGAGACATGCGAACTCGTAGGAAGCTACCTCCTTTCTCAACTACAAAACATCACAACAGACATAGGACTTTATCGAGACGACGGACTTGCCATTTCAAACACCACACCACGAGAAACAGAGAACATTAAAAAGGAAATATGCCGGATATTCAACAACAATGGACTACGCATAACTATTGAAGCAAACAAAAAAATCATCAACTTCCTTGACATCACCTTCAATCTTAACAATTTTTCATATCGCCCTTACACAAAACCCAACTCTTCTCTCCAATACGTCCACAGCGAAAGCAACCATCCACCAACCATAACGAAGAACATACCCGACGCCATCAACAAACGTCTATCTTCACTATCATCCGACAAAGCATCATTTGACCAAATAACTGCACCATACCAAAAAGCACTCGACGAAAACGGATACCAATACACATTAAAATTCGACTCAGACGCTACTACCAAACGGAAAAACAGACTTCGACAAAATATACTTTGGTACAACCCTCCATTCAGCTGAATGTAAAACGTCTACACGAACATTGGCCACAAATTCCTTTCATTAATCGACAAACACTTCCCCATGGACCATAAACTCAGGAAAATATTCAACCGTAACACCATCAAACTCAGCTACAGCTGCATGAACAATATCGAACAAATAATCAACAACCATAACAAACATATATTGAGAACATCAGACAAAACTAACGACAACACCGCGAACAAAAAGACACTTACAAAACATGCAACTGCCGACAAAACAAAACTGCCCACTTAACGGAAATTGCCTGCAGTCATCCGTTGTTTACCAAGCTACTGTAAAACGCAAAGACAATAACACAACTGAGACGTACATTGGACTTACAGAAAACGAATTTAAGACTAGACATAGAAATCACACTGCCTCTTTCCGCCACAAAAAACTACGAAACTCGACCGAGCTCAGTAAGCACATTTGGACCCTTAAAGACAGCAATATCGACCACGACATCTCATGGAGCATCATCACACACAGCAAACCATACAACAGCACCAGTAAAAGATGCAACCTTTGCCTCAAAGAAAAATTCTTCATCCTCTACCAACCATCCAAATCATCCCTCAATAAACGCAACGAACTTGTTTCCTCTTGTCGCCATAGATCCAAAACACTCCTATGTAATTTGTAACCATACACCGTAATTAATACTCTAAATTCCGTCATCTAACTTGAAATCATACACCTTGATTAATGCACTAACTTCCGTCATCATCTTGTATATATATTTTAAGCATTTAAGTATTTTATTCATTAAATCCCCTGAAGAGTGAGCAATCACGAAACAGGCTTGTCGGGATGAAATTGTAGTTTTGTGTATTTTCTCAACACCACTACACATATATATATATATATATATATATATATGTAGGAAGTTTATAATTTATGATTTTCCGTATAAAACAGTGCTCGATGCCCGAGAGCAGAGCGTAAATATTGATAAGAAGAAAATACACAAGAACTACAATTTCATCACGACAAGCCTGTTTCGTGATTGCTCACTCTTCAGGGAATTGCTCACTCTTCAATCCTAACCCTAACCCCATCGAGCACTGTTTTATACGGAAAATCATAAATTATAAACTTCCTATGTATATATATATATATATTTGAAAATTGGTAACCCAGGCATATTATGATAATGATAAGGATTCTCTGGATTTGTTTTAAATTTTTATTAAGCTTTCAACTCGGTGCTTCGAGCCTTCGTCAGAATGTGACAATATATTATTTACAAAGATTTTGTAGGCGTTTGGAGCGTCTGATTGGTGGGTTAGTTGTTGAGTTGATATTATTGGATGGTATAAGATGCGTTGTCATGGTTTCGGGTGTATGGATTGCGTTAATGAAATTTGAGTGTTTTATTTTAGTCGTTGTGTTATTAGTTTGTTGTTTTGGTTTTGTCTTTAATTGTGAATAGATGATGGGGATGTCAATATGTCTGTTAATTGTGTTGTTGTCTTTGCTGTACCATGCCTCTTTGAATTCTCGTGCGTGTTTTGTCTGTGCGCGTCCAAGAAGTTGTGTTTTTGTCCAGTCAAATGTGTGGTTGGTATCGTAGGTATGTTCTGCTGGTAGTGATTTTGGGTCGCGTCGTTTGATGGCATTCTTGTGTTCAGTGAGTCTTGATGGCATTCTTGTGTTCAGTGAGTCTATATATATATAAAATGAACTAAAATAAAATGGACAATTGTTTGCTGTCGCTACTCAGAGTTTCACGCCGTAGGGCGATCTTCAGGCAACTGACAGATAATATTTTATTTGCTGACTATATACATCGACTAAAAGGTGTTAAGTTACATGACGGCATGCACTAAACATATCGGAACGTTTATTTAAAATGTTCTTTTTACGTCCTTTCAGGATAAGTAGCCTTTCTTCAAGGCAAAGACGGCAGGTTCTTTGGTTTTTGTTCGGAGGTGGAAGTTGTTTGATGAAGTCCCATTTAATGTTGTAGTTACGTTTGTTTTCTTTCAGTGTCCACGTGTATTTAGAAAGTTCTGTCTCGTTGCGGTATTTAATGTTCGTAATTGATTTAATGTGGTTTCGATATCGTGTCTTAAAAGCGCATGCAGTAACACCTATGTAAGTTTTTGTTTCGTTGTTGTCAGTCGTTGTCACGTCGGCTTTGTAAATCACGTTGGGTTTCAGGCAATTGCCATTTGTCGGGCATAGATGTTTCTGTCTGCAGTTACATATGTTTAGTGCATGCCGTCATGTAACTTAACACCTTTTAGTCGATGTATATAGTCAGCAAATAAAATATTATCTGTCAGTTGCCTGAAGATCGCCCTACGGCGTGAAACTCTGAGTAGCGACAGCAAACAATTGTCCATTTTATTTTAGTTCATTTTATCTTACGCTCTTCTAATATATAGAATATTGAGCGCTCTTTTATCCAGGAATATTATCCATAATAATATATATATATATATATGTGTGTAGTGGTGTTGAGAAAAATCACAAAACTACAGATTCATCCCGACAAGCCTGTTTCGTGATTGCTCACTCTTCAGGGAATCCCCTTGTAGTTTTGTAATATTCAACCGTAACACCATCAAACTCAGCTACAGCTGCATGAACAATATCGAACAAATAATCAACAACCATAACTAACATATACTGAGAACATCAGACATAACTAACGACAACACCGCGAACAAAAAGACACTTACAAAAACATGCAACTGCCGACAAAAACAAAACTGCCCACTTAACGGAAATTGCCTGCAGTCATCCGTTGTTTACCAAGCTACTGTAAAACGCAAAGACAATAACACAACTGAGACGTACATTGGACTTACAGAAAACGAATTTAAGACTAGACATAGAAATCACACTGCCTCTTTCCGCCACAAAAAACTACGAAACTTGACCGAGCTCAGTAAGCACATTTGGACCCTTAAAGACAGCAATATCGACCACGACATCTCATGGAACATCATTACACACAGCAAACCATACAACAGCACCAGTAAAAGATGCAACCTTTGCCTCAAAGAAAAATTCTTCATCCTCTACCAACCATCCAAATCATCCCTCAATAAACGCAACGAACTTGTTTCCTCTTGTCGCCATAGATCCAAAACACTCCTATGTAATTTGTAACCATACACCGTAATTAATACTCTAACTTCCGTCATCTAACTTGAAACTATACACCTTGATCAATACACTAACTTCCGTCATCATCTTGTATATATATTTTAAGCATTTAAGTATTTTATTCATTAATCCCCTGAAGAGTGAGCAATCACGAAACAGGCTTGTCGGGATGAAATTGTAGTTTTTGTGTATTTTCTTCTTCTTATCAATATTTACGCTCTGCTCTTAGGCATCGAGCACTGTTTTATACGGAAAATCATAAATTATAAACTTCCTATACTTTGTATATATATATATATATATATTCAAAGTGAGTTTTATTGAGCTTCTACTCTGTCAAAAAAAAAAAAAAATAAAAAAATAAAAGAAAAGTTAAGATAAGATAATTTCGATTTTTTTATTGAGCTTTCGACTCGTTGCTTCGAGCCTTCATCAGAATGAAAAATATTTATTTAAACGTGCTTTTTAGCTTGGAGACGTTTAGAGCGTCTAATTGGATGAGTGGGTGGATTAATGTGATTGCATGGGGTGAAATGCGTTGCCATGGGTTTTGGTGTATTATGAATATGATGGTGTTAATAATATTAGAGTGTAGTGTTTTACTTTTGGTGTATATATAACAATAAAAATAGTACTGGAATAGATGGCATGTAAGATGAAAACAGTTCGCCGCTTACGCAATATATGCAAATAATAATTGGTGCGAAGTATTTAAAAATCAAGCACGATAAATTTATTTTTGTAGGGCCGCATTTGGCGAAGAACTCTAATCTTTTCAGCAAAATATCAGATAAAAACAGATTTAAGAATTCGCCATTTCACCCCGTAACCTCAATTATTATATTTCAGTTTCCCGGCCTAACAACCGGTCACGCCAGAGATTGTCCATTGAACTGCAATTATTTTGCATCTTGAATGTACTTATCTAACTTCCCTGTTCTCTTCGATGTTAGAGATGAAAACACTGTCAGAACCGCTAGCCCTACTCATATCTAACCCGTAACATACATACAGGTGACACTGGTGAGTATGGACACTGCTGTAGACAGGAAAGAAAATGTTAGCGTTTCGTATTGTAACGGTTATTACAACGCACGATATTTATGAAGATGACGAAGCTGAAGAAGAGAATCATGTGATATTACATATCGTAAAGACAAAGCATCAGATGCAAACTGGCGGCAGAAGATCTATGTTGAGTTCAGAGCACATTTATTACATAGGAGACATCATTGTCCATAACGAAAGCTATAAGCGAAAGCTTATATTCACAAACAACAAAAGAGCAACAGATAACGAAATATATAGACACGAATTGGAAGAAAACAAAGGAAGCTGCAAATAATTACCATGCACAGCACAGCAAATGCGAACCAACTTCAAACGGATCATTCATATGTGTGAAAAAGTTGCTTAACTAGAAAAACAGCCACTGTCAACAAGCGCTTTGTGGAAGAAAAAGGATTCGGAAAGTGGTTTGATGCCTTATTTCCGTTGATGAAAGGCAGAAATTCATGCCAGCCGGAACAATCCATAGAACCATCAGCAGCCCCAAGTGAAAGTTCGCCAAGTACACCTTTTCATGAGTATGATGTTGATGGTAAAGAAGGTGAAGATGTTGATGAAACTCATAATAAACAAAATAAACAAGAGAAACACTTCAAGAACATGTTTATTCCTGTAAGGAAAAGAAAAAAAGAAAGAACAATAATGCAGAGTAAGTCGGTAAAGTATTGAAACTTGTGGAGACATTGACTAAATCTGATGCGAAAAATATTTTGAAATTTATGCGGAAAGATGTTGAGAGGTGAAGCTATAGTGTTTCTAAAGATTTTTTCAAACAAAAATAATAGAGTGCAAATTCAAGGCTTTCCTGCGCAGCTAACATTTCATGCAGGAAGTCCCTCAGCCCAACAAGTTTATTTATATGGAACACCTCAATCGACTAGGAGAGATCAAACTACACCCCGAACCTTCCCTCGTGGTTACGAAGGCAACAGTATGCAAGCTGGGGAAAGAAGATCACAAATGAGCTCATTAACAAAACTTTGACTTGAACTATGAAATGTTCAACTTAATTATGCACAAAGTAATTACTTTGTTATTTGTAATTATATTTTTGTATATATTTAGCTTCCATCAAGTTAGAGTGTATACTGAGGTTTGTTCAATCAATGGCGCTTTCTGTGCTCTTGCTTTTCTGCCAAAAGTTTTCCTTTCAAAACAGACAGAAGTTGGTTCGCATTTGCTGTGCTGTGCATGGTAATTATTTCTACAGAGCTTTCTTTGACCTTCTGACAGCTGATCATGTTAAGCATGCCTCTTACGACATCCAGGTCGTGCCGTTATATTTATGGGTCAGAAAACACGTCAAGCTATTTAGGTAAGGACTCATTATGCTCAATGCAAAGATTATGCAAGACTTTACAAGCTAAAGTTTATAAGTGGTTTTTTCACTGCACTCACACTCTTGGAGTCACACACGAAATCTTCCTTTTACCTGACCGTACACCCATTCAGAACCATCTTTGCTCGTGATAAACGATAATTAAAGTATCTCTCTTGAGGTGTAAGATTAGCATTGGTATAGGGTTTCATGTTTTGGGATATTTATGGAACGGCAGTGTATTCAGTGAGATCTTTCCACAGGTTGGTTGTATGGAGGATAAAGCCAAGCGCACACGAAAGCGATGTGCTTAGCAAAATGTTATTCGTGCCAAGTGGCGTAAGCAAGTTGCTCTCGTGTGCGCGTGCTGTTTCCGACGACTGTTGCCATTCCAGGGAGGACTGGCAAATATCTAACATGTTTGATATTTTTTGCCACGCGTGGCGAAATGCTTTGTCGATTTGTCCGTGTGCGGCGTCTTGAAGCAAATTGCTTTTGTGTTTCCAATACAGCGCTTGCTCAATAAATTTCGTATCAAACCAAAATAGCGGCCCCGACTGAACAAAATGATTCAGTCGAAGAAGCAATTTCAGATGATAAACTTTTGTCTCCGTTTAAATCTGCTGATCGAAGGCCAGAGATCAACTAGTTTATCATCTAAAGTATTGGAAACACAAAAGCAATTTGCTTCAAGACGCCGAACACGGACAAATCGACAAAGCATTTCGCCACGCGTGGCAAAAAACATCAAACATGTTAGATATTTGCCAGTCCTGCCTGGAATGGCCAAAGTCTTCGGAAACAGCACGCGCACACGAGAGCAACTTGCTTACGCCACTTGGCACGAATGACATTTTGCTGAGCACATAGCTTTCGTGTGCGCCGGGCTTAAGAGCATCATAGGTATTTCCAGGAAACCCAGCATATGGCCAAACTAACCTACATTTAGCATCAGCGAGACCCATTAATACAATTAAATGAAAATTTTTAAACTTATGATACCCTTTTGCTGCCTCAGGACCTCCTTCAGGACATTCAAAAGAAATGTAGCAACCACAAATTGTAGGCCAACAGCATGTTGCCACATTCCTTCCATATCAGCGACTTTGGTTTCAGTTGCTGCTCAGTAGCTGGAAAATGAGAGGTAACAGAATCTTTCCTGAACCACTAATGCTTCACAAAGTTCGATTATTATCTTCTGAAATGTAGCAATTCCAAGACAAAACATGGCTGACAGTGAATAATAGTCACAACGTATTAGTCTTAAATGCACATGGCCAAACGACAAAAAAGCGACACTGCTGAGCGTTCAGTTATACGATTTTTTCCAATTTGTTTTCAATTCTTCACAGAATAAAAGCAAAATGATTCTTAGAGAGACGAAAACTGAGTAAATCGCCCAAATAGAGTCCCACCAGTAGGTCCATATTGATGTTCTTTGAAGAGAACGACTGAAACGGATTCGAGAAATCTCAGACTTCTCAAAAAAAATATATTATGTAATAACAGGCACAGCTGAACGACATTTCTCCTTTTAGAAATAATATGTAGCAGTAAACTGAACTTCTTTTATCTCCTCTCTCGTGTAATTTTTAAAATTTGTTGCACAATAATAGCCTTTCTGTGAGCCACCATTTTTTGAAGGAAGGTAAGTTTCTGCGTATACTAACTCAACGAATTGAATTCGACGAAATATCGTCTTATAAACTGAGCTTACCACTTCTGCTAAATTTTCTGAAATTCGAGGTATAAGCTAGGATTAAGAACACTAAGAACACTAGGTACTCTCATAGTTAGTAACAGATTGTCTCGATATCGCTTAGTGCAGGAGAGCTTTTAAAATATTGTGGAATATTTACTAACAATAAAATAT
Source organism: Xenia sp. Carnegie-2017 (assembly GCF_021976095.1). Classification (NCBI taxonomy): domain Eukaryota; kingdom Metazoa; phylum Cnidaria; class Anthozoa; order Malacalcyonacea; family Xeniidae; genus Xenia; species Xenia sp. Carnegie-2017. The sequence goes on from NW_025813526.1 coordinate 6,630,278, forward strand.
TTTCAAATTCTTTATTTCATTGTATGACATACCAGAAGCATTGAGAAGGTCCAACAAGAAAGATCTCTTGTCAACATCATCGACCCAAACGACCTTTTGAGTGATATTTTCGCTTGTTGAACCAACACGTCCAACAGCCAAGAAAATGTAGTTGTCTAAGAAATCACGTGCAAGTACCTTAAAAAAAAGAAGTTAGAACTTGAATCTTGGCGAAATTTTAAGTAGAAAAAAGGCGTGATCCGATATGAGGATTATACATAATGCAGTAAAAAATTTTATATCAGTGAACGTTTTACTGCATTATGAAATTTTAAGTTCTTTAAATACTTCTTAAATGGGTGCGAGAAATATTTTTTGTGGGTAGCTTATACACGCAGACTAACAATACAATCTTGCCGTTTTCGATTTGCAGCAATTAAGTTTTACGAGGTTTGCAGCTAAATTATATAGCTATATTAAAAAACAGCTTTACAAATTTAGTAACTTCACTCGTCAATTATTCCTCAAAATTTACTTTTCACATTAAGGAATTGAAAATATCATTTAACCTGTCCTTAAAAATCAACTTTAGGTGGCCAACCAGCCATTTCAAGAGAAAGGCGTACCTGAATTTCCTTTGGAAATGTAGCACTAAACATGAGGGTTTGCCTTTGGCCTGTTTTTGGCATCGAGTCCTTCTCGACAATTCTACGAATTTGGTGTTCAAATCCCATGTCCAACATGCGATCTGCTTCATCCAAAACCAAGAACCTTTAAGAAAATGGGTTCATGTCATATGAAAAAATTACTAAATAGTTGTCTTTTTCCCAGAGTGAACTTTTTCATCAAAAAGTTTAAGTATAACAGAGATTCTACTTCGTCATTTGACTACGTCACTAAGGAGTCATGTGAGATATGCGCACGCAGATCGAGGAATCAGTTGCCCGCGTACTCTTCGAGCGAACGGTTGTTTTTATCGAATAAAATCTCAACAAAGGAGCGAAAATCATGGCATCAGATGACGAATTGGAAAGACGGCTATTGGAAGAAGAGCCAAGCGGTATGAAAGAAGCGACACCACCAGGGATAGCAATGCCAGAAGTGTTGGCTAGTCTCGTCGACAAAGTAGAGAAAATGTCAAGCAAAATTATCAACATGGACAGTTCCATTAAACGGTTGCAGTCCGACAGTCAGGATCCTTGCTTGAACGAAGGACCAAGCAAAAAACGACGTGTAACTTCACTAATGGAAATAGACAAAGGTTACACTGTCGGTGATGCAGAAGGATTGCATCGAGAAAGTGAACCTGATGCCGACTCGGCAAATGAAGGTAGTATAAGCGCCACATGTGTTCGACGCGAACATGACGCTCTGCTACAAGAAATCTCGCACGACTTGGAGCAAGAAGAGGAGGTTGGCGAAAATATAAACCAGCAACTTGCTGATATTGTCAACAAACGATGGTCAAACAAGCTCCCAGAAGCAAAACAAAAAGAAAAAATGGAAAAGTATTCAAGACCAAGTAATTGTGAAAAATTTATTGTCCCTCGCGTTAACGCTGAGATATGGGACAAGCTTGACAATAAGACCAAGCACAACGACCTTCGCACTGCTAACACGCAGAAAACAATAGCGAAGGTTGGCGCCGTACTGTCTTTCACGACAGACAAATTGCTACAAATACGTAGTAAAGAATCACCAGACGTTGATAAACTGATCACAATGAATACCGATGCCTTGGCACTTCTTGGCCACACAATGTGTGAACTATCAATGCGTCGACGCGACGCTATTAGGCCAAATTTAAGCAAGGATTATAGCAGCCTTTGTGCATCACATGTGCCAGTAACGACTTACTCGTTTGGGGATAACCTTCAAACACAACTAAATGATATTAGGGCATCGAACAAGATCAGCAAGGCAACAGTGCCTCAAAGGTTTGATAAGGTCAGGCAGTATGGCCGCCCTCACTCTCATGGTACCAACAATTCCTCCTCACAGGGAAAACCAAGAAAGAACCATTTTTTATCCAACAATCTGAATTGGAAGAAACACCCACCAAGGTCGACATACCCATCGAAAAAGCCATCAACCTTTCCAGTCAAGCAGCAACAATACCAGTAATGGCCAATAGTGAAAGAAACAAAAATATCATGACAAACTTACAGGTCAGTACTTTAGAGAGAGACTTGCCTTTATTAGTCAGGTATTTACACTCACGAGTGAAACGCTTTCAAGCAGGCCAGTTAAGTCACAAACTTTGTGAATGGCGCAAACTCACCTCTGATTCAGAGGTTTTACATACAGTCTTGGGTGAGGAGATTGAATTTAACGCTTTACCTCACCAACTACATGCACCAAAACCCAATACATTCACAACATTCGAGAATGGTTGTGTTGCACAGGAAATAAAAAAAGCTGTTTGCAAAGGGTGTCATAGTTGAATCGGCTCATGAGGCAAATGAATTTATTTCATCCATTTTCTTAAGACCAAAACCTGATGGGTCTCATAGAATGATATTAAATCTCAAAAGTTTAAATAAGTATGTGGTATATAGGCACTTCAAAATGGACTCCATTTGGAATGCTATTAGTCTAATGAAACCAAACTGCTACATGGCATCAGTTGATCTAAAAGATGCCTATTATTCAGTACGTATCTGTGCTGAACATCAGAAATATTTAAAATTCGATTGGAATGGTAAATTATATAAATTTACTTGCTTCCCTAATGGGTTAGCATTAGCACCAAGAAAATTCACAAAATTGCTTAAGCCTGTGTACTCATCATTACGGAAAAAGGGTCATATATCATCACCTTATATTGATTATTCCATTTTGATAGGTGATAACTTTAATGACTGTGCAGCAAACATTGTTGAGACAGATAAAGTTTTAGACAACTTAAATTTTGTCACTCACCCTGAAAAATCTGTGTTAATACCAACACAAAAAATTGTATTTCTTGGTTTTATTCTAAATTCAATAACTATGACTGTTTCTTTGACACCAGAAAAAGCAAAGAAGGTAAAATTGGCTGTTACCCACCTACACTCTTGCAGGATACCTCAAATAAGAGAGGTTGCCCAGGTTATTGGGTTTATTACCTCTACATTTGCAGGGGCAATGTATGGGCCCTTATATTTTCGGATTACAGAGGGTGAGAAAGCGGAAGCCCTAAAACAATGTAAGGGAAATTATGATACTCACATGCAGTTATCCTCTAGCGCAAAAAAGGAGCTGGAATGGTGGATAAACAATGTAGAAAGATCAAACAATCTGATCTCTAGACCAGAGCCGCATGTAACTATGTCCACAAATGCATCTAAAGTGGGCTGGGGGTGTGCTATAAATAACATTAAAACTGGAGGGCTCTGGACTCAGGAAGAGAGTCAATCTCATATTAACTATTTAGAAATGCTGGCAGTGTATTTTGGTCTCAAGTCACACCAAAATCTATTACGAAAATGCATGTAAAAGTACTAGTTGATAACACTACGGTTCAAAATACCCTAAACAAAATGGGAACAAGTCACTCTCCATTATTGAACAGTCTTATCAAAACTATATGAGACTGGTGCATTGTTAATGAGGTTTGGATCACAGTTGCCCGTATTCCTGGCAAGGAGAATGTCGATGCAGACAGGGAATCTCGGAAGGCCAGGCGCACCACTGAGTGGTGCCTGAATAAACACATATTTCATAGGGCTTGTACGAAACTAAATGTAAAGCCAAACATTGACCTTTTTGCCTCCAGAATTAATTGCCAATTAAAGCCATACATTTCATATACCCCAGACCCGGAAGCAATTGCAGTCAATGCTTTCCATCATTCATGGCTGGGTTATCAATTTTACGCGTTTCCACCTTTATGTTTGATTAGTCAGGTGCTACAAAAGATTCAAAAAGAGAAGTCGGAGGGACTGCTTATTATACCAAAGTGGCCAACCCAATCCTGGTGGCCAGTAGCAATGAATGCTGATGCAGTCACCAATCTTGCTACCACAAACACCATCAACACTAATTCTTCCCAGCAACCCATTGGAGAAACATCCTCTTCACGAGAAATTAGTGCTAGTAGTGTGTCACTTATCAGGAAACAGTTCAAAGACCGAGGACTTTCGACAACAGCTGTGGAAGTCCTGGAATCAGCATGGAGAGCAGGCACACGAAAGCAATATGAAGGGCATTTGGAAAGATGGAGACAATATTGTTATCAACGGCATATCAATCCCTTTTCTCCCACTGTAGAAGAAGGGATAAACTTCCTTGCGGAGTTGTTCAAAAAAGGGCTTGGGTACAGTGCACTAAATACTGCAAGGAGTGCGCTATCATCGATAGCAAGTTTATCAGATATTACTAGTTTTGGAACACACCCACTGGTTTGCAGATTCCTTAAAGGAGTCTTCGAAAATCGTCCAGCCTTACCAAGGTACACCTGAATTTGGGATGTACGAATAGTGCTAGAATACTTAAAAACCATGCAGCCAAATGAAACTTTGACACTGAAAAAGCTAACACTTAAACTGACCATGATGTTAGCCCTTATCTCTGCTCAAAGGTGCCAAACCCTTAAAGCCTTATCACTGGACAATATATCTCGGGAGGATGATAAGTATGTATTGACCTTCGACCAATTGTTAAAAACATCTCGGCCTGGGAAACACCTAAAGCCTTTCATAGTTAAGAAATATGACCCAGATGCAACACTTTGTCCATTCAAACTCCTTACTGAGTACATTGAAAGAACAAAAACTATTAGAAGTAATTCCAAACAGTTGTTAATTTGTTTCCAAAAACCGTTTAATGTAGCAAGCACGGACACTATCTCGAGATGGCTTAAAACAATCCTAAAGCTGGCCGGAATAAATGATTTTTCTGGCTACAACACAAGAGCAGCATCCTCGTCAGCTGCAAACAAAGCATCCATATCAATTGAAGCAATTATGGAAGCAGCTGGGTGGTCTAATGCTTCAACATTTCAGAAATATTATAATAAGCCATTAAAAACAAAAGCCGACTTCGGTTGTTCATTATTAAATGGTTCCAATGACTAAGCACGAATTTTTTAATAGTGAGAAGTATAATTATATGTGTTGTTGAAAAAATTGTCAATACATTTGGGATTATGTTAAAGCTCGTGATCACAACACTTTGAATATCTCACATGACTCCTTAGTGACGTAGTCCAATGACGAAATAGAATTTAAAAATTGAACGAGACTTACCTGTAAGTTGAAGTTTGATTGTAATTCTATGAGTTATTGGACAAGGAAACTAAGGAGTCACCCATTATATTGGAGGGATGTTTAGTGTAAAAAATCTTATTGCACCCGCCCTAAATGGTTAATGCTGTTGAAATCACTCGCAGCGTTGAAAACTGATTCCTCGATCTGCGTGCGCATATCTCACATGACTCCTTAGTTTCCTTGTCCAATAACTCATAGAATTACAATCAAACTTCAACTTACAGGTAAGTCTCGTTTAATTTTTAAAATTTACGTGACAGTAAATTTTTCATCCACTTTTTCATGCTTGTTTGAGGACAAAAGAATCTCACCTGATTTGTTCAATTGGGTGAAGAAAAACGAAAATCACAATTTATTCGTATTCCGTTTGTGCTTAAGCCTTTACACAGATTGCATTTGCATGAAAACAACTTAAGCTATAGTCATGACTAATAATAGCAATTCGCAGTACAACTCTGTTTTGACATAATCTTTCATCAAGCTTTCTGTGGGAGCTTCACAACACAATAGAAGCAAAATATATGAAAATATACTACCAAACTGTAAACAACTCATTTTGTAATTGCTCTTAGAACCATACACAAAATTTGGGTTTACGTTTAAGCTTTAATAATGCTTAAGAAATAAGTGATGTTCACTGTGTTTGCACAAACTTATGAAAACCGAGGGGATCTTTGGGAGAACTCGGGAGCAGATCAATGCAATAGAGTTCTCACAAACGTGTCCGAGGTTTGCATAAGCTAGTGAAAACACCACAAAGATCTATTTTTCTTTTATAAAATAACTATATAATGCAAAAAAGACAAATTTAAAACAAACATTTTTGTATTTCCTCTAAAATGTACTGATGATTGACTTGCAAATTCTCTTTGATTGATTGATTGATTTGATTTGACTGGTTGCTTGATCGATTGATTTGATTGGTTGAGCTCAGATTGCTTTGCACAGGTCAAAGCCAACACAGCTGCAGACCAATAACGTAAAAAATTTAATTATATTCTTTTGTTATTTTATTAAATCATTTTAAACTAAAGTTACCAGGTTCTGCAAATAATCAAATTTCGTTAGGTTTTGTCCCTACTATTGTGTCTTCAGTTTAGTCAGGAAATGTGACCTATAGTTTAGCAAGTAGTTTAACCTTTTTGTTGATGTACTTGCGCAAACTGTACAAAGTATTGCTAAGTTGCCGCCTTGAAAAATGTTAAAGCCAGGTATGACGGAAAAATTTGACGAGTCGAATCTCTCCTGTCTGATCTTTAACAAGCATTGGATGAGATTGAGAATGATATCAAAAATTATAGTCACTATAGTTTAACACAGAAGCCTTCAAACTATTTGGTATCGGAAACCATAAAGTTTTCGTGCTTGTGGATGGCAATACATTGCAAATTATCTGTAGACCTAAAAATAACCTTTATAAGGTAAAAAAAGCAGCAAAATTCCTAATTAATATATTGATCAGGGAAAAAAGTTAAACAGGATGTCATCTTAAACAGGATGTCTTGGTTCATGTAACTAGATTATGCTAGGTTGAATACTAATTAATTGCCAGTAAAATTAATCCAAACAAGGTTAAATTTAATTTTTTACAGTGTACTTAAGTGAACTTCAAGTTATTACTAAACTGAAATGGGCAGTCACTCATTTATAAAAATATTTAGCTCAATCAATTCACGGAAAAAAAATTAAACTAAAGATCAGCACAGGACAAGACGATTTTAAATAAAAGGTGAGTCGACAAAAGCATAGTCATAAAATCGTCTACTGGGAAACCACAATACGAAATACTAATTCTTTTGATTGCAAATTTTTAAAGTTGTCATGCACAGTGGCATTTCTTACTTGCAAACATCCAAGCCAATCTTGCCACGATCCAACATGTCCACCAGACGTCCAGGGGTGGCAACAAGAAGATGACAACCGCGGTCAAGATCACGCATTTGTTGGCCAACATCAGCTCCGCCGTAGACGACGGCAGGACGTACGTGAGATCTATACGCAAACTAAAACCCAAAAAATCTTTCTATTATTCTTTAAGCTAGGTTGAACATTTAGAAGAAAAAAATCAAAATTCTGTAATGCACCTATAGAAAGATAATTCACAGAATAATGGCAGATATTTCACAAGGTTTGCGTTAGGTTTAGAACGGCGAGGATCAATGTTGTTCAGACTGGAATTACAATAAAATTTGCAAATTGGCTTGCAGATTTCAAGACTTTCAATAACAGTTCTCTCGCTGGTTCAAAAGTTTGAGTTTTCAAAAGATTAAGAGTTAGCTACACCAGAGAACGTTAAAATACTTAGAATTATCGTAAATTTTTGCATATTTTGCGCGTGTCTTAGGTTAAAGAACTTTTTCCAAGAGTATACTTTTTACACCTTGATGCCAACATCTAAAGTATGTTTAATTGCTTGTACTGCGTTAAAAACTTTGCACTTCAGAACAAACGTTTCACCATCCAGAATTTTAAGCCTGAGAGTTGAACTACTGTCATCTGGTCGGTGTTTCACGGGTCATCACATTGAAGTTCGAGAGCGTATTGATTTTATTACGGCTCGTTTTAAATAATCACGACCATTTCTAAAACTTCACTCCCAAACAACCTCATCTCTCAAGATTTCTTCTTTTAGCGGGTTCAAATACTTCGGGCGCTTTCTTATCTCGATTTCTCACACATGATTTTTCAATTCTAGTATGTAATTTGCATTCAAAACAGCATTGAATTTGGTGATAACAGTGGTTATTTCATATCATCCTCCACATAGCATAGCAATCAACTGGTCATGAACAATTCACTATCAATCGAGACTTTACTTTAACTCTACACAAGTTAGTTTTCCAAGTTAGTTAGAAAATTGTTTTCATCATACTGATTAAACGCTCAAACTCACCTTCCGACAATGGGGCCCTGCTCATGTTTAACCTCCAAGCAATTGAATGCTAGCGAAAAAGCTAATTAAACTTTTCCATCTTTTCTCACGCATCTTAACCACTTTGCAGCAGCAACAAACGTGTGGTCTTTATTTGAGCAAATCGCCGACGGCCTACCTCTTTGCGTAATAAGAGGATTTAAATTAGGAAGAAATTCCTTTATCTCAAGAGTCGGTAGTAACTCTAGTTACACTGCACGAGTAAGACTGTTTTCAGTATAAACGATGTAGGATTTTCTTTTATTCTAATTCTGTCTGTACTTCATAAAAAATCGACCACAAATATATTTAATGGTGTGGATTGTTCGGTTCTACAATATGGCAGTAAACCCGGTGGAAACGTACAGAACTTTTTACATCTATGAAATCTCGAGATAATCTTCTCGATTGTTTTACGTAACCGAGGTATCCGAAATTTCTCTTGAACCTTGGCCATTACCATTCCTACCCTCCTTGTAATACCGTGAAATGAGATCCATGTACGATTTCAGCTGTAAATAACACATCATCTGATAGGTAGAATGGATAATTTCACTGGATACGACCACGACACTCTAACAGTTCATCTTTATACATCGTAAATCGCTGTTGATTTTCTTCATCGGCAAAGTTGGACTGTTCGATTGCATGTTGTTGTGCTTTATTAACAAGAAATCTTCCTAGGTTTTCGACCTCAGCGGTTGATATGGCACATATGAACACCTCTTTGTGTTAGCTATATCTTTCGACAAATCTTTCGTCAGTACTGTCGTAAAAATACTTATCTTAACATCAACAGAAAACATGTCTCACTGAATGTTCTTCGCTGCCTGGCTTGCCTGACTTGATTTCGTGACTGAGTTGATACTCTTTTGGTACTTCGTGCTCCATTACATTCCATTTCTATGCTATTCATAATTCTGGCTCTACTCCCTTCATCACCTGGATTGTCAGTTGTAAAAACAGGTAGCCATAAAACATTCTCGACGTTTTTCAAATTCGACTGGCCACAAACTGACGACACTCCTGTTATGGTTCGACCAATGAAATGGAATCGTGTCATGCCGTCCAGCTGACAGTAAAATTACGTACAACCAAATTCAGAGCCATGTGAGCAGCCACAAATTGCAATCTTGGGATGGTTAGAGTAGTTTGTGCGAGATTTGGCCACAACTAATGCTTTTCCCTTATTGCTAGAATCACCAAAGGAAGCTAAATGGATCTCGAGGATGGGTTCGTAATTTCTTGGCTCTCTGCATTAAAACGAGACAAACGGTGATAGCTACATCGCACTTCCACTTCGTCGTACGTTTCTCCAATTCTATTCTAACTTAACTCAACAATCTTGAAAAATCATTTTTCCTTCACAGCGGTGATATATAACCTTCAATTGTCTGTGCCTCATTGATTGAACTTCGGAATCAAGTTCAGGGTAGTTGAAGATTCCTAACAATGACTCGCTTCACTATCCAGCCGTGCACAACATTTGAACCCATTTAGTTTTTCCAACACCACAGAATGCATAACCGCAGACCTCCCAACATGATTGGCTGTGTTCAAGATTCGTCAGAAAAGTTGGTTATGTCTCACAAATAGATATATGGTGTCGCTTTGACTAACCTGGCATCTCTCTTTACTTTTACATTCGGAAGGATTGTATCTTCCTTTAACACAGTTAAAACATACTCTCTTCTGTACCAATATCTTTTTTCTTTCTTATGCTATCACAATCGCAGTAGAGTTGACTGCATTATGACCTCTGGAAAAGTACAGACATCCCTTAACAACTTAATCTTGAAACAACCACTCTTAAAACCATCTCTTAAAACAACCACTCACGCCAATTTCCATCGGTTATCGCTAGTTTTCCCTTGATCACCTGTAGTTTGCCTGATGTGAAATGAAGAGCCGCATAAAATTTACCAAGACTTTCAAGGGTGTGTCAGGAGGATTCTATTTTTCAGCACATATGTTTCTTCTGAAATGCTTCGTGAACTTTGAGCAACATTTCTCCTTCAAAGTGGGCAATTCAAGAATCGTTCGGATGTATGCGCTCACTACTTCTCTGGTGTGCCCTTATCGTTTTATCATTTTACCATGAGTTCCTTAGTCTGCGTACCCTTCACTTGTAAATGGTAAATAATCAACAAGCTTAAGTATTTTGAGATGAACTAATTCCCTGAGGTAAGAGAAGTTGGTCACATCAACAGATCGGTGGATCAGAGCTTCGTAAAGACCACAGAATAATACCCATAGTCTAGAGCATCGAAAAACTTGGAGGTTACCACCAACTGAGGTATCTTTGCTGTTGCCGGTATTAGCTGTGCAGACTAGTTTGATCCAGCAGGTTAGGTTAGAGTTAGGGCTTTTATTTTCAGTTGAAGTAAAGTTTGATTTCCTCTTTTTTACCACCCGCTTGCATCTATTGTTTTTAAACTATTATATTACTAGTAAGTAATATTGTGTTTATTTCAAATATAATTCACCGTCCTTATTATACGTTGTCAGTCACTCCTAAATCACGCAACAGAAGCGATTATATGGAAACCGGGCATCAATAAATAAAATCCATATCTTTCTTCTTTTTGCAAAAGTTCAATCAATTCTTTGTGTAACCGTGAGTTGTCTCGTTCAGACAACTGATTTTCATTTTTCATATAGCATAGGTGAGAAAATTTAACAAACACAATACAAAACTACAACCAGCTTCAATAAGAAAAATTGAACAGTATCTAGGTAACTGCTGCGAGAGACACATGCCTAACCTTTTTTGCTTCATCGAGAATTTGAATGGCTAATTCACGGGTCGGAGCAAGAATAAGACCGATAGGAAACTGCTTTCGTCGACCAAGATGCTTCATCTGTAAAAACATGAAACAAATTCAACAATGTTACCAAATTTCCTTTTAATAATTTAATACATAGCTATTAAGTAACAAAATTTTATGTTGGTGTTACAAATACTGTATACTCCCCTCCGAATCAGCGCAACCTTCGATCAAAGCAGTGTGACAATTAAGCAAATCAATCCGCCATCTTGGCTTCATCTCTAAACTCATTACGTATTTTGTGCAAATTTTGCGCAAATAATACTCATTCCATGGTTCCAACGATACATGTATTGCAATTGTGTATGTAACTATTCAGTACGATAAACGCTATATGTTCAACAATTTATCTTTTGAATGTTTTTGAGGAGTATGATAGGTCGTTCACTCACGAGAAATCAAAAGCAAGCTTACTTTCATATGAACAGACAACATTGACAATACAATATTGTAATATAGGTACTAGAGCCCAAAGATCGCTTTTGAGAAAGCCATAAGCGTTTGACAGATTGCACAGGATTTATTTTCATACCCAAGACTTATTCAGACTAACTACAGATTGTGTAGCTTAAAATATTTAGCTATTTAAACGATTAAGTGTTTCAAAACTCAAGCCATCATCAACTTTTTTCTTTTAACACTGTGTTTTTCATGTTTTAATTTCTTCGATTACTTGCCCCTCCCCCCCTCCCACACATTTTCTTTTAATCTTGTCCACTCGTCTTTTACAATCATATTTCATATCCGCTCTACATTGTACTTGCACATTCACTCTTATCTGATACCTTAAAGTGGTACTATGACGAAAACTGAACGTTAAAAAATCATCGATTTTAGCATTCAATAGTTTAAACACATATCAATTATTGCTTTCGTAAAATTTAAGCAAAAATAATAGTATAACGAGGGAGTTATGAACATTTGAAATGCCTAATTTTAATGTCCGCCATTAAAATCGGCCATTTTGAATATTTGCAATCAGCAAAGGTCTGTGACGTCATAGTCTTAACATAGCAAGAAGCGCACATTGGAAAGTATACAAAGTAATACATAAATTGAGCAAAAAAATGTCAAATTCATCGAGATCTAGCTCGCTTTCTGAGTCTTCGATCGAGACAAACGCATCGATTTCTTCATCGGAATTCATGACGGCAAATTCGGACGAATCTAATTCGGAAATTTTGCCATTTGCCGATAATATTGAACCGCTTGCTTCGCCTGATTAAATTGCTGAGTACGAAGCTGCAGTCGCAGAAGAACGGCAGGTTGAGGACATGCTGCAAGATCGTTTTGATGCCCGTGTTGATGTTACTTCATGGTAAGATGTCATTCTTAGTGTGTTACTTTGATCTGAATCGTCTGCCGTTAGCTATGATAACTTTATGGAAACATACAATTTGGCCAATATTAAAGGTGTGAATGTGGCCATTGTTCGTTGGATCTTGTTGTCAACCCTCAAGAGTGCCGATGCTGCATGGAATTAGAGCAATGCCGTGGTAAAATGTATCAGTTCGAAGTCGATGAAAGGAAATGCATTTTGGATCACACTGGCTTTAACGAAGTTTGACTGAACGAATTTGTTCTTCAAGCAGCTTCGTTAGGTTTAAAGACCAAAGGTCATCCCAGTTATGCGACCGTTTTTCGAGATGGTCAAAAGACCAGAGAGGAGTAAGCCTTTTTCTTTGTGAAAATTCTAAAAATATTATTTTGTGCGCCTGCATCTATGTTTACTTTTTGAAATTTATAGGTTCTTTCGAGCAGTATCGTACAGACAACTCGTGCGTCTTCTATGGGACTTTACAGGCAGCTCCAGACATTTGCCACTGCCTTGTTGTTGTTACAACAAAACACGGACGATATTTTTCTTCTTGAAAATAGCACGAATCTTCTTTCTTCATGCATGATACAGACACTTCATTTTGTATTTCCTTTAAAACCTTAGTATAAATGTATATTATATATTGAAAGTTTGCCTGGATGTATTATTGGTTCTCTCAAATTGTGAAAATTTATCATCTGCAATATGTGTAAGTATATAATAGTTGTAACTTGTGCTAACCTGACGCCGCTCTCTTGACGTTGTTGGTGTTGGCGATTTCTTCCAAATAGTAGGTACGGCACCAGGTTTGAGCCGTCTAGTCATACCACCCAAATGGAAAAAACGCTCAAAACAATCATCCGAGAAGTGATTCGAACAAATCATAAATCGAATTTCGCGCGAACTCGGATTAAAGTTTGCGCGCTTCGTCTCAACAAATTTAAACCAAATTCTTCGTAAAGACTCGTCGTTTGGGCTTTTATGTAATGAAATGCCTGTACTTCTATCAGACGTATTACTGCAATCTTGCACGACACAGCGTGTTGAAGGCATGTTAAAAAAATTGAGTTATACAACCTTTTATATCTCTATTTGTATATAGTGTTATATTGTAAACAGCCGCGAGTTAAGACTATGACGTCACAAGCACCTTCCTTCTTGAAAATTCAAATATGGCGCATTTTAATGGCGGCTCTTAAAGTACAAGTTTATCGCTACGTAACTCGAGCAGCATTAAATACATTGCGCTAAAATTTCGCCAGAAGAGATTTTTTTACATACACTATTAATCTATGAAAAAAAAACGGGAGGCAAAATTTTCGTCATAGTACCACTTTAACTATGTAAATAAGTAAAATAACAAAATCGCATTGGCATTTAATGCAGTTTGGTTTTAATGCGTATCGTTTATCTCACACTCTGGTAACAGTGCTCTGTGAAGAAAATGAAAAGATGAAAAAAGGCATTATTCTATAAAATCAAACGCTTATGGCTTTTTCAGAAACGATCTGTTCTGATTTGAACTTAAGTATCATCTTTGAATGCAGAGGAATTGCACATATCAAATGTTTCATTGAATTCATTGCCCATAGTTTTACCCGCATCATGTGTTTAAATGGGTTGTCGTAATGCTTCAAATCATTGAAGCCGACATTATATTGTAAAAACTCGAAAGAATAATACATTTAAGCTTTCGAGTTTTTACTAATAATATTGTTTAACCTAAATCCAGTATATAATAGAGATCAATGATATGGAAGTCCATCCTTCGGTCGTCCGTCTACTTTTATGCAGTATAACCTAGTGCTACTCACAAAAGCTTGACTGCATTCATACAATGTTCTTGCATGTGATACACAACATATGCACCATTTACAAATTTAAATATTAGCATTTTTGAAAGATATCTTCCGAAGGGGCCTACCAGCTCGATATTCGAGTGCGAATAAGGATTAATTGCCACAATGCTGCGAAAGTGTTAGATAGAAATTTAAGTTTTTAGTTTAAACTAAGTTTTAGATGAAGTAAGTTGTAGAGTAACAAATTTTTAGGAGACTTTTTCTTAGAGTATTTTTCCAAAATCAAATTTTGAAAATTTGGGCATGGGTCTAATCTTTAGCACGAAATCAGTAAGACAGCAAAACAAAAGTAAACAAATGTTGCATTCTCTAGAGTTCATTATCTAAGCATTAAACGGTAAAGGCAGCAGATTAACGGTGATTGGTCAAATACGATAAATAACAGAAAAGATGATTGTCTGACTGTCTTGTCATTATAAAAATACATAAAAAGTACATACGTCAGGGGGGGACGGAGGTCCATCTTCAAAAATTCGACTCAAAATCGGAATAAGGAATGCAGCAGTCTTTCCAGATCCTGCAAGATGAATAAATTTTCCTCAATTAAATTTCCTTGGCGAACAGAAAAGGGACACGGATATTGTACAAGATTTAGAAAACGGACGCATCCAATTTTAAAACAAATTTTTTTAAATTGACAATGTCTAGCATAAACTTCTATCCTTTTAATGCATGTAATGCGTTTTCAACACATTCAATTCACTCTTACAACAGATTCACTTAAAAATAACAAAAATTCGCCAATGTATTCATGGCATGAACAGTGAACTCGACATTTGAATAACTGGAATGATAACCGAAGCCAAAAATTGAAGCCAAAAAATATTTTTCGTCATCATTCGTCATCACACGTCAGGCTCTAGTCTCTCGCCTGTACATTTTAATTTTTTTAAATCATTTGTCCCTTCGTAATGGTAGAGTTCAGATCTTGATCAGAGCGTAACAATAACGAAATTTTTGGAATGAAAAGGTTCACGGAAAGTGAATCAAAGTGATAAATCGAGAGAAGCAAGGTCAAGTGAACTTAGTCGATCTGCTCTTACGCTGCGGTTTTCCTTTAAAACATATCAAAGTCTTTAAGGATATTCAATTATTGATATCGAGATGACAACCATTTGGTATTTGAAACACTATCAAAATCGATGAAAATGACAATCGCTCTGTAAAAAGTAAAAATGGGAGTTATAGACTCAACATTTTTTATGAAACTGGGTATTCAAGTTTCTTTTTTCTTCGGAAAAACAGATCTTTAAATCCACTTAAATAACAAAAAAGACAAACACTGTCTGACACCGTTTGAAAATTTACATTCCGATGTAAGAAAAATTTTTGCTTGAATATTTTCTCGTCATATTTTCTTATTGCATTGTCTTTTTATCATACATTGTAATTTTCAGTTGGCTTTTCCTCGTTGGCTTTTCCTCAAATTTATATTGGCCGTGTATGTTTGGCACTCAGGGGAATGAAACTGACGTACAAATCGCGTGAATATTCGACTTTGAAGGACTGGAACTGACGTACAAACCGCGCAAGAGACTAGGACTTTGGCTTCAATTTTATATCTATAAAATGTATTGTCGTTATCATTCCAGTTATTTAAATGTTGAGTTCACTGGGCATGAAAAACTCAAAAGAAAGTAGTTTAAAAAAGCTAACCTGTCTGAGCGCAGGCCATCAAGTCACGATATCCAGTGATGATCGGTATGGCATATTTTTGAACCGGTGTTGGCTTGGAATATTGACACAGCTGAATGTAAATGAAAAAAATACTGTCTACGCATCTACGTCACATCCCGTCACAAATAATCGCAAGGTTTCCCTTTTTGACGAAATTCTGACAAAAAAATTGGATTTCGACGAAAAAACAGGAATCAAGGAAATCGGAGGAAATTTTCCAATATCTGAGTAATCTGAAGAATCTTCGAGAATTTTTTGTTGTACGTTGTGGAAACACTGAATAATCACGATAACAACTTCTTTTTGAAAATTTCGCGGATAGACTTACTTCAATATTGTGAGTTATAACTTCTCCCAGTTTGGAGCAATCAGAGAACTATATAAAAACGTAGAAAAAACATCAGCAAGAAAGTAAAAATAAAATTTAGTGTTTGGAAAAAATGGTAAGCAATTGACAAGGACGAACGTCCAATAACCTTCAATTTTTGAATTAGTGATGACACAAAACAAAACAACTATTTCGACATAAAATGTTGATAAGCTAGCAAAAAGAGAAAACCTATTTCTAAAACGCGGTGGTGATGACTAAGTACTTGATGATTGTGTAGCAAACATGTTCGTGCAATATAAGTGGGATCCAAGTATACAAGAGGTAGCACTTTTTTCAGCAAATATAACCGGGTATTAATTAACAAGCTATACACAAAGTAAAATGCACAGGTGCAACGTCTTGCAAAATTTATAAATTTTAACAACATTTTCAATATGATCTGGGCATTTATCTCCGGTCGCCTCCACGGGAATATCTTCGTATTTGTCAAAATTGATACCGGTGTTGCAGCCAGCATACAGCTCTCTGAAAGTTAAAATAAACATTTAGAAGAGAGATTAACACGCGTTTCAGTCGCATGTATACTATCACAGACAGCAAATCGGCGTGCAAGATCGATCTTGCAAAATTGATTTCATGTGAATGTAGCACATTTCAGCTGTTTTTATTGAACACTTCATTTTCAAAAAATCTTCAAATTGCGCGCAAAAAAAGGAGAACAACAAATTTGTTACACATTAGTTCATGTGACAATAATCCACAATGTTGTTTTTGCTTGGTTGATTTTCCACGATTAGTTAATAAGTCACAAACTCCCAAACAAAGAACAGAGAGCGCAACTTGTAAAGAATGCTTGCAATTACGGCGTTCCAGATTTTAGAAAAAAAATCATGCAAGAATTCAAATTGTAAATACACGCAAGACAAAATAACACATTTCCAAACTTGGATGAAGTGAAGGAATTTAAAATGTTTTTAACTGAATGTTTTTCTATTTTGAAAAGATGTATCAATAAAATGTGTTCTTTTCTCCAGAGTAGTTATTAATTGCGTTCTTTCTTCACCACAAAAATGCTCAATTTAAACTTTACTTCCAGTTTTACAATTACCTTTACAATTACTTTAAAACAAAGCTTTACAACTGTTTTAATTTATGGTTGAGAACAAATCCATCTATGGAAAATGGAAACAAGCAATTTCTTGACATGGTACATATAAGTGCTTCAAAAAACTAAACTTTCTATCATCACAAATTATCCATTTTTTACCAAACCAATGAGTGACAGATGTTAGCATCCTAGGAAGCTGCGCTACGTAAATGAAGGTGTCTAAAGCTAACTGCAAACCATAGTCAAAAAAACTAATTCACACATAAGAAAAGCATAAAATTTAAATTTATCCGATAAAAAATTGCAATCTTTACTGACTAGAATTTTTTAGCAATTAGCAATTTCTTCGCGCATCAATAAAATTTCCACAATAGATTAAGATCTTGCCCCGCTATGCTTAACATGAACGAATTCAGTTTATGAGAACTAACATTTCAAAAATTCCAAAAATGATAATTGTAAACCTCATTTTAACTTTCCTTTTCCCTTGGCAGACTTTTTCAAACCGAATGAGTCACAGGTATTTTTCATACTGAATTTAGCTATTAAAAGATCTTTAAGTACCTTTCCAAGCGTTCATTGGGTGGTAATAGCTTGCCCCAATCTTCCGCAGAGGGCAACGACATCCAAGGATCTACAATGTTACAGTCAAAAACATATTTATATGCACGAGACGTGTATGTTTTTCTACATAGATACAATGAATGTTAAAAAGTGACGATACTTTGTTTCAAACGACGATGTTTCGTACTTTTGGGCGAAAAATGTCTCATGAAGATTACGTAGCTCGCTGCTAGGTTTTATAATACTACATGATTTTTACCAGATGCTTGTTCGACATTAGAAAAGCCGATTGGCCAATGATGTTTATATGAGCGTCTGATTATTTGATAAAAGCAGCATTATTTCATCGTTAAGACTTACACCACGCCAGAGTGAAAACAATGAAGCCTACGTTTTCCCTATCCGCTAGAACTATGGCACGGTCTCAATAGTGCTTACATTTCATTTACATCAGCAACAATAATGCCTCGTAAACACACGTAATTTTCCACAAATTTACCCCATTCTTGTCATTTACGAGTTTTTCGAAAAGCAAGCAAAGGATTCTAGTGAACCTGACTTTTTTGAAATTTAGCCCTAAAATGCAAACATCAAAAACAGAACCACCATATGGCGTAGTGTGTACGTCCCACAATCTAAAAGCTCACTCACCCTCACAATCACTGAGCAGGACTTCAAAATCAGCTCACAGTTACGAGCACGAAGAGAGCAATTTCATACCCATGATTGTATGATTCTAGCGAAAATTTTTTTAAATCATTTGTCCCTTCGTAATGGTAGAGTTCAGATCTTGATCAGAGCGTGAAAATAACGAAATTTTTGGAATGAAAAGGTTCACGGAAAGTGAATCAAAGTGATAAATCGAGAGAAGCAAGGTCAAGTGAACTTAGTCGACCTGCTCTTACGCTGCGGTTTTCCTTTAAAACATATCAAAGTCTTTAAGGATATTCAATTATTGATATCGAGATGACAACCATTTGGTATTTGAAACACTATCAAAATCGATGAAAATGACAATCGCTTTGTAAAAAGTAAAAACGATGAAAATGACAATCGCTTTGTATAATGAAAAAACGACTTTGTCATTGATTAGAGAGAGGGCAATTTTCATGTCGCACTCAATGATTGTGAGTGAGCTTTTAGAATACGAGAACAAATGGATATTATTATAACATTTTATACCTTTGGGAGAGTCGTAATTTCTGTCCCTATAACCACTACCACGTTTTCCATAACCACCGCCATAGTTATTTCTATTAATGCCACCAAAGTTATTGTATTGATTATATCCATAACTTCCCCCACCGTAACTGTTGCCATAACTATTGCTAGGGGAATAACCTATAACATAAAATAAGACACTGATTAAACGAACTTTTAGCTTAAGACCACTAACTTCCTCAGGGCATTCAAGTAATGGATCGAGGCATCGGTAGTCAGGGAATTCGGCAAAGAGAATACAGCAATTATTCGCTACTTTGACTTCGAACGATTTGTGTAGTAAACATAGTCATTTCGCAGGAGTTATGATACCGTGATTCTTGACTGACTTTTGGAGTGAATGAAACACTCGAAAGTTCAACTTTGTCTGTATCGATTGGTCCATTCATAACAATTGTGCAATCTAGTTGGTCTAAGTTACAATCCAGTGACAGCTTGCATTTTCGGTCATTGTATAGTCCAAAGAATTTGCATGACTTTTGGCTGCTTTTGCAGCGAGATTGTGCGGGAATTTATGCCGGCAGAATTAAGTTTTTCAAAGCATTTTACTCAACAATGCGTCGGAGTTACATACATTGTCGAGAACTCCATAAAGTCAGCGCATTTATATTGTTAATATAAGCTTCGTTTATTTAGAAATTGTGAAGCCATATTACCAAAGTTTGTGTCGATTCACACCATATATACGTACGTAACTGTTTTGTTAATTTATGTCGCGTATTGGTCAAGTTTTAAGTTGAACTGGCTGAACCTAAATAGCTAAAGTTCACGATTTTTGCAGGCTATATTTGAGTTGGGTAATAGAATAATAAAAGAAAAATAAAGCATGAAGAATAACTTTCAAAAACGTCCTTATACTCCCTTCCTGAGATGGTACCTAGTGTAAATTTCTTTGTCATACGTACCTCTTTCACCACTTCTTCCTCCGTAATAGCTGTCTCTGCTAAAAAATTCAGCTGAACGTTGTTGTGTGCCTCCACCTCCTCCACGAAGATGAGGAGGGATGTAAGCTACATAAAAAAGAACAATATTTTTCACAAGCTGACAAGTCACTTTATTAGATACTGCACAGAAAAGCAAGGTTGAGATTTTTTTGTGAAATAAAATATAACTTCAACAGTCCTCACCACAAAATAACTTAAAGGGTGGTGTTTCGACGTTCATCACCATGAATGACAATCAAATACATACATTTTGTCCGGGTGATACTTAATGCAAAATATTACTCAGCTTAACTAACATGCCATTGTAAGCCATGCAAATGGATATATACAAAATATACTAAAAAGTATATAAGCTAAAAACTGTTTAGATTTAATGCAATGTTTCCTTAATGACTGAAATCAAATACATTTGATAATGCAATTAAATAAAAAAGTCATTTATTTTACATTATCAACCTTTATAGTTAAACTAAATTCCAAACCATTTTCATCAAGGCAAATAAAAATTCTCCCACCATACAGTTATAGTTTAAAGTAAGAAATTTTTCATAATAAAGACAATTGGCAAACATTAAATTTGTAGCGTTGTCATTGGAACAATAATCATAATTTTATTTGGTTTTTGAATTTTCATCTTTGTAAATCATCAGACAAAGCTGAGCAAAACTTATATATTACGAACATAAATACAGAGATTAAATTACAGTGACAAATTGGACCAAGAGTACTTACACTGTGAGAAACCATACGTACAATACAGATGTAAACAATGGTGGATATGATCACAAAGAGTAGTGGGGTGCTTAAAATAACTCAAGTGGGATGGAAGCGCTTTGGACAATCACTGTGAGTGCGAGTTAAGAGATTGGTAGACTTTCAAGATTTATTAAGCTATGTAAGCTGATAAATTAATATGAAATAAGATGGTGGATATGGCAGGGCGTGATGACTGTTTTCATGTCAAAGACAACACTCTCAAGTGTTCTGAGACATTGATATGAAGATGGCAAGTGGGTAGACCAACAAATGTATGACATGGCACAGCATCGACACTTGAAGTGATAAACAAGAAATTTCATAATGGACTTCTAAGGCCATGCACCTCAACAAATTTACATTCTTTAAATTGGCAGGTTTTAAATGTTAACAAACATCATTGCGATTCCCAACAACCTCAAATCAAACCAGAGGAATGAAAAAACTAAGCATAAGAAGGCAACTTTTGACAATAATGTTAGCACATTAAATTGAATAGGACCTAATTTATAATTATGACATGTTTAGAAATCCCACATCAGATGTTTAGTTTTCATGGTTATAGTTGATTATTTTATATAAACTTTTTATTTTGAAATTGCTATAAAAGCTTGGGTAGTCCAGGAGGACTACAGTGACGTGCTGGACAAGACTCTACCACATTCTCCATATTTTGTCGAATATGACAGACATAAATTCTTCATTTTTATCAATAGAAAAGCTATGAAGTATAACAATAAACTCTTACGAAAAGAGTAGTGTTCAGGAAGGCATAATTTAAGTTTTTAACAAGTAAATAGTTATGTCACAACCATACGAGTGAAAACTAAAGATTCAGTGTAAGCTTAATAATTATTGCTCAAAAAGTTGAGAAACTATTTTAGTTATTCAATACGCACATGAACATGCTGACCGTTTATGAAACATGAGTGTGAAAGAACAGCTTTGATTCTTTTTTAATAAGGATAGTGGTTGGGTAATATTGCACTATAGTGCAAACATGAGAAAACTGGCTTTGCATGTTTTTCAAAATAAACAGCAGTTTGTAAAACCACGGTCAACAGCAAGCAATGGTTTTCCAAAGAATTCAATATGGCATATCATATATATGTGAATAATAGCTCCCCCCCCCTCCCCAATTATCAATTGCCCAAATATCCTTATCAACTTCCTTGATCTAAAATTGGAATGGTAACTCTCCTACAACATATCTTAGAATCCTATATTAGCTTAACCTATTTTTTAAATTGTTCGAGTTTCTACAATTTCTTTCAAGATTCCAAAATGGTGAAAATGTTGTAGAATAAGTCAATAAGACATATACTTTGCCACAATAGCTACATACTTTATATCATAATCAGCAAAGACACTTGTAATTAATTAAACTACACAAATTAGTAGGTTTCATATACTGCAGGGTTTACTACATTTACTAGCATTGCATAATCAGCCTAGAACACCAATGGAATTGCCCGATCAAAGTCCCTATCAATATTTCATGCCACAAAGCAAAATGAGAAATAAAAAGGTTATTATTTCTATAGCTAATTACGTATGTAGTGGGTAATAGTAAAACAGCACGTCACGCATGCTTTAAAAACTATTTTTCAATAACAAAAACCTAAAAGTGCAGATTTATCATAAAGAGAGTAAACCATAACTTACTGCTTTGTGAAGTCCTTTGAGTGCCAGCGTTCCGACTTTGCAGATCACCGGCTTTCAAGTCTAGGCCAGCAAACTAAGAAAAACACGAACGTATATGTATAATACTTTTTTAAACAGTATTATTTGTTAAAAAGGGCATCGTCAAGTAAAACACAAATGTACATGCCCAGGCAATGAATGCGCGCTAACAGGATTATTTTTGGCAATGGCAAAGCAAGTTTGATATTTACAATCAACAGAAAATTCCCGATAAAAAGTCCGCTTAAAGAAAGACTATATTACTAACATACTTGCCGATCTTGACTTCGATTATTTTCTGGGGCTCCATAACTCATAACTGAAATGATATTTGATTTTAAATAAGTAGGATTTCCTCTGGTGGCGTTTGCTGAGTAAAAGTGAAAACTGTTTTATTGTCTAAGTGAGCCTTCAGGCAGCAATCCATCGGCAGTGAACTCGACATTTGAATAACTGGAATGATAACCGAAGCCAAAAATTGAAGCCAAAAAAATATTTGTTGTCATCATTCGTCATCACACGTCAGGCTCTAGTCTCTCGCGTGTTCATTTTAATTTTTTTAAATCATTTGTCCCTTGGTAATGGTAGAGTTCGGATCTTGATCAGAGCGTAAAAATAACGAATTTTTTGGAATGAAAAGGTTCACGGAAAGTGAATCAAAGTGATAAATCGAGAAGCAAGATGAGGTGAACTTAGTCGATCTGCTCTTACGCTGCGGTTTTCCTTTAAAACATATCAAAGTCTTTAAGGATATTCAATTGTTGATATCGAGATGACAACCATTTAGTATTTCAAGTTTCAAGCACTATCAAAATCGATGAAAAATACAATCGCTCTGTAAAAAGTAAAAATGCGAGTTATAGACTCAATATTTTTTATGAAACTGGATATTCAAGTTTCTTTTTTATTCGGAAAAACAGATCCACTGAAATGACAAAAAAGACAAACACTGTCTGACACCGTTTGAAAAATTACCTTCCGATGTAAGAAAAATTTTTGCTTGAATATTTTCTCGTCATATTTTCTTATTGTATTGTCTTTTTAGCATACAGTGTAATTTTCAGTTGGCTTTTCCTCGTTACAAGTTGTAAGTTACAACGAGCTCACTGTAGTAAAGTTTCAGCTGTAAAAAATAGCCTTTTGCGAGGAGTTAGCCTGGTGTGTTGTTTGTAGTGACGTTGTTTATATGTTTATGCTTTCGCAATTTGTATTCAAATTTATATTGGCCGCGTATGTTTGGCACTCAGGGGAATGAAACTGACGTACAAACCGCGTGAATATTCGACTTTCAAGGACTGGAGCTGACGTACAAACCGCGCAAGAGACTAGGACTTTGGCTTCAACTTTTTATGTATAAAATGTATTGTCGTTATCATTCCAGATATATATATATATATGGAGTTCACTGTCCATCGGTCACAGTGAAAAATGGATTACTTCAACTAGGCAATCGTGGAATTCTGGGGCCGGTTGCACGAAGCCTGGATAGCGCTATCCATTCGATAGCGAAAATTTTCAAACGTGTAAAACAGGTGTTTATATTTTTCTTATGACAAAAAAATTTTGTAATCTTCGAAACAATATTTTATTTCCATGATTTCACATATCAAATCGTATATATTTCTCCTCCAAGAGATTTTGTGAACGTTCAGAAAAATTTGCTATCCAGAGGATAACTCTATCCTCTGATGTCTTCGAAGAAAGTCAATTTTGTTCAAGACTGTTCAAATTGGAAGTCCTAAAATTATCGACGTTTCAACAGTAAATTTAAAATAAACATGATTCAAAATCTTATAATGCCATCTTCAAAATTTAAGAAAGGTATTATGTATGTGATATGTGAAGTGCTTCTTTGATTTTGAGGGCGAATGTAGTATCTGCAGTGTCGATGATTTTGAAGCAAGAGCACATTATAGTGAATATACAGTAGAGACACTCTATTGAATTTTTTCGTGCCACACGTATCTTATTACACATGTAATTACCAAAGTAGCAGCCAGTCAATCACTTTTTTTAAACAATAGGAATGAAGAAATGGCTAACGGCAGCCAGTAGTCTAATTAAATATACAGCAGCCAATTGCACATGTAGTGGACCTACTGTATATTCCTATACTGTGGCAAGAGGGTGAATAGTAAGTCTTACATGAAGGTGATTTTAAAAGGTCTCGATAGATATGTGAGTTTTTGTCAGTTGTGGCTTGTTCCCTGATTCTGGTGGACAAGTCTGTCTGTGAGTGTGCGTATTAATCAAGTTTTGTATGAAAAAAACGCACACTCATAGACAGAGCATACAAAATTAACAACACCGACAATGGCTTTCAACAAGACCTAAAGAACATCACATCTATTTTATTACGCAACTCTCCCCCACCACACTTCATTAACAAAACTGTTAAACGATATCTCCAAGACAAAACAAATGCTAACTGCAAAGCAACACTAAAACGTCTGATATAACAACCGATACCAACAACAACGAGCAGCCCATAAAAACTCTTTACTTTAAACCAGGCTCGTAACCAGGGGGTGCAACCTCCCCCCATAACTAAAAAATGTCCGCTTTTCTAAGCTAGCTCGCTTTACAGAAATAAAAGAACAATGAACAATCTAAATTGCCTTTTACATTTTTGATAATGAAAACGATCATATCTTTATGTTTTAGAACCTGTTAGTTTCCCGGTAGCTTCAAATAAAAAGTGCACTAGTACTAGAGCATGCGCTAAAATAAACACAATCATGCGGCCATGTTGATGCCATTATTTCATAGCGAGCATAAGTTATATCGAGCATGTAATTTATCATGGGACGTCGTGAGGAAAGAGAACGCAAAAAAAGAAAGGCAGCCAAATCATGCAAAAGTATTCATGGTTTCTTTCACCCAAAGCAACAGAAAGATGGTCAGTAACTCAGTAACTGTATTTGTATTACTGCATATAAAAATTTTTTTCGAGTGTTAATCATTTAAATTAAATTAATTTAAATGTCAGATACTGAGGAAAATTTACCCGAGAAAAATTTGCCCTCAATTAAAATCTGCCAAGAAACTCATACTAGCTCCCAAAGCACATCTTATTAGTGAGATACAAGAAAGTAAAGATATGTATTATCCTCAAAGTAGGTTGAAGAATTTCACATGCAGATGGTTATATAGTTTGATCTACTATGCTTTATAGTTCACTTTTAACATCTGTCACTTACTAAATGTCATTATATAATTATGTTTTAAATTGTAGGGATGGCATGTTCTGATATTGGTAGAATAGCCAATGGATCAAAAGAGGACATCCAAAAAGCAATAGATAATCTCACTTCGGGCGAGAAGTACAATTTTCTTAGAACTGCCACTTGAGGGTTATAATTTCACTATTTCAACCTGAGCTTTTAAATTTTAATAAACCACCGATGGCTCCGCTACAGCATACATTTGGATGGTTTTTTTTGCATATTTTGTACTTTGTTTTCGTAAGGACAAAACAAATGAAGGACGTTTTGTTATAAAATTATTTTCAAATTGGCATAGACAGCATGAAAAATGCAGAGATCATGAAAATCTTGCTTACCATAATCATGCACAAAATATGGGGGATGAAATGATTTACGGTCATAAACACTCTGAAGCAAATGTGCCTTTCTGTTGGACAAAAAGAAGGATGAGAACATCAAACGAAGTAGACATATCCTGAAGAGTGTGTTTGAAGTGATGTTATACTGTATGAAACAATGCATAGCTCTTCGAACATCAAATGAAGACATTACATGCCCTGATAATCACAGAAACTTTCTAGAACTTTTAAAACTATTGGCAAAATATAACGATGTATTAAAAATGCAACTCTTCTTTCCTCAAATGAAGAATGCTAAATACACATCCCTTTTAGTTCAAAATGAAATGATAGACATTTTGGCAAACGATATTGTTCGTAAAAACATAATTAATGAAATTAAAGAGGCAAAATTTTTTGTCATAAGTGCAGAGAAGTTATAAGCCACAATGTCGAGCAGCTTTCATTGTGTATTCGTTATGTTGAGAAAAGTACAGAAGACATCGTTGAAGCATTTATTCCTTTTGTGAGGCTAGAAAGAATAACTGGAGAGAGAATCGCGTCAGAAATTAAGAAAGCGCTTGTAGATCTTGGTCTTCAACTACAAAGCCTAAGTGGTCACTGGTCAGGGTTATGATGGGACTAGCAACTGTGTAGACGTCACTTCCTGTTGAATATTACTTCCGCTTATAATGTATATATATAGAGGACATTTAGATAAGAGGGCATTTAATAAAAACAAAACATGGTGGCAGCGATAGGATTCTGTCTAAAATAGTAAAGACCAGTGGACAAGAGACGTGGAGATAAATAAGAAATGGCATTTCAAACACAAATTCCATTGCCAGAAAAATTAGAATCGAAAAAGCCCGAAGATTGGAAGCGATGGATTGAACGATTCGAATGTTATCGCATCGCAGCTGGCTTAGACGAAAAAGATGATAAAGTACAAATCAATACTTTGGTATATGCTATGGGAGGCAATACCAATGATCTTTTAAAAAGCTTTCAAATAAGCGAAAGAGATATGGTGTGCGGAAATGTTGTAGAACAATTTGTATCGCACTTTGTTGGTCGATCGAACACAATTTTCGAGCGTGCTTGGTTCAATAAACGAATACAGGGTGAAAAAGAATCAGTCATCGACTTTGTGGAAGATTTGTACAAACTGGCGGAAACTTGCCAATTTGGAACACTAAAAGACGAGTTGATACAAGACAGACTTGTCGTCGGTATACAAAATGCAAACCTTTCACAAAGGCTAATGCAAGATGATAAATTAACATTGGAGAAAGCTATTAGGGAGGTGAAATCATCGGAGCTTGTCAAGCACCATCACGATATTCTAAAAGGAGACAGCGAAAATGGGCTGATTGGTCGCGTAAGAACAAATCAACGAAAAGGTAATTGATACGACACAAAAATCGAAGTTAAAATGGAATCAGAACAGGAGTTCCGATCAACATTCGAGAAAGAAAAAGCGTCAATGTTCTCGATGTGGAAGATCAACAATTCACAAAAGAGAGGATTGTCCAGCGAACAATAAAACTTGTTTAAAGTGTAATAAACAAGGGCATTTTGCAGCGGTATGCAGAAGTAACTCAAGCGCAAAAATTCAATCTGTTGATGACAAAAGCACGGATTCCCCAGGAGATTTTTTTCTTGGGACAATTAACGATATAGAAAATGAGCGAAAATGGGCAATCGACTTATTATTAGGAAAGTCTACAGTGAAATTTAAGATTGATACGGGCGCTGATGTGACGGTGATTCCAGAACCGGTGTTTATGCAAACAGGCATAACTCAGGTGCAATCAACTAATAAAGAATTGTTCGGGCCGAATCAAGCAAAGCTGTCAGTAAAGGGAAAAATTCGAGCAACATTGAGAACTGCTACTTCAAAAACAACAGAGCAAGATATTTATATTGTGAAAAATTTGAAAGAGCCATTGTTGGGACGTCCAGCTATCAATGCCCTTGATCTAATAGTGACAGTCGAAGCGATTCAGTCAAATGATGCAAGTGATATGGAAGAAGAAATAAAGGTTACTTATCCAAACTTGTTTAAAGGTCTGGGTGAATTAGACGGAGAATGCAACATCAAATTAAAACCTGGTGCTATCCCATTTGCGTTAACCACACCTAGAAGAATACCTTTAACGATGACAAAGAAAGTTCGTGATGAATTGACGCGCATGGAAAAACTTGGCGTTATTTCAAAGGTTAATATTCCTACCGATTGGTGCGCTGGTATGGTTGTTGTTCCAAAAGCAGATGGTAAAATAAGGATCTGTGTTGATTTCACAAAGTTAAATGAGTGGGTCTTGCGAGAAATTTATCCACTTCCAAAGATCGAAAGTCTTTTGGCAGAAATAAGAGGATCAAAATATTTTTCGAAGCTAGATTGTAACTCTGGTTTCTGGCAAGAAAAACTAGAACAAAACTCTCGTTTGTTAACTACATTTATTACTCCGTTCGGAAGATTCTGTTTCAACAGAATGCCTTTCGGTATTAAATCTGCACCTGAGCATTTTCAGAAAAGGATGAAACAGCTGCTGGAGAAACAAGATGGTCAAGTAAGCATAATTGACGACGTACTTGTTAATGGAAAGACAAAAAATGAGCACGACAGTAGACTGAAAGCTGTGCTGAAAAAATTTGATAATGCTGGAATAACACTAAATCCTGAGAAGTGTGAGTTTGCTAAGAAGATGGTAAAGTTTGCAGGTAATATAGTGAGTGAAGATGGAATTCAAGTAGACCCAGAAAAGATTGAAGCAGTACAAGGTATGGAAGTGCCACAAAATGTGAGTGATGTGCGAAGATTTTTGGGAATGGTTAATCAATTGGGAAAATTCATTCCAAATTTGTCTGAAAAAACAAAACCTATTAGAGATCTATTGAGTACAAAGAATGAATTTCAGTGGGGAGGTGCTCAACAAAAAGCTTTTGAAGACATGAAAACTGAATTAAGTTCTGTACCAGTTTTAGCCTATTATGACCCAACGAAGCGAACTGTTTTGGCAGCCGACGCATCGTCGTACAGTATAGGAGCAGTTCTTTGGCAATTAAATAAGAAAGGAGAAAAGAAACCAGTCGCTTATGCGTCAAGATCAATGACAACTACCGAAGAACGATATGCTCAGATTGAAAAGGAAGCATTGGCAACAACTTGGGCTTGTGAGAAATTTAATGATTATATTTTAGGAATGGATTTTGTGATAGAAACTGATCATAAACCCTTGGTTCCTCTGCTTGGCTCGAAGATATTAGACCAACTTCCTCCAAGAATACAGAGATTCGAGATGAGGCTGCTGAAATATTCGTTTACTATTCGTCACACACCAGGAAAAGAGTTGGTTGTAGCGGATGCATTGTCTCGAGCTCCTATTATGAAACAACCTACAAAATCTGATAACAATTTATCCCAAGATTTGAACATTTGTGTTGCACAGATTGTTCAAAACATACCAGCTAGTGAGAGAAGGCTAGAAGGAATTCGCCGACACCAACAAGAAGATCCAGTTTGTACCAAACTTGTGGAATTTTGTTCGGAAGGTTGGCCGGATCGAAATCGAATTACTAGTACCTTGTTTCCTTATTACTTTGAAAGAGCAACAATTACAATGCAGAAAGGAATGTTAATGAAAGACTCCCGCTTGATAATTCCATCATCGCTACGTTTAGATATTCTAGAAAAGATTCATGCTGGCCATCAAGGCATCCGTAAGTGTCGTGAAAGAGCAAAAGAATCTGTTTGGTGGCCTGGACTAAGTAAGCACATTGAAAACATGGTTACTGATTGTTCCATTTGTTGTAAATACAGAGAAAATCATGCAGAGCCGTTACTAACAACGTGTTTTCCTCAACGACGGTGGCAGAAAGTTGCTACAGACTTGTTTGAACATAGCGGAAAAAATTATGTGCTTGTAGTAGATTATTATTCTAGATATTTTCAAATTGTTCCTTTGAAAAAAAGCACAACTGCAGAAGATGTTATTAATCATATGAAATCCATATTTTCTCGTCATGGTATACCAGAAACAGTTGTGTCGGATAATGGTCCACAGTATGCTGCAGCTATTTTTCCAAATTTGCTGAAGAATGGGATTTACACATTTAACAAGTGGTCCTCGCTATCCTCAAAGTAATGGAGAAGCAGAAAGAGCTGTAAAAACTGCAAAGAACTTAATCATAAAATCCGAAGATCCTTATTCAGGTTTACTTGCATACAGATCATCACCATTGCAGAACGGGTACTCACCAGCAGAATTATTAATGGGGAGGAAATTACGTTCTAATCTACCAGTCATATCCGAAAAGCTTACTCCAAAGCTTGCTGATACGGCAAAATTGAGAAGAGACGAAGAAAGTTACAAACGACGTCAAGCAGAAAACTTTAATTGTCGTCACAGAGCTTCAGTCCTTCCAGACTTGAGTCCTGATGAAAAGGTTTGGGTAAAAGATATAAAATCACCAGCTGTGGTTGTGGGAAAAACCGATAAACCAAGATCATATATAGTCAGGACAGAGCAGTCTATTTTAAGAAGAAATAGAAAACATCTTATCCCTGATCCTGAAAATCTGAGGGAAAACATTGAGTTGAACGAAAGAAAGCTGAGTTTCAGTGATAAGAAAGAAGTGAACGAATCTTCAAGTAGTTTGGACAATGAACAGGATTCGAAGGTAATTCGAACCCGTTCAGGTAGAATTATTAAACCCCCAAATAGATTGAACTTAGAAAACTTTTGAAAGATACTTTTGTATAGTTATAGGTATAAATATTTATTATAAATTAGTTATTCTTTATATTAAAAAGGGAAGATGTGTAGACGTCACTTCCTGTTGAATATTACTTCTGCTTATAATGTATATATGGGATTTACTATTTGTACAGCAGTTCATGTCGTGACGTCACTTGTGCCGATTGCGTAATAACACGAAAACTACTTTTGAGCGATGAAATTAAATCAATTTCAAGTTTATTTTGCGCGATCATTTGCATAATGGCGGGTAATTTAAATAATGCAAACAATCGAGATATTCGACAGGTTATAAGCCGATATTTAAAAGAGGTCGTAGAGAATGGTGAATATTTCACAGGCTGGATTGATGGAGAGACTAACTTGAACGAGTTTTACAAAATACGAAGTTGCTGGATCGACATCTTTCAAGCTTCGTTCGTCTGCGCTACGAGGTTCGGCAAAGCGATATGGAAATGAAGGTACATAAATTAAACTGATACGACGTATTGCACTTGTAGTATTTTACACGTGAAAATTGTATTGTTTCGACGAAAGTTCCACTTCTCACTCACTATAAATTTTGTTCATAACTCACGTTACTCATCAGTTGTTGTAAATATATAATTATAAATAAAATTATCAACATTTTTTTGTAATAATTGTTGTTATTAAAGGTAGTTTGAGATGGAGCAGCAATTTTGGTGATCTATCCATACCATTTTTTGGCACTCCGTTTTGTATCAATGGAATACGGTTACTAGAGTGTATTTATGGACCGTGCAGGCCGACAAATAGAGATTCTGAGGAGGTACGTAGTCTTGAAACCTGAAATATTAAACTCTATAAACTCGAACCACACCTATAACGTAATTATAATAGATAATATACTTTTGAACAAATCATTTTTAACATTAACTGCAGTACACTTCAACCTATACTATAGGGAATCAACGGCCATCCAACTGGCCAAAAAAGACGATTTCGAGTGCAGCCAACTAAAAAGCTTGGGTGTAAGGCCCAGATCACTGTTAGGGAGTTAACCGTGTATCCAGACTACATCGTTCCAACATCCTGTAACAACAAACACCAGGTGAGACTGTGGGAGTTAAACAAAGAAAAATCAAATTTACTCAACAAATTTTTAACAATGTATATGACATTAAATGAGATATGATCTTAGCTGGACAATTTAAGCAATCGTCTCAGGACCTGAAAAATCAGGTGACTCAGGGATTCGAACCCATGACCTCTGCGGTTCGAATCGTTGATCTGTTCAGGATGCTAATTGTCAAATCATCATATCTCATTATTTCAAACACCGCACTGCATAAAACATACAAATGTATATGACGTTGCTTAAAGGAACTAATCATCTTAAAACCAGCCTCAACACTAATTGCGTTGTGTCCAAATTATTGTAGATGGAACGAGTCATTAAACCATCGCTCTTGAACAAGTTAAAAATCGATAAAGAACACAATGAAGCGCAAATTAAAAAAATAAAGAGGTTTTTTGTCAAAGTTCCAAACCAGCAAGCACACACAAACCACCCACACGGAGAAGTGTGCGGCATTTCCAATGGGGTCCATCCGCTTATAATAGAGAAAATCCACGAGCTTGTTGCAGCAGGTGAGGCATACTGATTTTAAACATTCATCAAACTCTAACGGCAATACGGCGTACTGAAAAAGAAAAGGTGGCCTTACATTATCATCCAGAACTATTGGGCTGTTTTTTATTAAATAGGTGTAACACAGTGGCAGGAAGTTAAAAAGTTACTTACCTACCATGTGGAAAACATATTGTTCCAAGATGATAAAAGTCCAAGGCCCTCAACACTTAACCGGTCATTTTATCCAACCAGCACAGACATCATCAATCATATCTACTCAGCTACCAACAAACAAAAACTTAGCAAACTGGATCAGGTGAATTTGCAAAAAATGATTGACGAATGGAAAATGTCTACATGCCACATCTGATAACTGGAGAAACATGTACAGAAATCTCCTGATTCCAGCTGAACTTCAATGTTTAAATCCAGGCTGTCTTGTTAGCGACCTCATTATTGAAGCTTTTCTTCAGTAAGAAAGTTACAAGAAGTGTAGTACAGTATTTGTTTTAATTGCTTATGGGCATCAGTAACTCATTACTAAGTTGCAATTCACTCCACTTTGTTATTTTAATTTTATAATTACAGAAAATTTTACTTGCCTTGTACAGTACTTGTAAAAGAGAGGATTAATGGGTTAATTGATTATTTTTCCCAATGAAAACAATCCAGTAGATTAATAATTAATATAATTATTATTCTTGCTATATAGATACCTCAAATTTGAATATGCTGATGAGAATGTGAAACAATCCACCATTGCATTGTCAAGCTATTTCTGTACCAAGCTCAGGTCATAAAACCATCCATAAAACCATCACAACAGCAAATGGAGCTGAAAAAAAGGTTCCCAGAAATGACAGGTGTGTCAATTTGTATCTGTTGTATTTGTATCTGTAACTTAAATATATAATAATGCAACTGCAATCAAAATACAACAATTATACAATTATAAAATATTTTTCAGGTCACTCTGGTCATTACTAATCTGGCATTCACCATAATTCATTTTGTCTCCTTTTACATACTGTACATGTATGCTTTGTCTTATTCCTATCAGGGAACTTTGGGAGTGTGCAAAATCATTCACTAGGAAAGTCGCCATCTGGAATAAGAACATAGTTCTAATACCTGTCAACAAAGGGTAATGTTGTAAACAATTATTGTTCATCAATATAGAATGAAATTGTATTTTGTGTATATTACATGCATGCAAAATATGTGATGGGTTTTAACTTTTTAAGGCTGCACTGGATTCTTATAGTGCTATTTAACAAAACAAATGAAACTGTTAAGGAACAACCTGTAGCATCAAGGTATTGAGTGTTTTAACATATCCACACAATACCAAAACCTTCCTTATTTTTTAATATCATGCACCTCATACCCTGAACAGAATTCATTACGAAATTTAAATATACGTAAATGTAAATAAGTATGCCCATTATTTAAGGAGCCTTTGCATTGAACCCCAGCAGTGTTGTGTAAAACCTCCTTAGGTTAGTATATAGAAGATATAATAAATATTTAATAAAACTTTTACAACAATTTACACAACACTCAGAATCTCGGTGCTCTCACTAGTCTATCCTATCAAGTGTCTTCCGCATCTTATGCTGTGATGAAGAAAGTTTTAAGACCACAACGTTTTGACACCAATCCTAACGCTCAAGACGCTGCTAGATCGTGGTTGCACTGGTTTGCTACTTTCCAAAATTTTGTAGCTGCTTTACCTAACGAAGAAGTGAACAAATTAAAGGTTCTAGTCAATTATGTTTCTGCCGACGTTTATCAACTTTTCTGTGAAGCGACAACCTACGAGGAAGCTATAGAATTGTTAAAAAATCTCTATGTTAAGGTTCCTAATGAGATATTTTCGCGACATAAGTTAGCTACTCGTAAACAACAATCTGGCGAGAGCCTGGATGAGTATTTACAAGAATTAAAATCGCTAAGCAAAGATTGTAATTTTCGTAGCGTGACATCAAATCAATATCGAGACGAAGCTGTACGAGACGCGTTTATAGCAGGTCTTCTTTCAACTAACATCCGCCAACGTCTTCTCGAGAATAAAACATTAGACCTTCAGACAGCTTTTGATCAAGCCCGAGCCTTAGATACAGCACAGAGAACTTTTGAAACTTATGCAGACGGAATTCCAATAACAGCTGCTGCTCTATCAAACAAGGACGGGGAGAATTCGTTTTTTAGTCAACGGGCATTCGAAAACCAATAAAACTGATCAATCTGACGGACATCAAGAGAACAACGGCATAGAAAGGTACGTTGCCGCCTCTTCTAGATCAGCGAAATGTTTCTTCTGCGGTAATCGACCACACCATCGTTCCGCATGCCCGGCTAAAGACGCCTATTGTTATAAATGTAAAAAGAAAGGACATTTCCAAAGAGTATGTAAATCGGTCGCTCCTCAGGCTTCGTATATAGCATTAGCATCAACTAAACATACAGTAGCAAAGTCACTAAAGAAAGCCTGTATTGATGTCTTGATTAATGGAAAATCTTGCGAAGCTCTAATTGATTCGGGAAGTACACATAATTTTATACATCCTAAAGTTGCAAGTAATCTGGGATTGAACGTTAACACAACCCAAGAGAAAGTAACAATGGCTGCATCCTCGTTTTCTTCTAAAATTCAAGGCTATTGTCTAGCAGATATTATACTTAAAGAGCGAGAGTATGCGAAAGTAAAACTGTTTGTCTTAACAAACTTATGTACGAACGTGATATTAGGACAAAATTGGCAGGAAAAACATGAAAGCATAATTATTGAGTATGGGGGAAAATCGCCCTCTTTAACGATATGTGGTTTATCAACTATAAATATAGGGCCACCGCCGTTGTTTCAATTTTTGTCTGAAGATTGTAGACCGGTAGCTGCAAAATCACGAAGATACAGTGCCGAAGACAGAGCGTTCATCGCAACAGAAGTGTCGAAATTGCTTGAAGAAGGGATTATTGAAGAAAGTGACTCTCCTTGGAGAGCCCAAGTCGTTGTAACCAAGAACGAAAGACAAAAGAAAAGACTAGTAATCGATTACTCTGAAACAATTAATAAATTTACTCAGTTGGACGCTTATCCGATGCCAAGAATAGAGGATACAGTAAACGCAGTTGCCCAATATAGTGTCTTTAGCACTGTAGATCTTAAAAGTGCATACCATCAAGTACCTATCAAAAATAAAGAGAGAAAGTACACGGCTTTTGAAGCTAACCATCGACTTTATCAGTTCCGTAAAATCCCATTTGGTGTAACTAAAGGAGTGGCGGCCTTTCAACGATCAATGGATACTTTCATATCCGAAGAAGC
Organism: Xenia sp. Carnegie-2017; assembly: GCF_021976095.1. Taxonomy (NCBI): domain Eukaryota; kingdom Metazoa; phylum Cnidaria; class Anthozoa; order Malacalcyonacea; family Xeniidae; genus Xenia; species Xenia sp. Carnegie-2017. The sequence goes on from NW_025813526.1 coordinate 6,665,935, forward strand.
TTTAGAAGATACTTTCGCGTATTTAGAGAATATTACTATATGCGGTTACAATCAGGAGCATCATGATAAAAATTTGGAACTTTTTATGAAAGCAGCGAGGAAACGTAACCTAACATTTAATGAAAGCAAGTGCGTTTTTTCGGTAACGTCGATTAGTATACTCGGAAGTGTTGTATCTCAAGGAGAGATTAAGCCAGATCCGGAGAGACTAAAACCTTTGCGGGAGCTGCCAGCCCCACGTGATGCAAAAGCTCAAAGGCGTGTCATCGGTTTGTTTTCATATTACTCCCAATGGATTAAAGATTTTTCAACTAAAATCAGACCTTTGTCTCACAATTTAGCTTTTCCATTATCAAATGATGCGTTGCAAGCGTTTGATTTACTGAAAAATGATATTGAGAATGCTGTAGTAGGATCAATTGATGAATCTTATCCTTTCCAAATAGAGACCGATGCATCAGAATTTGCACTTTCAGCGACATTAAATCAACAAGGACGACCAGTAGCATTCTTCTCAAGAGCACTAAATGGTCCAGAACTAAAACACTCGTCAGTAGAAAAGGAAGCAGCTGCTATCGTGGAGGCCGTTCGTAGGTGGAAACATTATCTAACAGGTAAACATTTCAAACTAGTAACGGATCAGAGGTCAGTAGCTTATATGTTCAATTTGAAACGTCATGGTACGATTATGAACGATAAAATAATGCGGTGGAGATTGGAACTTTCTATGTATGATTTTGACATAGTATATAGAACAGGAGAAGAAAATATACCAGCGGATACCTTATCGAGAGTGAAGGTTATGTCGCTTACACTGGATAAACTTTTCGAACTTCATAAAGCACTGTGTCATCCTGGAGTATCTCGCATGAGTCACTTTGTAAAAAGCCGAAATTTACCATTTTCGATAGAAGAAATTAAGCGCATGACCGAATCATGTAGAGACTGCCGAGAATGTAAACCCCAATACTATCGACCTGCACAGTCACATCTGATAAAAGCAACACAGCCGTTTGAAAGACTGAACCTAGATTTTAAAGGTCCGCTGCCCGGACAAGAAACGATATATATTGACTATCATAGATGAGTATTCTAGATTCCCATTTGCGTTCCCTTGTGAAGATGTTAGCGCTCGGACTATTGTTGCTTGTCTATCAGAATTATTCTCGGTTTTTGGTATGCCTACGTACATTCATTCTGATCGAGGGTCAGGATTTATGAGTGCTGAACTAAAGAGTTTTCTCTTACAGAAGGGTATTTCAAGTAGTAGAACAACAAGTTATAATCCTGCAGGAAATGGCCAAGTAGAAAAATTCAATAGAACGTTGTGGAAAACAGTTTGCCTCGCTTTACGATCGAAAAATCTACCCATTAACCACTGGCAAGAGGTGATGCTGGATGCACTCCATTCGATTAGTCCTTGTTATGTACGGCTACAAACGCTACTCCTCATGAACGATTATTTTCTTTTCAACGTAAGTCAACGAGCGGGGTGTCTGTCCCTTCATGGTTAGCTACACCAGGAAATTTATTTTTTTTTTTTTAAAAATCCATTAGTCAAAAATTCACCTCACACCATCCGAAATGCCACCACTTTCCTCGCCAGTATTGAAAACATTAAACTACGACCAGACGAAATCATGATATCCTACGACGTGACATCACTCTTCACATCCATACCACTAGACATTGCCAAACAAATTACAAACGAACTACTCACAAACGACAAAACTTGGCAAGCTACAACACACCTAGACAAAAATGACATCCTAGACTTACTCAACCTTTGCCTCTCCACTGAATTCACCTTCCAAAACACATACTACAGACAAATTTCAGGCACACCAATGGGATCACCACTATCCACCTTCCTCGCAGAAGCTGTCATGCAACACCTCGAAACACAATCAGTCACAAACAACACAAACATCAGACTATGGAAAAGATATGTCGACGACATCTTTGCCATAGTCAAGAAAGACAAAACTGAACAAATCCTACACACCATAAACAATACCACAAAGAACATTACCTTTACTAAAGACGAAGAACACGACAAACAACTTACCTTCCTCGACATCCTACTAACCACAACAGATGACGGTACACTAAACACACAAGTATACCGCAAAACCACCCACACAGACCAAATACTCGATTTCAACAGCAATCATCCAACACAACACAAAATAAGCTGCATTCGAACACTTTTCAACAGGATAAACACTCATTGTAATACGGAAGAAGCCAAAAACAGAACGCAACTACTTATACTCCACATGTATTAAAACAACTACCCTAGAAACTTCATAAACAAAACTATATACAAAATACAAAACAAAACACAAACCGACAAAAGCAACAAAAAACCGGACGAAACAGTAAAAATCGTCACATTACCATACATAAACGGAACATCAGAAATGACTGCCAGACTTCTTCGACCATTTAATATTAACGTCGCCCACAAGCCTACACAAAAACTCAAATCATGCTTCACCAAACATAAAGACAAAACAACAATTCATGATACAACTGACGCGATCTACATGATACCATGCAAAGACTGTTCAAAGCAATACATAGGACAAACATCTAAGAAAATTGAAACAAGACTAACAGAACACAAAAACGCCATAAAACGACGAGATCCGAACTCACTACCGGCAGAACATACCCACGGAAACAACCACACATTCGACTGGACAGAAACTAAAGTACTCGGACGCGCACAGACTAAACACGCACGCGAATTTAAAGAAGCTTGGTACAGTGAAGACAACGACACAATAAACAGACATATCGACATACCCATCATATACTCACAACTAAAGAAAAAGGACAAAAAAACTACAAACAACACCAAAACTAAAACACTACACTCTAATATTACTAACACCAATCATATTAACAACACACCAAAACCCATGGCAACGCATTTCATCCCATCCAATCACATTAATCCACCCACTAATCCAATTAGACGCTCTAAACGTCTCCAAGCTAAAAGCACGTGTAAATAAATATCCTTATTCTGATGAAGGCTCGAAGCAACGAGTCGAAAGCTCAATAAAAAATCATTTAAAAATCCGGAGAAACGTTTATCTTTTATGTATTCAATGCCTGGATTACAAATTTTCAAACTTATATATATATATATATATATATAGTTGTAAACCCTCATCCATAAATATCTTTTTCTATCTCACATGTTTTAGGTACCACAGCAACCAAACTCAGTTGAAATTGATTTAATTTCATCGCTCAAAAATAAACTTGAAATTGATTTAATTTCATCGCTCAAAAGTAGTTTTCGTGTTATTACGCAATCGGCACAAGTGACGTCACGACATGAACTGCTGTACAAATAGTAAATTCCTAAGCAGAGGACATTTAGATAAGAGGGCACGTAATAAAAACTCTACAGCAACATGTCTTCATCAATGTTACAGTTCAAGCAGTTATCAGAGAGATAAACCTTTGGCAACTTACGTCCACTGCAGTGGTCATTCACTGAATTTAGTGTTAAGTCATTCGTCGCCTGTACGCAATGTCCTCGATTTAATGAAAACTGTTGCCATTTCTCGCGAATTTAAAAGTTTTTCATCGAAAAGCATTTTGCTATAATTGTGTTTCGAAAAGTTTTCTGACGTGTCTAACATATCGTTCAGAGAACGTTCTCATAAACAATAAATCAACACAACACGCTTATGACTTGTATTAGATTACAGGGCGAAACTAAAGTATGTCAAATCCGTCGCGCGACTGATGTTTGAAACTCAAAATTACCTATTCATATTAGTTAAAATTCATTAATTATTCTTACTTTATTATCGCATTTACTTCGTGATAAAATCCAGCTTTATTTATTATTGAAAACTAATGACTAATCCAATGAATATATCCTTGGTAACCAGATCAGGGAATTTTAATTGACCTGGAATAACCGACTGATAAGCGGGGTGGCTTGACCATTGAGTTCTATAATAACTAGAGCAGATAACTTTACTGGGGCGAGGATGCCAAAAAAATGGCGGCCAAAGGACGTATTTCCGCTGAAATGATCGCTTTGCAGAAAAATAATATTCTCGACCTCCCCCTGTTGTCTATAGTAAATTATAAAGAGTTTTTCAAAAACAAACACGATATCACAGAATATGGATATCGTTAGTTCCATATTCTGTGACGATATCTTTTTTGGCATTTCTTTTATAATGCCAACACTTCAATCGTTCAATTGTTGGATGTTGTAGTTTCCACAAAAGGAACATATCGCTTCTCACAGGTGAGGTACTGGAAAGTATGTCTTGCGCAACCTAGATCTACTTGCGCAATTTCAGAAAATCGCGTCCTGACGCGATTTTAAAAATTTCTTGTTCGGCGCGCATTTGTGAAATTTGCCGCCCAGCGCATTATTGCGCAATATCAGCAAATGCAGCGCTTTTGTTTCCGTTGAAAATTGTTGCCTGTTGAATGTCAATACAAGCTGTTTGACAGGCAAGTTCCGTTAATGGTAAGCCAAAGCGTTTGATGACTAGAAATATGATATCTGGCAGATTAACTACATTCTTTGCTTTCGTTTTCGACTTTAAAGTGACTTCAAGGCAAACCATATCGATTCTTCGGTGTATTCTACGGTGATACGTGATATTTAATTAAACCAACTTGGGGTGTTCAAATTTGTAAGGTGAGTACACGTAATGGTTTAGTAAAATCATAAAGTACTGATACAAAATTACAAATGATTTCTGAAAGCATTAACGCTTCTAACACTAAAGCCGGGGAAACAAGTTATTATTTAACAGTTATGTTTTTGTGTAACCTAAAAGTAGTGGTTTAAAGGTTACTTGTATTAAAACTACAAAGCATGTTTTAATACATTAAAGGCAAATAAAATTCACAATCCTTACATAAAACATATTGATAAAGAAGCAATTTATAATTAAAACCGGTTTGCTAACGAACCAACAGGGCTTAGCTCTATTGTTTGGTGATAAAGCGAGATTTTTGACAAACTTTTTATCTAATTGTTTATTTATTTTTACTAGATGGCTGAGATTCAAGCAGTTAAATCAGGTAAATTCACGCGTTACAATAGCCGAAAATTTTCCTAACAAAATATACACAATATATATCAGCCATTGGTTGATTGCAGGAGCTGATTCGGTGATTCCTCGACAATATTCACTTCTCACTAACAGTACCAAACCAACATTTGTGTGTTGCTAAAACTAGTGCTGCTTGCCTTTGATACCAAAAAAACGTTCATTACATTATCTTAACTTATGTTTTCATTGTTGTTGCCTAATTACTAGTTTGCGTTTCATGCAAGAAGGAGTGCAAAGTTTGCAAAAACGTGCCACGCAATTGCCTTGCTCAACATCAGCAGGTGATGATGAAGGTTTGGTGCCAGGTCTTGTGCAGTGGCTGTGCAAAACTGAGACAGCAGCAGTGGCTAAAAATAAGCAGCAAACACTGTCTAAGGAAGGTAACAGAACAATTATCTAGTGTTAGAATGTTAGTCGTGTAAGAGTGATCGTGTTTGCGTCACAAAGAAAAGTGGCATGACATTGTCAGTGGGTTTTATAAAAACAATAGTAAACAACCAAGATTGGCTATCGACACATTTGTAACCATAAAAATTGTGTGTTATAGAGTTTCAGTTTGCCAACATATTTAAAAGACATAGCAAGCAGCAGAAAACAGGACCTGAAGCAAAGCGAGCAAAGAGTGGACACGAGAAAACCCAATGGGCTTTGCTTACTTTGTTTTATTAAATTTTGGCTTGCTAGAGGGAACAAGTCCTCTCTAGCAAACCATTTAAAAACTCACAGCGACAAGGGCGAAAAGACCTTAGCAAATGACGCTATTAGAAGATTCCCTCTTGCTAAATCTGCGCTACAGGCGTACAAAATGCTTAAATCGGCTAGGAATGAAATCAAGTTCCCAATTCCCAAATTGAGAACTGCACTTACATTAGTTTTCTATGTTAATTGTATTTTCAGTACAAGCCAGTGCAACAAAAGTGTGGTGGCGACGGAATGGGAGATAGAAATTATGGAAGTCGATGAAAGGTAGCTAAATTGCTCATTCCCCTGCGTGAACCATAAAATAACCGAATATCACAAACTGCATACATGTTATATAATACATTTCTTTTACATATACAGTGATAGCTTTTTAAAATTATGAATATTAAATTGTTTCAGAGAGCTTGGTAAGGATACGGCTAGACATGCAACTGACGAACTTTCGTGCAAAATCGTTTCTGGTGTCAGTGAATCTGAAAGTTGGGAGGAAACCGATGAAAAAGATGAGAGGTTTCTTAGTGAAATACGGCATTTTTCTTGCATTATAGTATCAGATTTTACGACATTTTGTCACGATATTTTGTGAAATTTATGCCATAGTGGTTGAAAGTGTTGACTTTTTAGTTCAAGGCTTCCAATAATTCACTTGTTCGGATAAGTAATTTCTACATTACAAATTTCTTAAGTCGTTTAATATTAACGATGAAATCATTAAGTATTTCAACGTCTTCTGTTGAATTTCTTAGTACATATACTTTTCACTCAGTTTGCAAGAAAATTTTAATTTTTTAATTTTTTAATTTTCCCTAATTTTTTCAAGAAGATCTCTCTCGATGACGAAGGAATTTTTTCCTTGCAGGATGTGGTTTTCGAGGAAGGAGTCATTGTGACTAGGTTCCAAGAAGGTACACCAAGGCAGTTCACCCTTTCTGAGGTCTTCCAAGTGACGCTCAACAATGGTAAAATGATTGACGTTCTTTTTAAATAAGAGGCCGTTATTGAATCTTTATATAACGATTCCTCATTTTATTCAGCTGTCGGCCAAAGTTTTGTCTCGTCTTTGACATATTTTGCGAAATACGGAACTGAGGCTTTGCCGAATCTTTCCGGGTGGTGGATAAGCAAGAAATGGATGGTGGGCAAAGCATAAAGTGCTAATGAATCGTGCTAAAGTTGATTGGAGTTTACCATCTGTACTTCAATGCGACGCAGCACTGAACGAAATGGCAAAACTTTACATCAATGGGGACAAGGAACGTGGTTTGTCCAGACATATGATTCCTGTTTTAGAGACCGACGAGCATGGCAAAAAACAAGGAGAGATGTCCAAGGTTTTGCAACGCATCATAACATCACGCCCTAAGCTACTTTCCTCTTGTAACCTTAGTCAAGCGTCAAACAGTATGCTTCGTGCAGTTATAATCAAAAAGTTTTCAATCCAAATCTGGCAGCAGATCGTAATTGTTTATCAATTGAAAAAGCTCCCTTGCTTACCATCTGCCTGCTGATTATAAACAATTATTAACTGAAAACCTTTTCTGTCCACAATCTGGCTGCTGATTATAAACAAAGATTAACTGAAAAATATTTTTTGTCCACCACCTGGCTGCTGATTATAAACAAAGATTAACTGAAAACCTTTTTGTCCACCACCTGGCTACAGATTATGAACAAAGATTAACTGAAAACCTTTTTGTCCACCACCTGGCTACTGATTATAAACAATAATTAACTGAAAAACCTTTTTCGTCTAACACCTGGCTGCTGATTATAAACAATTAACTGAAAAACCTTCTACTTCAAAATCTGCCTGCTGATTATAAACAATTAATTGAAAAACCTTTTTTGTCCACCATCTGGCTGCAGATTATAAATATTTATCAACTGAAAACCTCCCTTGCTTACCATCTACCTGCTGATTATAAACAATTATTAACTGAAAAACCTTTTTTGTCCACCATCTGGCTGCAGATTATAAATATTTATCAACTGAAAACCTCCCTGCTTACCATCTGCCTGCTGATTATAAACAATTAGTAACTGAAAACCTTTTGTCCACCATCTGCCTGCTGATTATAAACAATTATTAACTGAAAACCTTCTACTCCACAATCTGCCTGCTGATTATAAACAATTATTAACTGAAAACCTTCCTCTACCATCTGGCTGCTGATTATAAGCAGTTAGTAACTAAAACCTTTTTGTCCACCATCTGCCTGCTGATTATAAACAGTTATTAACTGAAAACCTTCTACCAAAATCTGCCTGCTGATTATAAACAATTAATTGAAAACCTTGTCCACCATCTGGCTGCAGATTATAAATATTTATCAACTGAAAACCTCCTTGCTTACCATCTACCTGCTGATTATAAACAATTATTAACTGAAAACCTTTTTGTCCACCATCTGGCTGCAGATTATCTTGCTTGCTTACCATCTGCCTGCTGATTATAAACAATTAGTAACTGAAAACCTTTTGTCCATCATCTGCCTGCTGATTATAAACAATTATTAACTGAAAACCTTCTACCCACAATCTGCCTGCTGATTATAAACAATTATTAACTGAAAACCTTCTACTCTGTCTGGCATAAAAATCCTTATTTGATCTCACAACATCTGCCTGCTGATTATAAACATTTAAAAACTGAAAACCTTTACCTGCCTGGCTTGATCTTTTTCTATCTTGAAACTGAAAAACTGTTGAAATTGTTAATTTCATCGCTTAAACAAATTGATTTAACTCGAAAAAGTTTTGTGTTAACCTGGCACAAGTGTATGAACTGAAAAAGTAAATTCCTATTTAGATGTAATAAAACTCTTGAATGATAAGCAATTATTAAACAAACTCCACTGCTGATTATAAACAATTTATAAACTGTACCATGTCCTGATTAATGAAAAACTTTGCCATTTCTCGCGAATTTAAAAATGCATTTTAAACAATTGTGCGAAAAGTTTTTTGTCCACATATCTTGTTTATAAACAATAAATCAACTGAACACCTTATACAATTCTGGGGCGAAACTAAAGATGTTCCTGACTGATTTTGCTATTCAATTCATTAATTATTCTTACTTTATTATCGCATTTACTTCGTGATATCCGCATGAAAACTAATGATGAATATATCCTTGGTTCAGATTGACCTAATAACCGACAAACATTGAGTTCTATAATAACTTAACTTAAGGATGCCAAAAGCCAAAGGACGTATTTCCGCTGAAATGATCGCTTTATAATATTCTCATATAGTAAATTATAAAGAGTTTTCAAAAAAACACGATATCACAGAATATGGATATCGTTAGTTCCATATTCTGTGACGATATCCGCCGCGCAATAATGCCAACGCTTCAATTTCAATTGTTGGATAGTTTATATCCTTCTCAGGTGAGGTAGTTGTTTGTTTTGTTAGTCCGTCAACGATTGAAAAGCAATTATACATGCACTTGAAAAGCCATAAAATACATATTAAAGATCGTATTCTTTAAGAGTGACTTGAACGCCAAATATACTGATGTTTTCCTGTTTTTGTTTATAAAATTCTGCATACTTTTCTGTCATTTGTTAATGCATGAAATCGTAAATTTACCCATTTATTTGCAAAATAGTTTCCCTAAAGCAAAAAAGACCCGGCACACATTTTGCTCTGTGAGTAAATATAAAAAAGAAATTATCAGCCCCAACGGTACCCATGATTTGGAGCAGAGCTTGTTATGTTCTATTTTATGACAACATGCAGGGAAGATCAAGGAGTAAAGATGACTGGAAGATGTTATTGACCAGGCAGAGTCTTAAAAAAATGATAATGCTGTAAAGATAATTGATTTATTGTCTGCCCTATCCAGAGTTATTTAATTTGATCATGGTCAAATTCTATGGATGGAGACAATGGATTCACTAAGGATGCCTTGAATGCTTTGAAGTTAAAGTTCATGATCCAAAGAAAGATGGCGAGAAGGTTGTGTGTGTTTTGATGCTTAATGAAATGTCAATTCACAAACATGTAAAATGGAAGGCCATAAAGTTTGTGTCTATGTAAACATTTGTACTGAGATTGATGATGACTCAATGCAGATGTGAAGCTTCAAACTGTATAAGCCATTGGGTTTTATGTAACTTAATGTTTAAATCATGTCATATCTTTATCAAAATATTTTAGTTGAGTGTTGTTTAAATGTTACTAATATCTAATGCACTATACTGAAGCATTAAAGATTCAGTGATGAAACCTTTAAAGTTACTGTACTGTATATTTCTTATATATTTCTTATATTTCTTTAAGAAAAATTTTAGCTTATTTACCTATTAGAGTACAGAATGGAGATTTATCATATGCATTATTGCTGCTTTTTTAAAGAAAAGTTTTTCACTTTTCAAAGCTTTTCTACAAATTTTTTGCTTCTTATTTCTTATCATGAGATTGATGATATAGAGGTAATATAATACAATAATATTCTAATTTCTAAAAAGTTTTTAAGCTTCTAGCATAAAAGTACACTATAGGTATGTAATTCATTTGGTTTTATTGCCTTGCTATGACACATCTACTTGCACTTCATCATTCTTATATGAACAAAACACCAGATGTGGATACTCAGAGAACAAAATGCACTACCAACTGCTTATGAAATTTATTATTGAGGTGAAAACTGTGTTAATCATTCAAATTATAGTGCACTTTTTCGCAAATATAGGAAAAACAAAACAGAGTGAAAAAGGAAGGTAGCAGTATTAAAACTACAAATGAATTATAAACACCATTGGAAGCATAAGTGTTTTGATGATTATTTGCATTTTGCCCAATTCATATATCAATACAACAAAGTCAAAATGTGCTACAACTTTACAAGTATTTGATGCACTTGCACTTCAGAACATCACAAAAAAGTTACTTAAAGTAATTTCTATACAATATTGTTTGTTTTTATTTACCAAACCTATGCAGACTTGAGTCTTTTTGAAATTTCATATTTAACTTAATTACAGAAAATCCGTAAATATCCAGAAATTTAATATGTACTTTTTCAAAGAAACAAGTAAAAATCCTACAATTGTGGCGAAAAAAGCCATTGCCCATTGCATGAAAAGAAGCAAAATAGCAATGATAACAAATAAGCTGACTTCTCTCTCGTGAACCGTGGAGATGAACTATGATATACTTTTTTGTATTGACTAAAGAGTTTAATCGATCAAACAAGTTTGACGCTGGTAAGAAAACGACGCACATCTGCATTCATACATGTGTAGCCGACATATAGGTCTTTCGTCGATAGCTATAAATGCATCCTCGTCGGAGCAGATAACTGACAACAACAGTTGACTCGCTGTTATGAATTTAAGGTTTTTACCTTGATTTTCATCAAAAAATTGCTTGCCGAATCCCAAATACACATACATTTTCCTCACTCTTTCCTCAGGGGAAATTGTGAAATTTTCAGAAAAGCGGTCAATTTCGGTAAATCTCAGCGGCAAAGGACGAAATTCGCCATTTTTTTGGCATCATCAGATATCAAAGGCCGCGCTTGAGATAGCCGCTCCAGTTATTATAGAACTCAATGGGCTTGACTGGTTCGACGGATAAAGGAGTCTATGAACGCCAAAACGCTTATTTCATTAGTCAATAGCCAGATCAGTGGACGATCTGGAATAATCTCGACCGATAAGCGGAGTGGCCGGACCTATAGCATAGAATAGAGAATATATAGAAGGGCAACTCGCGTCGGTAACCTTTGATGTAAGCGTGGCGCGCAGTTTGTTTCGCGCATACCGGAAATGTGACGGCCGCCATTACTCTGGCCAGTAAAGTGTACAACATTTACTATGAAAATATATGGAGTGGAAGCCGTAAAGTGGGTTAAAATGTAGATTTTTTGAGCTGTTGGCTGTTTTTGGCATCTTTTTGAAAGAAATTGAAATAAAAAGGCAAGTGTTTAGTATATATCATGTAACAAATGCATTTATGTAATATATTTATAGCGAAATTCAGTCGTAAAGCTTGAACAGGTTCTGAGGTTCACAAGTCCTGAGTACTTAAATGAACTCGGATGTATTACATGTTAAATATATTATTGTGATATAAAAGCTTTTGTTTTCAATTTAGTTTTATAAAGGACAAAAAATTATATGCACAAAGCCCTCAAAGTTGTGTGACTTTAATGTACTTTCTGTCTTTCTTTTTAGTTGTTGCGAATATGCGGTTCGCAAATTTTATGGCGTAATAAATGTGCATTCTTACAAAAAGTTTCTGCAAGAACTCAAATGGGAATTCCGTACAGCAATCAACTTCCTTTGGTATGGACTTGACAGTCAGACCTGCCAACCCAAAGGAATACAAAACCTTGAGATTAAGGCAGAAAACCGTGAGATCTGGCAAAAACTGGAGATTTCTATTCTTGTATACGGCATATTTTTGATTGATTTATTAGGCAAATGGCAATGATTACCTCAAGTGTAATGCACAAAATTTTAACTGGCCGCCATTTTGTGTTACATAATTATACGAAAAACGAAAATCAATGTCATGCCCAGTTCCGGCGCACCGCGGCTACAATACGTTATCTTTTGAATGCTATTCATCGAGTATTTCTTTCCATGCGATGAATAAAAATGCCAACAAACTTCTAAAAGCCTAAGCTTTAAAAAAACCGGGAGATTTAGTATCTTTGTCGGGAGGTCGGGAAAAATGCAGCAAAAGCGGGAGTCTCCCGGCGAAACCGGGAGAATTGGCAGGTCTGGACAGTGTCTAATATACTTTGACCAACACCTTCGCTCTTTGTGTAGACAGAAAACGTCTTAATAAATGTGTCTTCAAGTTTAATGTGTATTCCAGATAAGGAGAAGATGGTGATTGTAGTCCTCCTAAATCAGATTTCTTTTCATTGAATGCTTTAAAGTGGCAGAATAACTTTCTGCTATCATCCAGTTCTGTAGATGAAAGAGCATTGGTGCATTTCAGACAAGAGTGGAGTTTGAAACTCTTCATTAGAAGAAAACCAGACACATATGCAATGGCATTTTCCCTCATTATGTTAGTAACAACATTTGGCCCCTTGCAGTTAGTAGGACCAATTGCTAAAATTTGTGGTTGCGGAGGTGGAAAGACTTGAACCGTTTTCTTCTGGCTGACTTTATTCTTTGCTACATTTTTGGAATACTCAACCAGCATAGAATCAAGGTCGTTGTCACAATTTCCAGATGAACAGGTTAGAAGGGGACTGAAGAAAAGCTTTCTAAATGCTTGCATAAATTGGGTTGGAGTGGGGTTATCACTATTGCCTCCTTGGCGACGATTAGTACCAAAAATGGAAAATGTACAACTTTATAATCTCGAATCAAAAAGTTGCAGTAGAGACACACACGTGAGAAAGATCCACAGCAAACCCAATATACAATGCTTTGGGCGATTTGAGAATTGAATAACATTGGAAACTTATTTTGATAAAGACATTTCTGAATGAAAAATATTACAAAATAACAGCAATATAATAAATATCATATTTTCTTAATGGTTACAAGGCTAAAAACGTGTCTTTGTCATTAAAGATTTACATGGTGCAGAAAAATCTTTAACACAAAACAATTTAAATTTAGAATGTGTGCATTTCATGCAATAGAATATAAAGAATAAAATACAGCAATTCAGTACACATATTTGCATTTAAAAAATTTAATGACAACTTTATTCAGAGATGGATATAAGAGAGGGGTGTGCAGCCCTCCTAGCTTAAGCTAGATGGGGGTGCAGAAGAAATGCTAATTTCTCTATAAATATTGGTATACTAAACAATTAAGCTGAAGAAATTGTGATCAATGTTTAAAGTGGTTATATCACGAATTTTAGCCCCCCTTTTTTATGAGCTTAATTGAAAATTTGGGTTATTTTAAGAACTATGATATGTCGCTGGACTTAAACAGATAAATATAAGTTGCTTAATTTTGCCTCCAAAGTCGGGTACTATTTGCGAATTTTTTACGACGCCATATTGATACTTGTGACGTAGATAGTTGAACACGTCTGTTTCCGTCAATATAATATTATATTATAGAAGGTGATTTTGTTGTCGTTTTTCTTGTCTTAAAAACAAATAATGACAGTATTTTCAATAAAATATTAAAAAACAAGTTGTCCGGAAAGTATGGCCTCAAATCAGTGCTCAGATAATTCGAATTCGATGTCTGAATGCGTATCTGATTCGAGCTCGGAATCCGTGGGTTATGTCGAGCATTTAAACGACTTCGCATATGACGATGAACCGCTAGCAGGAGATGGTGATGAAGTGCATACTCCAGATGATACCGATGGAATTCTCCCTGCGACATTAGAACAACGAAGTGATGGCGTAACTCCACTTGGTGAATGGTAAGTTGTTGTTTTCTCCTGTTTGTAATATACATAAAGTTACTTTATAAACCAGAATGCTCCCACGTTTCAGGTGTAATTGTTAATGCTGTCATACCGATTTGTTAGAAGGCGCATTAGAGTACAGATGCTGTAAGGAAATTGGACCAGCTTTGCAGAAAATGACATTCGATGGCGGCATTGAGAAAATATCATGCATAACACAGCATGCCAAATTTGGGCCTTTAGTTCATGAGGCTGTCCTTGAAAACGTCGGGCCACTATTGAGAGATAGGAATGGACGTGCTTATCGCCGCTAAGCATCACAATCATTAAATATGTAAGATTGTAAATTGTATGAGAAACAATGTTATAATCAACATTGTTTCATCAGCAATAATTAGTCCAACCTTTTTATTTACTTCAGGTACTTGAGAGCTGTGGCATAAAGATGGTTGATGCGATGGTTTTGTGGGTCTATGGGATGGGAGAATACTCGGCCTTTACCTGCTTGTGTTTACCACTTTATTCGGAAAGCATATCCAAGTGGTAACACAACACGTTACATACCATCAGAGGGGCGATGATGGAATAGTCTTTTAACTTGTGCACTGTAGAGACTGTTGACCTTCTTTGCTGAGTTTGGAATGGTCATGAAATATGCCTAGATGAAAACCAAATAGGAGATACATGGATGCACTATATAATTTGACATGCAGTTTAATGGTTTGAAACAAGAGTAAACAATAAAAACAAATTGGTGCAACTACTGAGAGGTTAAGCTGAAAGAATTAAATGAAAGAAAATCTTTTCTTCAATGTCAGTCTGGGAAAAAAAGACAAAAGAAAAAATATATGGAATTAAATCATAGCATAAATGTAAAAATGGAAAATAGCAAGCCGTTCAAATGGCGAATCGTTTGCTTCCCCAGTGCATACTTAAACATGCTCAGCTTCATCACTAGTAGATGGTACTTCCTCATTGAGAGAACATGTTTCTTTCAGCGATGGCTTATGGAGAGTATGTCGAATAATCTACAAAACTTATATCGAATTTACATATGACAAAAGAAAAATTAACATAAACAAGCGTAAACTTACTTGTCTTCGCTTTCGATCGGTTATTTCGTCCTGTAATGGTTCAGGAATCCCTGCCACGTCAATGGTTGGGATAGCATCTTTCTTCAACCTTCTTTTGAGCTTGACTTACACGCTCAAATTAAGGTCAAAACAAGAATCTTCAAAATGCGCAGAACACAGACACGAGGTAGAGGAAGCCTCAAAACCCGGTCTATGTTTACGCACAAAATTTACCCATTTTCTATGTCTTTGCGGCTCTGTTTCTTTTTTAGGAAACAGATGCATCGACATTCCTTCGGTTTTTGAATCATTGGCGCAACTAATTTGATTAGGTCCGCCAGCAACACAGCGTTTTCCTCCGCGTTTCTTATTAAGATTACTAGTAGAATACGCCATGTTGATATATGTGTTCAACTTTCTACGTCACAAGTCATTAGCATACCGATCAAAAAGTTCGCAAAAAAAATGCTGAAAATCGTGACTTTGAACGTCCGTAAAATCACTTTCACCAATCCAATTTCAATTATACTTGCAGATTTAAAATCACTGAAACAAGGTCTTTCAATTTAGCTAATAAAAAAGGGGGGCTAAAATTCGTGATATAACCACTTTAATAGAGCACCCTTACAAAAACCACCCAATCATAATAAAAACGTAATAGAATTTAACAAACAAAGTTTAACATGCTACTGCAACAAGTAGCCACTAAAATCTAATCCAACATACTAAAACTACATAACACAAGACACTTGCAACATAATCCTCACTTGAGAACTGAATGCCAAAATAACAACTAGAAAAAAATATCAGAAAATCAATCATAACTATTGGTAATAAATTTAATAGAGCACAAATCACAGCAAGGCAAAATTTATAAATAAAGCAAACAGAGTCTATACCTCACTAAAACTACATTTGGTATTAAAAATGCCCAACTATTAACATATTAACATTTCACTCATGCTTAAATGATAAACAAACCCTCCATGGTTTGAAACTGAATGTTGCAAATTATTATCAGTTATAATTCACACAAAAGCATCATGAATCATTATTGGATTACTTGGTTACCTGTTAGATTTAACTTGATTTATAGTTTAGCAAGTTGGCAAGTTGCAACCTGAAATATTACAGCGTTGGTACAAGTAAAACTCTGAGAAGTTTGTGTTTTAAATAATACGTTTATAATAACACCTCAAAAGTTTGAAATTTATAATTCAGAATGGACGAAAATGCAAGAGATTTTACTTCTGGACTTCTATTCACCTAACATACTGACAACTCTACAGCAGTAAAATAAACACCCTACATTGAAAGATGTAATTTTACCAATAAAAACCCTTACGGACTTGCCAGCAATTAAATAATGGTCTCTCACCTTATTTCTTTCGTTTTGTCACAAAATTCCATGATCTTCCAAAACAGTTTGCGTTTTAGGCGATTATTATCCCAAAATCGCACTTTTCCAATGTTATTTTATGGGGAATGCTATAACCCGGGCGATGATCGGGGACGCGCCTGTTAACTTCCTGGTCAGCGGCAAAAGCCTTGACATAACAATCGCTATAAGTACAATATGTTTCTTGTTTAAAATTTCATAACACAAATCAACACAAAGTATACAGCACAGCGCCCACATTGTATTATATGTTCATTTGGCTTTTACAAAATATGCGGTCTTTTTTATAGCGAATGTTACTGCAAACGCGCATTGTGAAGTATATTATTCTTTGTTATTGAGCTTGCTTGTACTATGTTCTAAAAGATATTGATGATGCTCAAAAGTATTCTAATCCTAAGTATTCTGCTCAAAACCGGTCGTCATTTTTATAACAAATGTTGCTTCAAACGCGCATTGTGACGTTAAATTTACGTATGAGATTAAATCTAGAAGCTACTACTTAGATCATAGGAAATGGCCTGTCCTCAATGCCTATACTCATTATGCTGAATATTCGCGCACTTTTCATTCTTACGTATATGTTCTTGCGTTTTTCAAGTGCTTTATCGGTCTCGCCTCAACTGCACCTAGATAGCCTATCTTTAATTTATATGTTCAATATTCGCGCACTTTTCATTCTTACGTATAGGTACTTGCGTTTTTCAAGTGCTTTATAGGTCTCGCCTTAACTCCACCTAGTTAAGAAAAAATATAAAAACCTCGCATCAAAAGTGAAAAAAATAGTGGGCACATTACTGGCTCGTGGAATGAAATTCATACAAAGACGTATAAGCGTTCTAGTGTTTGCTCTGACTCATTATTAAACATTTCAACAGACTAAAATATATTAAGGAACAAATTTCGTGTTTCATACTCAGTATATGGCGCAGACAATTCTTCAGCGTGAATCTGCAGAATGCTCAAATAAACAAGTAAACTTCCTTAGAGAAAAACTCGCAAGTGTGCAAATTCTGGAAAATTACTGCACAGGATACATTGATGGAACGGTGGAGCAAATGGAAGAACTTCTTGAACAGTTTCAGGTCTCGTAGTTTGTTTTCAATTGTTGCACCATACTGCAAACAATTTGTATTCCGAAAAACATCATCATGTAAACTCAAAATTTCAGTTATAATAGCAAGAAACAAAATCTAAAAGCAATATTTTGACATTATTTCATAGTCATTATAAAGCTAATATAGCTAAGTTTACAAGATCATGTTTTTTGAAGTATGTTTTATAATTTACTTCTTCAAATTGTCGGCTTGAAAAGGTTTTTGTAATTGTTGAACAGTTAACTTTCAAAGGCCGTAATACGTAAACCTTGATAAATTGATTTCACGCGTTAATATATTTGAAAAGTGAAAGAGGTTTTTGCATTTAGGTAATTGATTCTATCTCGTTTGTGAAAGCTGACAACCACTCAAAAACAAGGGGCAATAAACGTTTTTCACTTACAGGTAATCAACTCAACCGCATCAAGCATCTTACCCCAAATTAAAGCGAGAAAACACCAAGAAATTTTCAACCGACGCATAAATTGGGCAGCCAAGCCTGCTACATTTCTTTAATATTGCATGACCAATTAACATTTTATAGTCGCAAAGACATTCCATTATGGAGTTAGAAGAATCGAATCTAACAGTCATTTCTATCTATATTAGCAAAAAACTCATTAGGAAAAAACCGTTCAATGACTCGCCAATTATTTTGCTATCTCTTTTAAATACATTTTATTATCTAACATATGCATAGCTTAGCATAATAAGAATGTTTTACTGGAAGACAAACAAAATGCTGAAAAAACATATCATTTATTTTTTCTAGCACCGCCAGTGTTTGAAAGCAAGAAGGGAGATATTCCAATTGAGTTTTTTGGAAATCGGTTTTTGATTGTGAGCAACGAAACAAGACATTGTTTACATGGGAGCGCGAAAGTATGTATTCTTCGTTATGATATTTAAGATTTATTTGTGCACAATTTGTCTTGACACCACACTGTATTATTTTAAAAAACTTCTCAGGACAACAGAGGCACTCGCAGACACGACGTAAGGGACGGATTCGATTACAGAACAGTAGAAAACTGGATTGCCCAGCACAAGTGCAAATAAGACAAGTCAGAGTATTTCTCGACTACTACATCGATCGAGAACAATTTACATCAGAAAACAGCTTGATTATGGCAAAACGGAGAGTATTAAGGAAAAAATGGATAACGATTCCTCCTCACAGCTTCGCACCAGCAGTCGTTTTTACCTAAAAATACCTTTTAGTAGTGCTCATTCAAGTCACGCCATTGGTGCCACGGCAACTGTTGGGCAGCGAATAGATTACCGACTGGTCACGAAAGTCTAAAGTTTGGTAAAACGCAATGTAATCAAAATCTCAGAATGTAGATATGGTGAGTTTGCAGGGTGTTGCAATCGATAAAGTCGATTGCAACACTCTGCATGTGTGTTGCAATCGTAATCATTCACGCTCGTCATATATTCCACATCGCTGTACAATCCCGCATGAATGTTTCCCATTTTTAGGTTAACAAGGCCCTGGGTCATGGTGCATCCAATGAACTTCTCGTGGAGCTTTCTATTGGTCGGGTAACTAGAGCTGACATCATAACGCTGAGACCTCAAGCAATGCTTAACAACGAGGTCGTGAACGCATATTTCCATATGATTGCCGAGCCTAGTAAGAAAATTGTAGTTAGCGTTCATGCTTGTAACACATTTTTTTATCCAAAACTGATTAAAACTGGTCATACAAGTTTGCGGCGCTGGACTAAAAAAGTTGATTTATTTTCGTTGGACATCGTGTTAATACCGATTCATCTTGGTATGCATTGTTGCTTGGCGGTAAGTTGGATTACAAGGTTCTTTCAACCCAAATTACGGTGGTAAAATTAATATATTAGAGAGAAAGTCTTTTGATCCATATCCACCTTCTGTGTAGGTGGGTAGACTTAGTTCTATGAAGCTTGAGAGTTTTTTCTGCTTTCATGCATTTTGCAAAAAGGTTAATAGAAATTTGTAATACTCTTAACTATGTACAAACTTTAGTTATACGTACGTAGAGTGCTCTCACAAACACAAAAGGATTGTTTTACTCGTCGAGTAAATTTGATATTTATTTGGTAGTATTCTACGTAGGTCCACTTCTAATAACCATTTCATTTTCACTGAATACGGTGAAAATGAAATGGTTACTTCATCATTATTTTGAACACTCCTATCTGCAGATTTCTGTAATGTTACAGTTTGAGGCCTTTTCTAGCATGTAATCTAGTGTTTGACAACGAAGTTATTCTGAGCTACAAATTAATCACAGCTTTCTTTGCCATGTGAAGAAACAATCTTCGCTAACTAGAAATGTTTGAGAATATGATGATTATGGTGTAGAAAACGCATTAATAAGCATGCGCTAATCTGATAACATTAAATGACCGGGGTATGAAACGATTTGTGGCGGAAAAAGCTTTGAAATTTGATTCTCGCAAAAGTATGCTATTTCTGTCCTCATACATATCATCAAAATATTATTTAGACAAGAATATCTTTTTTGGTTTATAGTTAATTGTTTGTGTTTCTCTTTTGTATCCATAGGTTATTTACTTGAAAGAAAAAACATTTACTTACTACGACTCTTTAAAGGGAGATAATCAGAATTGCATCCATAGAATTATAAATTCGATCAACAAATTAAACAGCTCCGTAGACTGAGCTTCATTGAACCTTGTATTGCATTTGCAAAGGGGTTATTTTTCGTTTGTGCTTCATTATCATTTATATTTTAAGTTTTACGTTACTATTAGCATCAAGTCTGCTTTACATTATAGGATATACCTGAGCAACAAAATGGCTGTGACTGTGAGGTTTTTGCTTGTCAGGTACATACATAAATAGTCGTGTTGTGTCACCTTTCCTTACTTCAAAACGATGAAGAACTCCATATTTTCTGCGCATTATCATCTTATTGTTTCTTTTGTAGTACGCTGAATATGTTTCTCGACGTTCATCATTTAATTTAACTCAGGTTAGTCAATTTACAGACTATATCTAGTTATAGAATATCTTTTAGCCTGAAGATTGAACCTTTTAATCAATGTAAAGAATCATTCCATCTGCATTTGGAAAGATTGTTGTCTTCATCTGTCTTTTGATTGAGTTCACCTTCAGAAATGCTTCATAATACAATGAATGTTTCGATATGGGGCTCAATTTGTTGTTTGTTTGTATGTCTCAAGACTGTGTTCAATGTCAGAACTGCTTGATATTTTGTTGTACACACGTTTTAAGAGTCAGTTGAATTTCAGAACAACTTGATGACGTAGTTCAATTTCAAGGAGATTTAACGAAACTTAGCTTAGTTTTGATAGTTTTGTTTTGTTTTGACTTGCTTTTTTGTTAATTTTTTTTTTGGGGGCGGCCAACTACAAAAAAGGTTTTTGAATGACTAAAGAGGGTTGTTTGAAGAGTATAAAAGGTATATAAATTTGTTAAAAATTAAATATAGTTTCTCTTCAATCCTCGCTTTCAAACTCTTCCCATACATACGCATCTTTTAACTCAAAATCCTTTAGCAATCAATTTTAGCTGGGATTCATGGATGTTTTGCAAAATCTCCACCAGTCAGAGAAAAAATATTTTTAAAACTTTTAAAAGTTCGTCTTTTCATAGGCAATACTCTCTGTTAACAAAATATTATTTTATCTAGCATGACATGCCTTACTTTCGAAGAAGAATGATTTACGAAATTTTGAGTAAGACGTTACTATGAATAAATAAAACAAAACAAAAGTAAGTTGGTCATTTTGAACGTACGTTTACGTTGAATTGGATTATTGCAGTAGCTAAGGATTGCAGTCACGTGACAGTTGCATTTTAGTAAATGAGAAGTAGTGCTCATGCGCTGATGAACACTTTTTCAAGTATGTTAATACCAATTATTATATCCTATCCTTTTTTTAAACGGGCGCGAAACCACAGCGAGTATTAAAATTTGGTTAATATTTACCGTGGTGTGATGACGTCATGCCGTCAATAAAGGTACCCACAAGTACCTGTCTTAGTAATGTAGTGTGCTCAGCCATCATGGTCTCAAATGCACTAATTACGTACCATTTTCTTCTCATACGGCATTACGTCATTATCTGACTAGTCATCATTCGTAAATATTGACGTAAGTATTACCAACATTATAGCTACAGTTGTTGATAAAATCACTTGTGTTCATAATTAGATGTTGTATGGCTAGTTTGTTCTCTTTCAAAAATAGCTAGTTTATTTTTTTCAATGTCAATTTGCACATGGGCAAAATATGCGTACATCTTTCAGGGCACGTATAAGTGAACAATTTCAAGTAATCAGTCTTTAATCTGTTTGTAGAAATATGCAGTTTAGAAACATACGCCTATCATTATACTTTTCAACTATTTAGCACTGGAGAAAACACCAGATAGTTCAGCTGCTGGAAGATACGAGTAATGCCAAAGCAAAATTGGTGCTGTAATTTATAATATGATAAACTTGTTGACGAGCGTCTATATTTCTCGAAATATCTTATAACAATAACGTTGTGTGATTAACATATTGAGAAACGGTGTTGTTTCAATTTCGTCAAGTATGTGTGTTTTACTGAGAAATTTCCACTACAATAAAGGCAAATTGTCAAGTCACTGGAAGACGAGTTTTTAACAAACTTTCTTCAGAGAAAGTGGTCGGAATCATAAGTTTAACCTTTTGGTACTTTCTCATGAGTGAGTTTGAGAAGTCAATATGGCTGCCACAGTCCTATTAAAGTCCTGAGGACTTCAGAGTCTTACGCTAAGGCTGTCGGAACGTCAGTCAAGAACAACAAAAACAGTCCTTCTCAGGACTATACTAACCTGGACGATCTACATTTACAAACATGTAGCGTTACTCCCGGGTTCAAACCATTTACTTTATAGGTCCTATTACCAATCATGCTCGCTCAGGTTTTTTGACAAATTTGGGGGGGTTTCCGTGCGTGACATTTATAGTGTAATACTGTTATTCCTGCCTTTAAGAGTAACTCCAATCAATCCAAAGTATTGGATATCTACTACTGTCTAAGGGTGACTTTATCTGACAACATATGCTGTTATACTTTTCAAGACGGAAAAGTAAAGAAATAAACATTAAATACCATATCGGATAATCCTAATTTGAACTGAAATAAACTTGTTGGCAGACAACGAATCATAACATATCATAGAAGTAGTTTTAATCCTTTTGCAAGGCGGGCTCTATTTCAGAGCATTGCCAAAATGTTCTGTAGAAGTATTGGTACAATACTCTTGTAGATACTTTAAGGTCAAGCTTACTCATACATAAATACATAAATGATTATAACTAGCTTGCAAACTATACCGTGTTGACTAAAAAATCCAAACAAAACTATTATTAGGCTCATTAATTCTATTGATAACTCACGTTTAGTTCTATCTTTAAATGTTTTTCAAATTTTCAGAGATTTTACTTATTTGTCTCGCAAACTTGTTTCCGTGATCCATAAATTTTTTGTTTTCATTTAACAATCCAGCAATTCTAAATTCACCAAACAGAACACAAACACAAATCTTTTTTACCTAATCGTCAAACTTTCTTTCTAGTGATTCATTACTTGAAAATGCGTCACATGACAGTGATATTGCGATATCGACCAGGAAATATGTTTTCAGTAAATAAATATTATGTTGTGTTAACAACAAATAGTAAACAAAATCGATAATGGTTATCTCGTAACAAAATGTTTCCAAGATCTTTGAGTAATCTCTGCTTCGTCTTCATCAAATTCATGTGTTTCAATTTTCTTCTCCGGTTTTAAACGATTCATCCTAGCTTTTTTTTCTTCCTCTGTCAGACTGCTCGGGTCTACAGGAAGACGAATTAGTTTACGTGGCTCGTGGTTTCGGACCGTGTAAGTAGATCCATCTGGCTGCTGCAGACGTACTTTATAAACGCGAGGATACAACATACTCATTTTGATTTTTGTTATTGAAGTTGAACAACTATAAGTATATTAATTCTCTTTGCTGAAGTTGAACAACTAGCTAAAAGTAAAATCATTCTTAATTGTTAATGAAGATGAACAAATACAAGCACATTAATTCTTGTCACTGAAGTTGAAAAACTACAAGTATAGTAATTCTCGTTACTGAAGATTTAAGCTAAGGAACGACAAGTGTAAACGTAGCTTACCTATGTTTTTCTTTACAGTTAAGAACTAACGATCCAGATTAGTGCAAATTTTAAAAAAACACTTCCTATCACTGCCGCAATTTGAATCAACCATAAAATGTTTTCACACATTTACTTCATGGAACACAAAAAGATTTTTGATAAAAACCAAAGCAGGCTATAGTCTGCAATTGAAATTTCGCGATTCTCGTAAGGAGGAAGCATTTAACATAGAGGGTTTTCTATTATGTAAACGGAGATGCAGCAATCATCGAAGAAACAATACAAACGCAATTAATGTAAAAAAACTAACAGAAAGAATTATCAGACTCTCTTCGGAAAGTGTACAAAATTACATCTAATGTACGTATAACCGAATGAGTTTTTGCCAATCATTACAAAAGCGCAAAGTTTCATTAAAACTATACAAAGCGCAAGACATGGTATCACCACAGATCTTAAAAAACCAAAAACACATACTAAACAAGCACCGTTAGCTTACCCTAAGTGTAAAAAGTTACGGCACCTCGTTGTATTCTTAACTTACTATTGAGTTACTGAGTACATTTGTATTGCTCTTCCTTTTTTGAAAAAGAGCCGAAACAGGGCCGAACCAAGATTTTCTCAGATAAAATTTGCACTGCCCACATGAATCACATCCCAACCAGTCTTCACCATCATCTATCTGGCAAATCTTGCATACTAAACTTATTTTCACAGCCGTTCATGATTTGATTCCACTAAAATGATTTGCGAACGAAAACCTGTTGTTCAACACAGAGTTTTACAAAGAATGTTATATTTACTATACATTATAATGACGTCATTCTCGATGTTCACGTGAATAAATAATATATTGTTTATATTCAACTCAACTGCAAAAAATTTTTTGAAAATATTTACTAAATTTACATAATCATCCACGAAATTTGTTATCACTGCACACATACTTTACTCGTAATTTATAAAATGTTTTAATGTTGGATATTTTTATGTAGTTTCAAGCTATTAAGATGTGTGAATGTTTTACCACAATGTTCACATTGATAAGGTTTTTCTCCAGTATGAATTCTAACGTGTTGAGTCAAGTGATGAAGATGTGTAAATGATTTACCACAATTTTCACATTGATAAGGCTTTTCTCCAGTATGAATTCTAACGTGTTGATTCAAGGAGCCAAGCACTGTAAATGTTTTACCACAATGTTTACATTGATAAGGTTTTTCCAGTATGAATTTAACGTGTTGATTCAAGGAACCAAGCACTGTAAATGTTTTACCACAATGTTCACATTTATAAGGTTTTCTCCAGTATGAATTCTAACGTGTTGATTTAAGGAACCAAGCACTTTAAATGTTTTACCACAATGTTCACATTGATAAGGTTTTTCTCCAGTATGAATTCTAACGTGTTGATTCAAGGAACCAAGCACTGTAAATGTTTTACCACAATGTTCACATTTTAAGGTTTTTCTCCAGTATGAATTCTAACGTGTTGATTCAAGGAACCAAGCTGTGTAAATGTTTTACCACAATGTTCACATTGATAAGGTTTTTCTCCAGTATGAATTCTAACGTGTTGATTCAAGGAACCAAGCACTGTAAATGTTTTACCACAATGTTCACATTTATAAGGTTTTTCTCCAGTATGAATTCTAACGTGTTGATTCAAGGAACCAAGCACTGTAAATGTTTTACCACAATGTTCACATTTATAAGGTTTTCTCCAGTATGAATTCTAACGTGTCTATTCATGTCACCAAGCTGTGTAAATGTTTTACCACAATGTTCACATTGATAAGGTTTTTCTCCAGTATGAATTCTAACGTGTTGATTCAAGTGAGAGAGCCTTGTAAATGTTTTACCACAATGTTCACATTGATAACGTCTCAATCCGTCATGTTTCTCTCCGGCATAATTTTCTTTAACTCTCTGCGATAATTTCAAAACACAGTTTCCACTATTGCTTCGACGTTTATCATTGCCAACAGAAGAAATATTCGTTTCCTTACACGACAATTTGTGTTGTAACAGTGGATTTTTTCTGCATTCATTTTTTATATGAACATTTAGGTAGTCCTCGCTACTGTACTTTCGACTACAATGTGGACATTCCCATAGCTTTGTACAAACAAGCGTGGACATCTTTTTAAATGTTTCTCTAAGAAATTAAGATAAGTAAACATCCTTCCACAATGTCTGCAGCTGTGACCTCCAACTATAAAAGAATAGTTAGATATCATAAGATCACTATATAAAAAATTAAATTATCATACAATACCAGGTAACTAACCTTCAAAATGTTTCTCGTCGTCTTCCTCGTCAAACAATGATACTCCTAGTTGTTCCGCAAATTCATCCCCGTACCAAACAAGCAGCTCTTTATCTGCCTCAATCTCTTTATAAACTCGGTAGTAAATTTCACCATGATGTTGATATGCAATTATATTTTGTTCATCTGAAGATCGAGCACAATTCACAAATCTCATCCAGTTGCCTTGAGTTGAATCTTTACCATCAATATAATATCGAATCTTTCCTTCTTGTAGAATCTATAAACACCAACAGGTAAACAGTAGTGCCAAAGCCGTACATTCTTTAGCTGGATGGTGTTAATGGAACAAGCAGAAAGTATTTGAATAAAACAAAAAAAAAATTCAGACGATATGTTTACCTCCCACATGTACGAAGTATCTCTTCCTTCCTCTAAATCATCAAGCAAAACTTTCTCTCCTCTGTATGGTCCAAAACGAGTGTTGATCTCTAACTTTTTATTTGCAAACACACCCATGCCTGCTTCAGGTATGGTAGAAGGTATTACGTAAAGATCTTCAGGAAGTGTCTTCAAAGCATTTGATGTTCCCTTTCTTGATCTCATTGTGCTATCTTCAATGATGTGAAAATTGTGCGATGGACATTCGCCATAGTAAAAATCATTGCACTGCTCACAATCTATAACGAAAAGATGAAATCACAATGATGAACTTATGTTTATAAAGCGAACTTTAAAAAAACGTTGAGAGTCGACGTGAATATGTAAAATACGTACAAATATAATGATCATCGTCAGGTACTTCTTCTTCAGTATAGTTCTTTCTTGACGAGTTTCTCGAAGATCGTCTTGAAGGTATATTTTTTAGATATTTACATTTATGTTTGATTGATTTTCTTTTAATATTACATTTAGCTTTTTCATCATTATTTTTAACCATTGAATTGTCATCAACAGATGAATTAAAATCATTATTTGACGAGGTTGAAGGAGCACAAAATTTTTCGAAGAAGCCTGCAAAAATTTTGTAAGTAAAATTTAATAAGAATATATGAATGTATAGTCAATCATTTCTTTTCATCTTTTCTTAACGATATAGCTACCTGTTTATTTGAAGATTTCTTGGTGACGGAACTGCTTCTAAATGTTGATTTAAAGACTGAAAACAAAACAAATTCATATTTAAAAAGTGCTTTTCACTGACAAAATATAGATTAGCAAGTTGTCTTTAAGCTAACTCACTTGGCTTTACTTTCTTTAGCAAAAAATTTTCATCTTTTCCAGGTAACCATTCTTCATCACTGCTACTGTCTTCGTCAATTTTTCTCTTCTTTGTTCGTTGCTTCGGAAGATATGCAGGCCTGTCCACTTCAATACCTTTATAAACGCAAAAATATACCAACATAAACACATTGGGCTTCACGAATGAAGGCTAAAATGCACTTGCCCAAATTCTCGAGGAAATCAAGGTTTTGTTTGATTTTAGCAAGTCTTTGGAGTTCATAATCACTGAGCTCTTCTTTTTCTGTCTTCGACATTCTTTACAAAACCAATGCACAACAACAACAAACAATTTTTAAACGTAGGAAATGCATTTTCCCCACCTGTGCATAAAGTAGATACTCAAATTGAAATAGATACCTGGCAGAGTTAGCAAACAATCCAGACACACTTGTGAATACAATCTTATTAGATAAGATAACGTTGTTTAATTTCTTTAACTTTTAAAAGGTTTAAAACTGGAAGTGAATACGTTTAAAATAACTTAACAATGCTTTAACAACAAGACGACAAGAAAAATATTTCAAGTTTTCGCGGGAAAATGACGTATGCGTAGTAGGCTCGTGAAGTCATCGCAATATTCCGTAATATGATCGGAACCTTTTTGATGGAAGCTTTTCATGCAAAAGCCTATAGTTCACGATTTTTAATGCAAAAGGCTATAGTTCAAGCATTTTAATAAAAAAACTATAGATCACGGTTTTTCATTCAAAAGACTATGGTTCACGATTTTTCATGCAAAAGACTATATTTCACGAATTTTCATGCAAAAGACTATAGTTCACGAATTTTCATGCAAAAGACTTTACTTCACGAATTTTCATGCCAAAGACTATAGTTCACGAATTTTCATGCAAAAGACTATAGTTCACGAATTTTCATACAAAAGACTATAGTTCAAAAGGTTGCATCTTTAAAAAGTTGACCATTAAACTTAAAGTCTTGAGTCTAAGTTTTACGTAGAAATGAATTATGAAATACAATACATTCAATACATTCTCAGAGGTAAATGTTTTTTCGTATGTCATATGAGTAAAATACAAAAAATATTACATTAACCGAATATTGAATAAAATGCATCAGTTACTCTTTTTCATTTTTCATGAAAAGTGGAAGCACATCGTGAGCGATAATCCTGGGCGGAGTCTGGAAACGATGGCGAAAGACGGTTGAAGACATTATGGTAAGATTCAAAATTCTATTATCTTTCAAATGAAAATCCTATTAAAATTATATGAAAAGTTTTCCGTTACAGCTCATTTTATTGTGTAGCATGGAAAAACCAAAACTGACTGGGAAAAAAAATATATTTGACGGAATTATTTGCTCGCCAATTTTGTCAAGTGGCAGTTCACACGACGAGAGTAAAGGTCGACATTCACCACAGACTGAGAGAAACCTCACTTGCCTGGGCAAGGGGTCTAGATTTTCTAGATCTGGGGTCTAGGGTCTAGATCTTCTGTCTAGAATCTAAGGTGAAAAGTACAATATATAGTTAATGATTTTTATTAAATTTTGCTGTTCTTCTGTACCATTATATCTAACTGGACTCTTGTTTTTGTCAGTTTTATTTTAACTCGGAATAAAATTGGACAAGTACGTTTTTGACTAGTGCACTTTGTAAGAGAAGATTTGCAAAATATGGGTGCAAATCTAGTCAGGTTTTACTGCGAAATACTTAGGTTTATGGTGAGATTTTCGATTACAAGTTAGAGATCATTGAAATGTAATTTAACATTGATGTTTATTTCGATCAACGCGCTTTAAAAAACTTCTCTAGAAGTTCGTTTTCTCATTGTATGTTTGAAAAAATGTCATTGATAAAAGATGTCCCAATGTTTATTATGTCAAGTATGAAGAATGTTTTTCTCATGAAGTGTATTCAACCCATCACCATACTCTTTGGAATGATACCATAATACATAAGTTGTAACCTTCTCTTATTCAGTGGTTGTGGAGTGCCCTGTTTATTTACCAAAATTTTTATTTTACTTTTATTTTATTTTACTGAACATTTACTTTATTGTTCATTTGTATTAACTGATTACATCGCACTTGCTTAATTATATAAATTATCAAGAAATAGGTGATTTCAAATTGGTTTATCGACTTATATAAACTTGATTTTTCTTTTCTAAATTCAGCATTTTTCCAAGTACTCCACTTCTAAAGTCATCTGTCACTGACAAGCATCGAATTTGTGGGAAGAAATTTGTAAGTTGGATGAAGAGGAACTACCCAAAATTCACTCCAGAATTCTCACCAAACGCACCCAAATAGAATGTACCGAATTCTCACCAAAGAAGACCATATTTTGTATGGTGAAGTTGCTAAGGTGATTGCTACTTAAAACCATGTATTATTGAGGCTTGATAATTGATAACCAGTAGTTGTGGACTTTTTCCGAATGTTTTGATGTCTTTTCATCATTTCTTGGTGTTCAATATATGAATGATTTTTGTAATTGTTTTTAATCATGTTGGTTTTGTTGCCACAGTAATTGTGACAAAGATCATCGACAATCTTCCAATTTTCACGTAAGTTAATGTCAAGCAACATGCATCCGACGTTACTGAATTGTTTTGTTAAAAGTCCACTCTTGTACGCTACAGTGTTAGATCGTGTTGCTTGCAATTTTAGGATGGATGAAACTGCCGAGGATCATGGGATTGTAAAAGACCGTGATGTTAACAATGATATTGAAACCAGTCTTTCAGAACAAAAAGTTGTTTGTGAAGAAGAAAAAGATGTGATTGCCAATGGTAAGGATGATATACAAAGTATGTATTTTCCTTTGAATTTGGGGCTATCTACTTTTGCTGCCTTTCCACAAGACTACAATTTTAGATATAAATAAATGAAAACATAGCAACATATTTTAATAAAGTAAGTTACTTTGCTAGTGGGAGAAGACCATGGGTAGAAATTAACAAATTTATTCATCAAGTGCTATGTAGTTTTGTTTTTGCAAGCTACTAAAAAGCTTCAATCAATTTAAATCAATAAAATTTATCTTAGTGTTTGTGTTTACTGATGTAAAAATATAGTATGGTGTTTCCACTTAAGATATAAAACTTCAAAAATATTACTTACGAACACTTCAATGATAATGCATATCTGCTTTTAAAATGTCCACGAAACAAGAGGAAATTTATAAACGGAAAGTTTCCTTGATGCGTACCATTTACCGTTTTACCATGAAGTGCAAATCCAGCTTAAATTAAAACTGAAATATATTTTCAAATTATGTGGATAACTGTTTGCACGTATCCTAGTGTTTAGTTTTAGATTAGCCACTGCAGTGGTTTTAACAATCACTGCAGTTCAGAATGAAAGAAAATCTTGTCTCGCACAAAGGTTAATTAGAGGGTAGCATTTGGAGAGCCAATCCTGCCATAAGTCAATGAAATGGGTAAGCTTTAGGTGATTATTCTGACATTAATTACGACAAAATTATACCAAATAAGATAGAAAGTATATACAATATGTATAAATTGGACAGCAACTGCAATGCCCACAATTGTGGGTATGTTACAGTCCACAAAAGTCAGATCGTTCATGTTAAGCTCTATGTTTCTTTTGTAAAAAATTATCTTGATAGCACTATACTTTGTGTTGCAGTTTTTTCTCCTTTGCGCGTTAACACAAAGCAGTTATGTGTCTACCGATTCGTTATTGGGACTGTATGCCATCCAATTTGTATGCGCAGTCGACACACAATATTGTTTAGTAAATTGCCTAAAGGACTTATCAAGTGCAGCAAAATCATTCAACTTAAATTCCTGATAAGGCTAAATTACCTGCAGGAAGTATCGTCACATGATCGAAAATTGGTTTATGTGGAGCCAAAAACACATTTAGAAGTACAAGCTTTTGTTTTTGTAGTACATTTGGTTGTGATGTTTAACAATAGATCATTCTTTCCATGTATTTTTTGAAAGTTTTGTTGTTTCAATGTTTTATGGGGACTGTTTTGATGTCTACTACAGGTCTTCTATGTCCAGCATATGAAACGATCCAAGTTAATATTGCTGGACTTTTAGTTTCTTTTTTGATAGGGATATCAATATCATCTTTGCATCTAAAATATTTCAATTTCAACTTGAATCAATGTGTGTGATACCTACAAAAATAGGTTTTTTAGTATGAAGTCCGCAAATTTTGTTGTAACTATACAAAGTTTCTCAGAAAAATGTTTCTAAACATTGCAAATAAAATTAGTTTAAGAATGCTTAGTTTAGAACCTTGGCCAGGGTGGTCCAGGAGATTGTGAAAAGGGAGCCGAACTCTTTGAACTTGTTTAAAACTAAAACTTTCCTGTCATTTTTTATTATCATTCAATTTTTTTTGTTTTTTTTTCCAGCAAAAGGGGGGTTTGCGGCCGTTCCAGAGACGAAGCAACTTGAAATTATCGATATAACTTTGTTTGATGTAGAAAGTTCCCAAATGTTTCAAGCTTTTAAACTTGAATTCAGACGTTTATTGCTCTTTAAAATCATACACACCAAGTGCAAAGTAAATATTCAACGTTTACCGTAGGTTTTGAATGTGTTGTATAACATTTCAAGTTTTTGCGGAAATATGGCGCATGCGTGGTAGGTTTTGTCTAGCAGCCGGAAATCCCCGTACTACGATCGGAGGTCTCTTTTACATTTAATTGTCGTCTTACACACTCTTGCACTGTGTTTTTCAACATTTATTGAGTTGAATGCTGCTAAAACGTCTTTCAAACGAAGACTGTGTCAAGATTAGTATGCAAGAAGAACGACACAAAGTATCTCATACTTTATTATATTTAGGTGAGGGGATACTTGTTCTTGGTTTAATTTTAATGACAGAGAGGATAGAGTTGAGCATTGAGTTGAGGAAACGGTCAAATTGACCGATTCGTCCAGATTTCTAAATGTACATGACTTTCCATTAAAGCTATAAATTACATATGAGCATTGATACATTAAACAATGTGTATTGAGTTAACAAATGCTTACTAATAATTTGACCATTTGTTGTGTTGTCATTCAATTCAAATCGATTTGCATAAAGACTAAAAAGATGACGGCTGCAAACGGAAATTACTTGATTTCAACACAATTTAAAATTTTGACAGTGAACTTGTTGTTGGTTTCTTTGAAATTTAAAAATTCATCTGCTTGACAATAAAAATTTGCATCTAGTTTTCATTGTGAAACATGCAGCTGGCAAATTGCAGAAGAAACAAACGTTACAAAAATGCATTCCTAAAGTGGCAAAAAATTGAAAACATTTCACGGAAAGAAAACTTTTACTAAAGCACCTGTTAGGAGAGGTGGTTATTTTATGACAGAGTCAGGAGGGGGTGAATGCTTTAACAAAAGCAATTTAGAGGAAGGATGGTTACTTCATAAGTTCAAGAAGGTAATACTCACCATTCATAAATGTGTTTTGAAGCATAAACATATATCATGATTATCAGCATTTATCTTTATCTTAACAAAATGATGTGAATATTTTCATTTTAGTTATAAAATATGTTCTTTGTAATCATTGGTTCCCTTTTGTTTGTCTTTGTTCTCCAGTTCATGAATGGCATGATCATTAAATGATTATTGGTGTTAACAGTTGCATCATAATTGGTTATTTCAAAAGTTAGCAAGGTATGAGTTAAAATGATGAATAAATTTGCATGTAGGTAATAGCATGGTTTCTTGTGCAATTTGGAAAGAAACTTGCGCAAGTGAGTTTTTAACTTTCAAATCAAATTAGCATGAGTCTGAAGGATGAGAAGAACTTAGAAGTCCATGTTTTTGCAAACGGTGCAATTACTTATTATTAATATGATTAAAAAATTTCCTCTATTTTGTTGATTGTTAGCTTCAGCACAACAACATTTTGAACCAAGAGTTATTGAAATCATTGACTTATATTTTTCAATTTGATAGATATTATTTTGTTGCATCATTGCTTGCTTCCATACATGCACATAGCCAAAAACATGGTACTTTTGAACGTGTTCATAATTTTGGCAATGTCATGCAAATGCTGAATTGTAGATTGGGTCACCAAAGACAAAAAAAAATCTATTTAAAATTTACAGTGAGTTATGCCAGGCCTGTTATTGCATTTTTCTACATTATTGTATATTTAGAACTTGCAAATGTTTTATTTCATTGGTTTTTATGACTTTATCATTGTTTTGAGAAACCTTAAGGAGCATTTTAAAAAATGATTAAATGATAGTGACTCCTGGATGTATAAGCCAGAGATTGATCCAAGAGGAATTTGTATAGGGCATGCTTTGGTTTAGATTAGATTTTGAAAGCTACTTTGAGTGTGTTACTATTGATAAGACGGGTATGACCCTCCTCCAACATCCATAGTAAATCCATCTCTACGTATGTTTAGATAATGAGAGACAAAGTTGGCTTGATTGCTAAAAAAAGGTGCCCAGCAAAGTGCGAAGATCGTATCTTCATTTAATTTCAAATACCGCACTGCATAAAACATTCAATGTTCTTTAAAGTTAACTATGCTGTGGAGCATAGTTAACTTTTCAAAACACAGTTAAATATGGCGGCTTTTAATACGTCTTATAGATATTTTGAGCGAAATGTAATCGATCGGCAACGTTTACCTCGAGTTTTTAATCGACATCTTCCATGGCATGGTTTTTCCGACAATGACCTCCGAAAACGGTACAGATTTGGCCGAGAATCGTTGCAGCATATCTCACGATTAATTGCAAATGATGTACGGCCAACAACAAACCGTAACAAAGCCTTGTCAACCGAAGAGCAATTGGTCATTGCTCTTCGTGTCTTTGCGTCCTGGAGCTTTTTGCAAGTCATTGGCGATACTCACGGTTATGATAAAGCCACTGTTTCGAGAGTAGTGCGTAAAGTCGCACTTGCATTGGCTTCTAAGCACGCAGACTACATCAATTTCCCATCAACAAATGAGGGAAAAAATGCTATTTGTACTGGGATGTATCAAATTGCGTGTTTTCCCTGCGCCATTGGCTGCGTTGATGGCACACATATACGTATAATTGCTCCTTCCAAAACAAGCCAAATTATGTAGATAGAAAAGGATACCACAGCATAAATGTTCAAGTCATTTGTGATGACAAAGGTAAATATGAACATATTAAACATGTTTAATTAATATTCAAAACCATAATGTACTAGACTTCAAGAACCATAATATAATACACTTCAATAATCATAATATAATACGTAATCATAACAATAGAATTTTACAAAGTTATCCACTTAATTTATCCTAAAAGTATTAATACAACCTACTTAAAAAAAAATTTCCAAAAATTAATTTTATGCAGGCAAATTTATCAATGTGGTAGCACGATGGCCAGGATCATGTCATTATTCATTCATCTTCCGGTCCTCTACCATTGGTAGAAGGTTGGAAGAAATGGATCATGCAGCAAATAATGATGTGCTGTTGGGGGACAGTGGATATGCCTTACGGTCATTTTTGATGACTCCATACCTCCATCCAGTGCATCCATGCCAGAAAAAATTTAACAAGGCACATAAAAAACAAGGTGTTTGGTTGAAAGAACCATTGGCATTTGGAAAAGAAGGTTTCATGTTTTGCATTCAGAAATAAGGTATCAGTGAGTCTTTATGAGCCTTAATACAACATCAAATCCTAGCAAGCATGTTTACTCTATTTAGGATGAAACCAGATAGAGTCTGCACCATTATAATGGCTTGTGCAGTATTGCATAACATTTGCATTCTAAGGCAAGAGCCTGAGTTGAAGAAGATGAGTTTGGAGAAGATGCACTGGAAGAAGAAAATGAAGATGTTTTGCTGGATGCAGGAGAAACAGATGGAATAGCAGCAAGGGAGCATATGGCACAAACATATTTCAGTTGACTAGTTTATTAAAAGAAAAAATGAAGGGGGTTGTTCACTGATTTCAACTATCCTCTCAAGTAACTGTACTTGTAGTTCGAGTTTTCTTTTCTTCAACTCTAGGTTGTGCTTCTCAAACAACATTTTTTCTTTTCCAGTTGAAGAACCTCAACATGAAGTTGCTGAACATCATTTTTCATCTCTCCTTGAGTCTTTGGTCGTTTCCTTTTGAATGTTCTTGATTCTTCGCCTGTGAATTAAGTTCAATACAATGCACAAATACACTTTATAAGCTATGAATACAACAATGGATATAAACATAATTAAATGCTCACATTGTGATAGTGTGGATGTTGTTGGTATTGGAGTCTTGCTTAATTCCATGTCCTCACCACCCTCATCTTCTTCGTCGGTTTCGACCAAAGTGCTCAAGTGAAATGAATTACTCTCTTTCTCTGCAAAACGTTAAAAAAACATAGCACAATGAAAAGATGAAAACGTATTACCTTTTTTTGTTTTACTGTATATTTTTCCATTATGCAAATAAATAATCAAAACTTAAATCAATACAATTGTCTCATTCAGCATATAGAAATCATATTTCGTACTTTGTATTTATAGCATCGAATTCTTCGTAAAACAACTTTGGCAATACTCCATCCTGAAGACATATTCGGTTAATTCAAGCCGGCCATTTTATTTCGGGATGGGTTGGTTGGTATAAATTATTTTGTTATGTTTAGCGTAATGGCGGGAAAATTTAAAATCCCTTGTGTTGTATTAAAACGTAAGCAAAAGACAATAACAAAGTAGCATTTTGCTTCTGCTTATTCATTTACGCAGAATTCTTCTATGCATTTTAAAGAATGAGATTTTAAAGATCATAATTACCTACAAATGTACCACCAGACTCGAAGCCTCCTTGAATACCTGAGAATGAAGTTTCATCTCCCAAAATATTTATGATTTTCTCCGTTGTTAAAGGTGGTGGTTTTGTCGCAGGACCTCCCCCTGTTTTTCTTTGCGAACTCATTATTCCAGCATTGGTTTTTTTAGCAATCTGTGCCAGGTTTCTCCATTTTTCACGCACTTCTTTTGGCGTGCGATTTTCAAACCCCAAGCTGTTTATTTGCGAGGTTATCTTCTCCCACAACTCTTGTTTTTTTGCATTTGTTATGCTACTTGAAAATTGCCCTCGTATTGCATCCAAATTTTTCTCCACAAGCTCAACAAGAAGAGAGCATTCTACAGGGCTAAAATTGTTTTCTTTTTTTACTTTTATTTGAGGACTCAGCTGTGATTGATAGGGAAGACATCTTGGATTGAAATGATATAATACATCTACCAATGATAACAGTTACACAACGAATGCATGATTATGATGTAACAGAGAAGAGATGTGAGTCATTTGAAAACAACTACAGAGTAATCACCAATGAATTTTATAAAAACTTCATTATGCAATATCAATATCACAATGCAAGACAATATATTGTCTTTAAATGTACATTAAGCAATTTTCAAGAGTCAGATAGCTGAACCATGAGAATTAAATAGCGAAAAGAAAAAGGTTAAATATTTTTGAGAATAGATTTTAAATTAAATAAGTTAAGAGGAAATATTCTATGTACCTGGGGACACTCAAAATCTATAATAAACAAAATGGCATGAGTTTAACAGGATAGAAATGACAATGAAGACGAAATGAATACAATATTTATTCTATATCCCTATGTTACGCTTTTAATGACAGAGGAAAGATATGTCATAACAGTCGTGAAATTATATTGTAACTATGATGACCTTTAAGAAATGTTTGCTAACAAGTCTATCAATAAAAGTCTATGACTGTCTTCTTTTGCTCATACAGTCATACCTGTGACTAAATGTCTTGTCATAAAACCATGATTAATTTTTTTGATAACAAGATTTCTTTCAATGATTAGCAAAACAATATCTTTCTCTTTTATACACTATTTCTGATAGTGTCAATGGCTGTTTAAAGCTATTCAAATCCTTACCAAGATGCAAAAAGTAGGAAACAAATAGAACTCCCAAGCTTTAGACAAAAATAGGCTAATAAATCACAAAGGCATGAATAAAAGTTCCATAGCTAAGGCTCATTAACAAATATACCCAATAGTTTTATAACACAGTTTTGAAAGGTAGAATTAAGAACAAATAAGTATTTTGTGTATAGCTGTGAAAATAACATGTCACAAGCCGATAAAACACAGTTGCTGGATTACATGGCTACTAACTATGACAACTCAAAGAAATGTTTTCTAATAATAAAAAAGTCCATCACTGTCATCTTTTACAAATATGTGTGACTTATGTCTGTACAAACACATTTCTTTCAAGCATTTTACTCAGCTGTTATAAAGAGAAACGAAACGACCCTTTTCCTTTGTTACCCTCAATCTCTCAATTTTAAATTCTGTAAAAGCGAGGCCATTCAATTATTTAAATCCTTGCACATAGAACACAAAATGAATCAATTTGAGAAGAGTTCATTGTTTCGTTTGCCCAAGTCCGTTATATATAATTGGTACATGAAAGAAAGCAGTCCTTGCCAAGACTCATATCATTCGTCAACATCGTACTGTATTACACAGAAGATAAATGTCCATTTTCTTGAGAAAAGTCCAAAGTATATGCTACACTTTAATCCGGATACCATGTCATCGTGAATCTTTTATTAAATTTTCTTTTCGCTTCATCAACATCCATAAAAACGACAATAGTTTGCCATATTTTAAGATTTTTACATAAGCCAAGAGATTTTTCATGATTTTAAAGTCATTTTATAGTTCACTTGCCCGCCATTACAAAGCATAAATTGATTAAACTTGTATGACTTATTTGAATTCGACCTTCGGAAATCGTCAATGTCATGAATTCAGAAGACCATATCTCATAAAATATAAAACATTGGACTTTCAAATTTGGCGAATAGGCTAATCATTAGCTAAGCTTTCATATGAAGCAAAGTTATATCAAGCATTTCAGGTGACCTTTAATCATAGCATTCCAATTTCTATCCAATCGGCATGCACAAACGACACACAGTTCACCTTATATGGAGGTGAGTGCTTCAATGCTCAATCGATTCTCATCAGTCATACGTTTTCATCATAAAATTAAAAGATAAATTCCTTGCCATTTTGAATGAAAACATTTTTTTGATTCTTTTAAATGTCTTGATTGTTTTGATTCTTTTGAGTTTTTAAAATGCTTTTTGATTAAAAGTATGATACGTTGTTTACTCAACCGAACAATCGTCCGCATGTTTACAAACGTAGAAACGGACTATATTATAAAACTGTAGTTTTGTTTCCATTATTTCCTTTATAACATTTTGATAGAACCTTTTTTCCGATGATTCTGTGCGACTGCGATAAAATGATGTATAGTTATCGCAAAGAGCAAACGTTTCATCATATTCATAATTCATATTTCATGGTTGAACTCGCACCATGCGTTTAAATTCTTTTTGACGTTTTGTTAAATCCACACCGATATTTCAAGTAATAATAAAAGCTCGAACGAAAACTCGAGCTCGATGTGTAGTTTTTGGTTGTTCTAGCGTAGCCAGTTTGGAGAATATACCATGCACGATATATTTTTTGGCTAAACAGTATAAAAGTTTGTGATGCATCACAATCCATCACACTCATCACAATGCATCACAATGTATCACACTACATCACAATGCATCACAATGTATCACAATGCATCACACTACATCACAATCCATCACACTGCATCACAATGCATCACAATGTATCACAATGTATCACAATGCATCACAATGCATCACAATCCATCACAATGTATCACACTACATCACAATCCATCACAATGCATCACACTACATCACAATCCATCACAATGGATCACAATGCATCACAATGCATCACAATGCATCACAATCCATCACAATGTATCACAATGTATCACAATGCATCACAATGCATCACAATGCATCACAATGCATCACAATCCATCACAATGCATCACAATGCATCACAATCCATCACAATGTATCACAATGCATCACAATGCATCACAATGCATCACAATCTATCACAATCTATCACAATGCATCACAATCCATCACAATGTATCCCAATGCATCACAATGCATCACAATCCATCACAATCTATCACAATGCATCACAATGCATCACAATGCATCACAATGCATCACAATCCATCACAATGTATCACAATGCATCATTCACAATGCATCACAATCCATCACAATGTATCACAATGCATCACAATGCATCAATGCATCACAATGCATCACAATCCATCACAATCTATCACAATGCATCACAATGCATCACAATGCATCACAATGCATCACAATCCATCACAATGTATCAATGCATCACAATGCATCACACTACATCACAATGTATCATGCATCACACTACATCACAATCCATCACACTACATCACAATGCATCACACTACATCACAATGCATCACAATGCATCACAATGCATCACAATGCATCACAATGTATCACACTACATCACAATCCATCACAATGCATCACAATCCATCACAATGTATCCCAATGCATCACAATGCATCACAATCCATCACAATCTATCACAATGCATCACAATGCATCACAATGCATCACAATGCATCACAATCCATCACAATGTATCACAATGCATCACAATGCATCACAATGCATCACAATCCATCACAATGTATCACAATGCATCACAATGCATCACAATGCATCACAATGCATCACAATCCATCACAATCTATCACAATGCATCACAATGCATCACAATGCATCACAATGCATCACAATCCATCACAATGTATCACAATGCATCACAATGCATCACACTACATCACAATGTATCACAATGCATCACACTACATCACAATCCATCACACTACATCACAATGCATCACACTACATCACAATGCATCACAATGCATCACAATGCATCACAATGCATCACAATGTATCACACTACATCACAATCCATCACAATGTATCACAATCCATCACAATGTATCACAATGTATCACAATGCATCACAATGCATCACAATGCATCACAATCCATCAAAATGCATCACAATGCATCACAATGCATCACAATGCATCACAATGTATCACAATCCATCACAATGTATCACAATGCATCACAATGCATCACAATGTATCACAATGCATCACAATGCATCACAATGCATCACAATGCATCACAATGCATCACAATCCATCACAATGTATCACAATGCATCACAATGCATCACACTACATCACAATGTATCACAATGCATCACACTACATCACAATCCATCACACTACATCACAATGCATCACACTACATCACAATGCATCACAATGCATCACAATGCATCACAATGCATCACAATGTATCACACTACATCACAATCCATCACAATGTATCACAATCCATCACAATGTATCACAATGTATCACAATGCATCACAATGCATCACAATGCATCACAATCCATCAAAA
The DNA here is from genome assembly GCF_021976095.1 of Xenia sp. Carnegie-2017. Taxonomy (NCBI): domain Eukaryota; kingdom Metazoa; phylum Cnidaria; class Anthozoa; order Malacalcyonacea; family Xeniidae; genus Xenia; species Xenia sp. Carnegie-2017. Next base: position 6,706,750 of record NW_025813526.1, read on the forward strand.
TGCATCACAATGCATCACAATGCATCACAATGCATCACAATGTATCACAATCCATCACAATGTATCACAATGCATCACAATGCATCACAATGTATCACAATGCATCACAATGCATCACAATGCATCACAATGCATCACAATGCATCACAATCCATCACAATGTATCACAATGCATCACAATGCATCACAATGTATCACAATGCATCACAATGCATCACAATGCATCACAATCCATCAAAATGCATCACAATGCATCACACTACATCACAATGCATCACAATGTATCATACTACATCAAAATACATCACATTTATCACAATGCATAACAACGCATCATCTTTATTATTGCAATGTATCACAACATTACAATGTATCGGATTACATCACAATGGACTGTAATAGCGCATCACATGAGAATACAATATTGTGACTGATCACAGAACCACACTCGAGTGCCGTTATGTCTTGTCATGGAATAAGCATTGCAATAAATTCATAAAATAATTGACATACTATCAGAAATCATAAAGATGGGAAACTACAGTCTCCTGCCTTTCTTTAACTAGATGAAATGTTCATGCTCTCTTATGTCAAAAGTTTTATGTTAACTTTTGACATTGGAAATTGCTGGAACACGTCTGATTAACTCAGAAATTTTCAATGATTTTGGACCATTGTCGAGGTATTACAGTCCAGTCGTTAGAATTGAATACTTTTTTATTAAAAATTTCGTAAAATTTATAAGAAACTCACTAAACTATATTTCAGTGTTCGTCAAAAGTTCACTAATCTATGAACTTAATTTACGATCTGGCAACTGAACACCAATTGTCAACACTGCCTTCCCAAAATGAAACCCCACATAGACCAATGGAAACACAATGGCTTTGACTGCTTGAACCATTGGCTTGAATAGACTTTGTCGCGCTTACTAGATTCAACAAAATACTGTGTGCTATAAAACAAATACACTGTTAGATGCTACAAGAGTGGTAAAACAATTTTACCCTCATTCATATGACAGAAAGCTAAAATCATTCACTTTTGAGTTAACGCATATTTCTTAACAATCGAATATTAGTCGTTTTTAATATTTTGAGTTTTGTGGTTAATTCTATTTTCATAACTTTAAAGTTTTGTTTTATCACTTGAAATCGCGTTTCGATTAACCTGTTTTGAATATTCAGTATGTTCATATGAAATCCTCCCAAGTAAGGTATCGTCGATTAATCGAGTTGTCTCATCTTAATTGGGTTTTGAGGTATAGTCTGTTGTGTTGAAGTGCATTCCTTTGAAGAACTTCATCACAATTCTTAGTTTTTTCACCAAGTTATATTAAATAGAAACACTCATCATTAGTATTCCAAAATCAAGTTTTATTAAACGTTCAATTAAATTATGTACATATATGGCAGTTACTGATCACTTGCTGTTAGTTCCTCGGCAACTGGGACAGAACCTTAAAAAGAAATCACATTCAATCCATCAGTTTGAATACTGTCTTTCACTATACGTAACTAATGTCTAATTCTGTTACCAAGGATCAGTGTCTGGTACAACTTTAAGTTTCAAACAGACCATGTGGTAATAATTGTTTCCTGGACACTAAAATTAAAAGAATACTATACATGTTACATCTACTAAGCAACTCAATATTTTATCTTTAAACGCTTTGTTTTTTTATTGATATAAGGCCTGGCTTTACAAAAGGAGCAGGAGGCGAATCAATTAATAAAACGATAAAAAATATTGAACCTTTCTTGGTTTTCTTTTTCTGTTTTCGCAAACAATCATTTCGTCTTCTTCGTCCTTTGACCTTTCCTAATGAAGTGTGAAAAGTATGATAGTATATTATGATTAAAAGTACACGTTTATTCTTAAAAAACGAATCATAATTTTTCAAACCTTTTTGCAATAGCAATACTTGTATTTGGCTGCAACGAAAAAAAAAACAATTGTTTAGAGATATACTTGTTGATTTCTTAGAGAACTTCTGCCTTGTTATCATATTTCATATAATGAATGATGAAGGCAAACTGTCACATATTTTGTTTTGCTAGCCAATTAGGTAATCTTATGGCAGGATAGCTCATTTATACGGTGAGAAGTTATATTTTCATAACCATACTATTCTCAACACGTTACACAAAACACAATACTTTTTTAATTATATACCTTTGTTCTTAAACTTTTTTGTTTTAAACATGTCTAGTTCGCTCCCTATTTGCTTGCATCTCTTCTTCTTTGATGCACTAACTGTGTTTAAAACATCCATTCTGTCCACTTCTCCCAGCTCCACTAATACGACAGTATAAAAACAAAATGTTAGTATGATAAAAATTTTTAGATATGAGACAAATAGAAGAATCTTTAGCATAATACTTTTTATCAGTGTATTTACCTTCCAGATTAATGCCACTATCATCTAAATTTGTTGATTCAGCACCATAGGTTGATTGTGTGTCAGGTCCATCAGGTGTTGTGCCACCACACTCAAAGGGTGAGTTTTGCGTGGTGTTTGCATTTTCGTCACGTGATGTGTTTGTTCTTCCATTTTGATTGTCGGATGTGGACGGTGTGTTTGGTTCGTATCTTCTGGTTCCAGATGTTGACGGTCTGCTGCGTTTACCAATTTCCATTTCAGACGTAGACGCTGTGTTTGAATCGTTTATGCTGGTTTCGGCGGTGGACCCCAAGCTGTCTCTTGCGATATTTGTATCTAAGATGTTGAAGGCTAAAAAAATGACTATTACTATTTGGCTTTTCAATGACAATCACACGTTTAGTCAATATACACTTTAGATTTCTTTTTAAATAGCATCTGTTCTTAAATAAATTTTTAAAGAAGCTGATAATGATAATACTTTGAAACTAACATAACATGACTAAAGAATAGCCAGTCTATTCCATTTGTAATCTTTTCGCACTTGCTTCCATCTGTATAAAATTAGTTGTTAAGAATGCTAACCTTCCGAAAAAACAATCCAATTCTCACTTCCAAATGCAGATTGTTTTATAATTACGCAGTTTCTGGAAGCAGTTTCTACTCCATCTGAGCCTCTGCTGATCTTTTCACCATTTGCCTTTGCATTGAAATACTGGCTTCGCCCATTGACCACCCCAATGTCGAGAGACTTAATTTCTTGTCTCACTCTTTCTTCATTCGGAAACAGAATACCGTGATCTTTTAGCAAGGCGAAGAACCATTTCAGTGCCACTGCTACTCCATTTAGTCTTACTCCACTTGAGCTTGACTTAAATGTCACTTTTGGATTCACGCAAGTGAGTAGCTAGAAATGAGAAATGTCACAATTACTTTATGAATTTAGTCTATGGGCTATGAATTTATTACATACGTTTTTGCAAGATATTTTGTGCTCTATTGACTTCATTATTAAGTCCACAATAATTGGCTTTTCTGTTTGAAGCATTGCATGAGACACTTGCGCTTGGTTTGTCTGGAATCGCTTCATCCACACTGGCAGGATTGTTTGTTTGAAAAAAGCGATGGCATTGCTTGGATAGAGATCATCAATACTTGCCAGACGTATTACCTATGTTATAATTGTGCAAGTTGTCATTGGCTATTGCTCAATTTTTTCATGTTATGTGGTTAATAAGGCAGTTACCTTCTCAGCAAATGCTACCAAAAGTGCATGATTTCTTAAACAGCGGTCGTCGATGTTCGGTGCTTCAATGGCAAATTGTTGACAGAGCTCATTAGTTCGCGTTATGCAGAGGTATTCAACAGATCTGCTAATTGCCACCATGGTCCCAAAAGCACTAGACCCTCTTTCCATTATTACATTGTTTTGGAATTCTGCGTTCTGCTGATTCTCGATTCCGAGAGGACTTCTTGTTCCTTCTTGAAAGGGAATTAGGACAAGCCTTCCAAGTACTCTAAGCACGTGAAGAAATTACATTAGTGCAATAAAAAGGAAACTTCTTCCATAAATACGGAAAAATCTACCTGGGGTCATTGTTCAATCCCTCTAAAGTTTCCCAATTGACTGTGAACATCGGAATGGTTCGAGGAGCTGCTTCGAAAACACATGTCCCGTCTTTGCCACTGTTGTAGAAAGAGACCGCAACATTTTCAATAACTGTGGGGCTCTTAACGTCGTCGAGCACGGGAGGCAAAGTTGATCTGCTGCATAGCCTGGGGATGAATCTTTCCCTTACTGCTGAAAAGAAGTTTGATCCATTTCCTACAAGACTTAGTGCGGCTTTTGAAGATTTTGTCTTTCCAAGTCTGTTTGTTCCACATACAATGGGCAGGGGACAAAATCCCAGAATATCCACAATCATTTCATAATGAAAGCCTAATAACATTCCAGCTATTTTGAAAAAAAAACAAAAAAACTAATTAAATCAGTGATCAAGTTTCGCCGGCTCTTCATATCGTTTCATTCAAGTGAATATTGTAGCTACATATAAAATTCACTATTTAACTACCTCAAAACTTAAATAAGCAACAGGTCTACAAATTACTATTATTCTTTTCATGCTAAAATGGGTTCAATATAAACGTGACAAATGTATTTTACATGAAAAAACGTCAGCAATTTTGTAATAAACGGGCGTCACTTGCCAAAATATTGAGCATATTGTAATGAGCTTACCAATTGTGAATACAGCAGCGATACCATTATGATGCAACATGGATATTAGAGATTCCACCATTTCACCTAATGTTAAGGAACATAAAGGCAGGGTTACTTCAGGCCAATGAGTTGCTGTTCTTTCTGATTCCAAGATTGCCTTGACCCATATAATGCTGGTCTCTTCTGCAGTAACGACGACACCATCACCGTTCAATTGCAAGTTTTCGCCCAAAACCCAAACGTCTGAATTTGGTTGTCTACCAATGCAGCAAACAGCTTGGTACGTGTCTCTCACTTCATTGATTCGGCATTTCCTGGAAGCGTTATTTTGTTAAAAGTTCAGGATTTAAATTGTTCATTGATGTCAATTTTATTCATGAAGTAACTAGAAGTTACTTCACCGCAAAAAATGGTTAGGCTTATTTCATCTCAACATGAAAGAGTTATCAAAATGACGGGGATAGTTTATCTGATCGAATAATCTGAATTAGTTGATAATTACATTTTGTGAAATGAGGGCGGCAAGACAACGTCTCCAATACAGTGAAAAATTAGAAAAACGAAATACATCTTGAATTATGAAAATAATAATTTCGATAATTTGGTTTACCTAAAATAGTTCTTTATCTGCCACTTGATGAAGCATTTGAATTCATGAGGATCGAAGTCACTTGTCAACACACCTGAACTGTATGATTTATTTAAATCGTCCATAAATTTCGATTGACCTCCAGAGATTGCACCTTTGCTTCGGAAGAAACACAACCTGAATACACACACACATTTTTGCTCTGCATGGAAATGATGAACAACAATGACAATATGAAAAATAAGAGAACAAAAAATTCTTGACTTACCTGGACTCTTCACGCAAGGAGCAATATACGCGACATTGAAAGCCACTGTCATCGCCTGCGTCAATGTGTTTCAGCAATGACATCGAAAAACTAGTTTTTTCAACATACTCCGATTCTCCATTTTTTCTCCTCACACGAATTCCCATAGTTTTTTCTTGAATTTCAAATTCATAGTCTGAAGCCATATTCCTGCCTAGTTTATAGCTTACCAGAGTTTGTAAGGAAGATGTACCGAATGAAAGATATGTTGAAACGCCTCTCTATATATATGCTAAGGAATTTTTTGTGTTACGCCCCTTGTAAAAAAAGCTGAGGCCTCTAATTGGCTGAAAACAATCCAGACAATGAGCGGAAACTGCATGACGTACATTATATTGAACGTCGTGCATTGATCAAGTCTCAATTTGACGTAATAAAAAACATAAGTATTGTGATGCAGTGTGACAACCAATCTCTTTGTAGCTACTTCAAGTTTTTATATAATTTTCAGTCATCTTAACGTTTAAACTTTTATACTTAAGTGTTTTTTCTCCTTAAAATGATGTTTTTCCAGCCACAGTAATAAAGTTCAACAATTTTAATGATGCATGATAATGCATCTTCCGTTATCTTGTCCATGCATTTATTGACAATTGTTCAATAATGAAAAGGCGCATAAAATATTCATGTCATTTATAGCTGTTTTTCAAGATGTGACACTTTTGCACTCTGACTAATATAAAGGAAATTCAAATGGTACTTCACTTGATGGACGTTTAACACTCTCAGTGTAAAAGCATAAAAATACTTTCAGTGTTTTATTTGTGCTCTTCAGATTTTGAAAAATTCCTACTTACATTCATCTATTACAACATTTACCCTCAGAGATTTTCTAATTTAAAAGAATGCTTTTTATGCATGATATACTTATCAATTTGACTAGTTAAGCAATCAACATTAATGCTTCATATTTCTGCATTGATTTGCAAACATCTTTTTCGTACATTATCATAGTGCTAGCTTGGGTTTTAGCTAATATCAAAAATTTGATCAAAAGAAAATATTCATGATGTTGGAGCTTGTGTATGTTTTTGAAAGATATGTTCAAATTATGTGTAATATGACCAATATAAAAGAAATTTAATTCAGTCTGACAGTAATTTTGATTTTTCCTGTCAATTAAAAGAGAAAAGTATTCAGTATGTAATTCACTCTAAATAAGAAAGATTGCATCACAGTTTAAAATAAGCTATAAAGTTTTGTAAATTGCAGAAGTATATCAATTTGAGTTAAGGCACCATTGACATGTAGAAGGTATTCTTTCAATTTTTAATGTCCAGGAAACAGTTATTACGACATGGACTCTTGATTCTGTTTGAAACTTAAACCTGTACCAGACACCGATCCTTGGTAAAATAATTAGACATTAGTTACATATAGTAATATTAAGGTTCTGTCGAAGTTGCGGAGGAACTAACAGCAAGTGATCACTAACTGGCATATATGTACATATTTTAATTGAACGTTTAATAAAACTTGATTTTTTAATACTAATGTTGTATGTTTTTATTCAATATAACTTGTTGAAAAAACTAGGAATTGTGATGAAATTGTTCAAAGGAATGCTTGATTATATTTAGAGATGAGACGATTCGATTAATAGACGATACCTAGCGGGGGGGAATGGGGGGGGGTGATTTTCGAATGAACATTAATAGTCAAAACAGGTTAATCGAAACGCAATAAAGTGATAAAATAAAATTTTAAAGAAATGAAGGTTGAATGAACCACGCAATTCAATACTAGTAAAAATGACTATTATTTGTTTGTTGTAGATAATCGACCATGCATATATAATTGCTCATCTCCAATTACAGATGCGTAAATAAAAAGGGAATGAATTAGCTTTCCGTCTTACGAACGACTGGTAAAAGAGGTTTTTTACCAGTCTTATAGCATCTAACAGTATATTTGTTTCTGTGCTTTACCATTCTATGTAAGTAAAACAAATGATGTACTTTGGGCATAGCACACAGTATCTTCTTAAACCTGGAAAGCCAGACGAAAGTCTGTTCAGCAGCCATTGTATTTCCATTTGGGATTTCAGTTTTAAAGGCAAAGGATTGTATTTCTCCAGGCATTTCTCGTCTTTGTGATTTTTGATATGAAGGCTATCAATTATTTTACGAATTGACAGCCATGCTTTATCCCATGGTTGAGACCATGGCAAAACTTTTCGCTGCTTGTAAGCCATCTAGGTGGCACATGTTGTCATATGAAAAAAACGGAACTCCAATTCATTGGGTTGATTTCCTTTAACATAATGCGCAGCCAAGAAAGAGTTATCAAAACACTTGAGAAGGGCTTTCAGATCTGAAAATTAATTGTTATGTAAATGTATAATAAATACAAAGTTTTTCTGAAGATGCGCTTTGTCAAGCATTCTCTGTGCTTACCTATAAAGAGGACTCCATTTATCGATTATTCCTCCTCCTCTAACTATAAACAAATGCCCTCTTGACCACTTTTGAAGTCTTTGTTTTCCCCAGTTTCCTTATTGCATTTTGTTTTGTTGGTTCAACACAATCTCTTAAAATAGCTTTAATTGCATCTGGCTCATTATTAACGAACTCAGCATTGCCTATATGGTACAAATTAGCGTTAGCACTAGTTATCAATTGAGTTTCGAAACGACACACAATACACTGCTTTGTTGTTCCATGCATTGTTCAAAAAGAATGAAACACCTACACAAGGCTTTCTAAGTTCTAACCGACAAGAAATTTGTCAAGAGATTTGGTTTTCATTTACAAAAGAATGACTTTGAGGCTTGAGGCCTGAAACTTTTGACGCTACACTTTATAAACATTGAAAGTGCGAGAAGGCAAAGAAAAGCACGCAAAATCAAAATAATCCAAAGTAACAATTTCCCCACCATCACGCGTGCATGTATAACTATAATCCAAATGCTGTCATAAAAAGTTATTTTTCTATCTTAAAAAAATAATAAGTTATTAATTATCGGTACCAATGTATTGAAATTTCATCATATATATAATATGGATGAGGTTAAAAAAATTCAAATTCATGCCGTCATTCACAAACCTGCTTTATAACACACGGTCATCAACGACCACTTTTACGTTAGTAGGAAAACTTAGGTTTCACTGATATATATTACTATATTAGCTACAATGTAAAACTGTTTTTCATATTGTGAAATAAACAAATTTTAGACAAATATACCTTGTGACTCCACAACACTATTTCCTACTGGAAAAGTGTCGTCATCTTTATCAAGCTTTCCCAGTGTTTCGTCCATTTTTGACACGTCATTGTTAGAAAGCAGACCTGTGTCGTCAATCAATTCTTCACCTATAAAATAGAGTAATTCTTTGTAGTAATTTTCTGTCAGCTCTGTAATACACATATCATTGAGATAAATTTAGAGAAAGGGTACCAATTTCCTGCAAAATGCTATATACCAAAGCAAGAGCAGTTGTGATTAAGTGTAAAAGCTCTGTTAATATATCTCGAATTGATCATGAAAATCGGACTTTATTCTCAAGCATGATTATAGTCATGACAATTTTGGAGTACATACCTATGTTACTTGGCTTCACACCACAATATCTTAAAATCCACGCACACTAGTGGGTACATTAGGGAAGTTTTTTCCAAATATTGCACATGCTGTTCGCAGAATGCCTTTCCATGTTGAGGCGACTCAGTGCATACATTGGGATAGTTCAGCAATGGAATACCTTTTACAAAATTCTGAAAACAATTTCATATAATATTATTAAGTTACGAAAAGCAAAGGAGTAATTTTATATAAAACTAAGATAAGTACCTTTCTACGCATCATGCAATGAGGAAACATTAATTTCCATATTCCATCGGCAACCCATAGCCTTCCACATCCTATAAGTTTGATTACGAAAATATCTTAGCCTGATGAGAATCACAGCTATTTTCCAATAGAATATATTTATAGCTTTTAAACTAATTTTAAAATACAATTGCATCTAACTTACCGCGCTCTTTGCAAGTATCAGAACAATCATCTGATGTATGCTCGTACAAACTTCTCGCCCTAATTTTGTCGATTTGTTCTAGAACACTAGAAGAGTTCCCATCTTCTTTAAGCAAACCAAAAAAGTCCAGTTGCCCCAATTCCCTCAACTCATTCTCCATCTCGCCGACCCAAAATGAAGCAGCAACTTGTTTCTCCAAAATCTTTATATAAAACGCAAATAATGCTTACCATCAAAACTGTAACAACGTGATAACAGTAATACAGATCTACAACATATCGTTCTCTTACTGCCATTGTATACTTCATTAAACGCTTCAGAAAAACCGTTAAATGATACCCACGAATGACAACTATAGAAAACATGTTTCATTTGTAAAATCTACTTGCTATTTTAACATTAATTAATCAAGTGATTATATTGTAACTTACGCGAGTGACAGCTGCCACTGAAGCAAAGTTGAATCAACAAAACAGAGATCCGTAGCCTCGATCATTTTTCTTTGTTCGGGATATAACATCCAGCCATCTTTCCCATTACCGTACTTGGAATATCCATAAAGCAAATTACAGCGATTGCATCTAAGCGAAACTTTCACTCCATTGGTAGTTCCAGAAAGATCGTGTACCTGAACTTTTACTGGCTTATTGTACCTCACAAGGTCATGGTTGCACTTAATACATTTGGAGCATGGAGGTGTAAATACATGCAACTTCCTATCGGTTGTACTAGGAACTTTTAATTTAGAAGCGGACTGTAAAAGAACATTTACATCTTCTTCTTCTAAATTGGGACATACCAAAGCCAACACTTCTTTACGTACATTCACGGGGAGTACAAGCAAAGAAGACGCAACATTGGCAATAGAGCACACAAGTGACAACCCATATTTCAAAACAAGAACAAACAGAATTACATCAACATTTAGATCATTGCAGACTTTCAAATTAATAGATTGGATATCACTTAATATCCTCGACCCCACATATTCTTGATGTAGTTCCTGTTGACATCTTTTCGCAAATCGTCAACCGATTGACAATTGTTACGCCTGCGCTTCGACATATTTTCAGCTTTTCCTAGTCAGAAATGATTTCGGCTTTCCCCAGTGATCCAGTGAGAAATGACTTTGGCTTTTCCCAGTCAGAAGTCATGGGAAATACTATTATTATGCATATTAAGCAATCTCGATTGCAATTGGCTAAGAACCTACCTACACTGCTATAGGTGACATATCATATAATTGTCCATGCAAAATTGTAAATAAAAAAGTATAATGGCAGACTCTTGCTCGATATTTGCAAGCGTTTTGCAAACTTTTTTCGCTCGAATTATTGAGTATTAAGACGTAAAAATAAACGGAATGGGTTAAATTGTCAGTGAGGAGAGTTTTCATCGAGTTTTTTCGGGAGAAAGACGAATGCGACACTGCGGACATTACGTCATTCGAGTGTGATAGTGTGATGTCGTGTGATGCATCACAATATTGCTAGCCAAAGTAGCAAAAAATATATCGCGCATCAGATGCATATGCATATCTACATTTTACCTGGAATCTGTGTGAGAGTAAATGTGCTCATGATTCCAACATAAACCACGAAAATGGCTAAATGAAGGTAAAAAATCTAAAAAAATTCTTGTTGCTATTAAAAAGAAATATTATGTGTTTAATAATCTCTTATTCATTGCCTTGTCTTTAGATTCTATATCATACAATAAGATGTATGCAACTTTAACTAAACCAAGGTTGATTGCTGGAATCAAAGCTTCTCCAATGTCTCAAACAAGTGCATTGAGGGATTTCACTCAGTTCTTAACCAGTTTGCACCCAAAATGATAAGCTACTCTTTTCCTGGGATGTTCTGCAGGTATTCTATGAAACATGTGTGATGAAACACCAATGTGTCATTACAGTTTTTATTCCCTTGTTCCAATTTAAACTTTTTCAAGAAATTGAATGCAATTTTATATTTCATGAAGGCATATCCTTGCTGTAACTCACTTCAACAGCAATTTGGACAGGGATAATCAAGAGGTTAATGGAGTTCCCAGGTTAAAGTGCATTATCCAAAATTTAAAAATGGTGAAGCTGTTGTAAGAAATGTAAAAGATGCTCAGGATTTTGGTAAGGTTATTTAATACATTTCTCCTACTGCCAGATATTATGTGTTTAATGCCATAATAATGAAAGCCTTAATAAGAAATGATTACCATAAAATAAAATTTTGAATAATTTGCACATTGCTCCTCCAGGGTATGTTGAAGATATTTATCAAGTGTTGTGCTCTGCACTCATTGATGAGGAAACATTGAGAAAAGCCAAAGGTGATCTTTTACGAATGACTCCATTGCCAATGAATTCCATGTTGGACAAGCAATCAAAAAGTGAAGCTATCTCAAAAAAAGCAAGAAGAAAAAGCATGCCAGCTGTACATTTCCCCCCAACTAAGCCAGGTTTTACAAAAGGCATTACTTGCTTTGAGTTAATTTGAATCTTATTTTTGGAACTGACTCACTTTATTGTTTGATATAGCTGAAGTATCACCTGTCAAAGAAATAATCACTAATCAGAGAAATGAGAGAGCAGCACCTCGATGCACTGTGTGCAAGAATTGGATGAAAGGCCATAAAAATATAATGAACTGTCCAAAAAACCGAAAGTAACCAGTTTTTTTAGGACCTGGTGGTATGAGCCCAGTTAGTTGGGATTCAGTGAAGTGTGAATTGACTGCATGGACAGAATAAAGAGAAAGGAATTGTAATTTTGTATGTTTTGTATAACAAGTATAAGTGTGAATCAAAGATGCAATAAATCAAGAGTGGCTTAAATCATTCCACACTTCACTGAATCCCTACTAGCTGGGCTCATGCAAACACCTAAAATAATATATAATGTTATGTTATTTTACAAATTGTCCTCTTCATACCCTGCAAAGTGTTCATTTTTTTAAATTAGAAGTTTTAATAACATGGTAAGCACAATCTGGAATTGAAATTCTTTTGTCTCGATGCAACAACTCGATGAAACCTGAAAAGGCATAATACACAAGGTCCATTAAAACAGGTAGGAGTCCATAAAATACAAATTTTGCAAGTGTGCATTCATAGATAACCCAGACAGAAACATTTAACTAATAATTCTAACAAACCTTTGCTCCAAGAATCCTTTATGATATCTAACTCCATCTTGTCTTTGGTAAAGATTGGCAGCTAAATTTAATGCCCAGCGATTGAGGCAAATGGCATCAAATCCTGGATGCTCTGTTATGCATTTTGGCTGCCTTCCTAATTCGGATACCACCATATGATCTTGCATTCCAATCATGCAATTGGCAATTTCGTGGCAGCATCTACATTCTTTTGGATTAACCAAGAGAGGAACACGGCAGTTACCACAATGGCACCTACGAAAGTTATCTGTCAAAAGCTTCGGCAACAATAAATAAACAAATTTTCCAACTTTTCTTACCAAGAATCAAGAGGAACTTCATTTTGCATTCTGCGTTTGAGCTCTTCTGTTTGGCGTCTTTCTTCTTCTGTTTCTCTAATATACTTTTCTAACCACTCTTCATCTGCAAGTGGTTCGTTTTCATACGCTTCAGCTTGGCCATACTCAAAATCGCCATCGGTGTTTCGAGCGCATTTGATGACGATTGATCTTCGTCTTCTAAATCGAATTCCCGACTGTTCAATTCAATATTTTCCACTTTTGTTGCTGCACTCGATTCAGAATCAGATGTGGACATGTTTCGTACAATTTTTATATTAATTTCAAAGCAATATATAAAGAATTGTTATTTCACACTGTGTTGTTTTGTATGCAGCGCATTCATACGTTCCTTAAATGACGTCACAAACCTCTCGTTTTAAGTCCCCTCAGCGGCGCGGAAATTTCTCAAAAGCAAGCTAATTCAAACCCCCCCAAAAACTTTGTTTTTTCTTTTTTTACGAAATTTTTTTCGAAATCATATTTTCCACAGTCTAAACTTTAAAATTTCAACGAATTTGGAAATAACTGTATGTGCACTTTAAAGGTCACCTGAAATGCAAAATTCATATTTCTGTTTATTTGACATATAAAATGTATATATTGCGTAGACTATTCAAAGAAAATTTGAAAACAATCCCATGATTATTTTAAGAGATATCAACGTGTGAATTTGTGTTTTTTTTTGAATAGAAGTAAAAAATATTCCGTCGGTTTATCGTCGGAAAGTACTCGGCGTGACGTAATAGTTGCCATTGACATTTCGCGAGAGAAAGCGGCAAATATGAATTCATAAATAAAGTTTGATTTTGATCGGCTATTTTAAGATGGTTTACTGTGTCGCATTTAACTGCAAAAACGGTTCTTCTAAGAACCAATCTAACCTTTAAAGAACCAACCTTTAAAGTGGTTCTATGACGAAAACTTTACGTTAAAAATCATCGATTTTAGCATTCAATAGTTTAAACACATATCAATTATTGCTTTCGTAAAATGTAAACAAAAATAATAATATAACGAGGAAGTTATGAACATTTGAAATGTCTAATTTTTTTGTGACGGCAAATTCGAACGAATCTAATTCGGAAATTTTGCCATTTGTCGATAATACTGAGCCGCTTGTTTCGCCTGATGAAATTGCTGAGTACGAAGCTACAGTCGCAGAAGAACGGCGGGTTGAAGACATGCTGCAAGATCGTTTTGATGCCCGTGTTGACGTTACTTCATGGTAAGATGTCATTCTTAGTGTGTTACTTTGATCTAAATCGTCTGCCGTTAGCTATGATAAGTTTATGGAAACATACAATTTAGCCAATATTAAAGGTGTGAATGTGGCCATTGTTCGTTGGATCTTGTTGTCAACCTCAAGAGTGCCGATGCTGCATGGAAATAGAGCAATGCCGTGGTAAAATGTATCAGTTCGAAATCGATGAAAGGAAATGCATTTTGATCACCCTGGCTTTAACGAAGTTTGCCTGAACGAATTTGTTCTTCAAGCAGCTTCGTCAGGTTTAAAGACCAAAGGTCATCGCATGATACAGACACTTCATTTTGTATTTCCTTTAAAACCTTAGTATAAATGTATATTATATATTGAAAGTTTGCTTGGATGTATTATTGGTTCTCTCAAATTGTGAAAATTTATCATCTGCAATATGTGTAAGTATATAATAATTGCAACTTGTGCAAACCTGACGCCGCTCTCTTGACGTTGTTGGTGTTTGTGATTTCTTCCAAATAGTAGGTACGGCACCAGGTTTCATACCAGCCAAATGGAATAAACGCTCAAAACAATCATCCGAGAAGTGATTCGAACAAATCATAAATCGAATTTTGCGCGAACTCGGATTAAAGTTTGCGCGCTTCGTCTGAACAAATTTAACCCAAATTCTTCTCAAAGACTCGTCGTTTGGGCTTTTATGTAATGAAATGCCTGTACTTCTATCAGACTTATAACTGCAATCTTGCACGACACAGCGTGTTGAAGGCATGTTAAAAAAATTGAGTTTTACAACCTTTATATCTCTATTTGTATATAGTGTTATATTGTAAACAGCCGCGAGTTAAGACTATGACGTCACAAGCACCTTCCTTCTCGAAAATTCAAATATGGCGCATTTTAATGGCGGCTTTTAAAGTTCAAGTTTTATCGCTACGTAACTTGAGCAGCATGAAATATATTGCGCTAAATTTCGCCAGAAGAGATTTTTACATACACTATTAATCTATGAAAAAAGAAACGAGAGGCAAAATTTTCGTCATAGTACCACTTCAACTATCCGACAAAATACGTTTTTGCAACACAAAGTTAAGGAGTTAACTATGGTAGTTAGCGTTAACTATAATTAAAGTTAACTACGTTTTATACAACCGGCCCCTGACAATTTTCAAAAGCAAATGTTTTGTAAAATGCATCAAAACAAATTTTAAAGTTTAGTAACCACAAATACAATTAATAGCTTTTTTTTTCTTGAAAAAATATTTACGACGCTTTACAACGATGTGTAAATATCGAGTTTGAATTATCCGCTACAGTGTAGGGTCTCCAACTAGTCCGCGGGCCAGATGCGGCCCGTTGGGCCTCTATCCGGCCCGCAGAGACACTTAAGGAAAAAAATAATATTATTAAACAAAATAAACTTCGTGCAGAAAGTTCACCTTATGACGCAAGCCAACTAGCAAGAGTGGCTTACGTCAATTTTGTCCGAACTTCCTACTTCCGCTCAAGCACATTGCGAAGTTTAAAAAGCTGAAGGTAACGTGCAAATTTGTTATATTTCAATGCTCCATATATCTCATGTGGCCTCTGGCTGTAAGTTTGAGACCCCTGCGCTACACGTACAGTGGGTTATCAAAAAGTGTTCCCCATAAAAATAGGTTTAGGTACATAAAATTCAGTAATTACAGTTTAAAAATATTATGATACTCTAACAAGATATATGTAGCAAAGAACAATACTAGCAGTACTTTACGCACTATGAAAATGCGAAAAGCTAACTATCGTTGAATTATGTAAAAATATGCATTTTCCATTAGTAATTTGAGACAATAATCAAGGTAACAGACAAACTCACAAAACGTACATATGCCAAAATGTCAGCCCAGCAACAATGAAATAATTCGGTTGATTAATACATATTGCAACAAAACGTAACACTAACATCAGGCAATTTTCAAAATACACGGAAAAAAGGCTGAGATGTCAATTCCCAACAGCATGTGTGGCGAACAAATAGATTTTGCAAAGTTTATGAACTAACAACCCCATATTTAATGGAGGGCCATTTTTTGGTCACACACTGTACTTTGCTTTGCAACTGAAATAGAAGGCTAGACTTTATCCAAACTTGTTTCATAAATAAATTGCACATTAGTGCATTAATATATCAGTATAAATCTCAATAAATTCCTAAACACGAATTGCCACTTCAATGTTATAAATTTTCAAATCAAAAGTCGTTCCTTTTACAATTCCCTTCTCGTGAAAACTGGGAAACCGTACAACGAAACTAAGAAAATATTTACTTGTTTAATGTAAACGAAACTACAGAAATTTCTGAAAAATCGACGTTTGCAAATATATCGTGAGAATTTTGTAAATCATCACAATCACGGCAATTTCTACACTTACATATAGACCGTGATTAGAGACGCAAGAAATAATCAATTCCTTAAATTCAGATCACGTTACGTTCACAATATTCTTTTAGTAGCAAATGCTTTAACAATAACATATTGATACTAGGAAAAGAAAATTTGAAATTTACCTACCCATAGTAGGGATGAAGTACAATATCGTGGCATATCCAAGTTAGTATCGATTAAAGTAGAACGATATCGACCATCTAATTCAGAAACTTCAATTCGTTTTCTTCCAGCATCTGTCCAATACAACTTTCCTGTGACCCAATCTACTGCAAGACCATCTGGGGAAGCAACATTTTTAACAATAATTTTTTTATCATGTTCTATTTTGCTACTCAGGTTAGTCTGTTGAATTGAATTGCTTTTAATGCCAGTCCAAAACATCAAGGCCTTGCCAAAATGATAGTCTACTGCGATGATTCCTGCGAAATGAGGAACTATGCCAAAGAAGTCGGACTGTTTCTTGTGTAAAGTGAGTTTTCTGATGGAATAATGATCAGAAAATACGAGGTACGGGTGTCTATCTAAAAATAAGAAAACAACAAGTAAAAATAAAATTTGAGAACAAATGGGAGCATTCCATAGATCAAGTATCAAACAAACAGAAATATATCAAAGGAAACACGAGGAAGACACTAAACATAAATAAATACATGTCCTTATAAATATTTGCAATAATTATAAACACCTATAGCTTTGCAAGTTCGATGGTCCTTATCCAAGCGATAGCCAGCAACACAACTGCATCTTAATGGCTGGGCAGTCTTGTTAAACACCTCACAGATCTGACTACACTGCTGAAATTCATCACATTCGTCAATTTCTAAATAAGCAAAACCATTAAGAAATTGCAAAGAATACAATCGAAGTTAACAATGTTTACTTCTACAAGTCTTTTCATCTTCTTCAAGTTTATATCCTGGACGACAAGAGCAAAAATGACCAAATTTTAATTTGTTACATTTATGGTCACATCCACCATTGTCATTAGAGCATTGTGGTTCACCTAGAATAGACACCAAACACAAGTTTCTAGTGCATTCATTTAAGCATTTATAAACTCTAAATTGTTACATACATTGTGACACATCAAATTTGCTAAAAATGCATGAACATTATATCACTATATAAATATATGTTTGAGGACATTTTACTAAGAGATGCCAATTAATCAGCCTATAGCTCACTTTTTAGCAATTATGTGCAATGTAGGTTGTGACAAACTCATTCCAAGGTTGTAATTCTTATTGATTGGTGTTTTTGTTAAGGGTTGTTTTGATAATAGTTTAAAATCCTGTTTAAATAATTTGAACCAAATTTACTGTCTATTTATTTAGCTAACTGTAAAACAAACATTAACTTTTCTTTTAACATCTACAAGAGCCAGATACAACCTGTGTTAGTTAAATTTGACAAATTAGTTACAAAATTCTAGCTGTGCTAAGTTATGTGTAAAACAAATTGTTTTCAGGTTTATATGGGCAAAGGTCCGTTGTCAATAGAAATATTTATATTTTCAAACAATTAAAACTATTGAGAAGAAATCTGTCAATTTTTCTACAAAACTCAGCTTACCACACTTGTACTTTTCATCTGTACCATTGGGACAATCATTGTCACCATTACACAGCATCGATCTTTTAATGCACTTTTTAGAAATGGGACACATAAACTCATCTTTTTCACATTCTACAAAACCCATAATCACTGACTTAAAACCTGTTTGACTGTTAACCTAAAGTTCATCATTTATGATAATCAACATGTAAAATATCAAAAGCATTTGCTTTAGCAATATTTTAAATAATAATTATCTCTTATGGATTTTAAGCAAAACACTTATATTTCAATATATTAATTAATTATACTTCAGATGGATTTTTAAAGTAAAATTCCACAAACAAAACAGATCTTCTCAATATAGTGTAAAAGATATTTAAGATGAGAATATATGATATTCATATTAAAGAATAGGAAATCAAGAGTATGTAACCAATGTGACAACTGTTATACACTAGTTTCATCCTAACAAATTGTTTTACACTAGTTTTAATGGTACCATAGTTAAATTGACTAAATTTTGTACCTTTACTACAGTGCTTTTCATCATCACCAGATGTGCAATCACAGTCACCATCACAAACCCACTTATAAGGAATACAACTTCCATCCTTACAGTCAAATCGATCAACATTACATTTTTTCTATGTTTATGAGTTGAATTACAATTAGGTGGTTCATCAGATTGATCTTCACAATCGAGTGACCATCACAGTATGCTTCTTTCAAGATGCAACGCTTCTTTATTGTACACTGGAACTCCAAATCATGCTTACACTCTGTATAAGCTGCAATTGGCAGAAAATTTAGTTTACTAATCCCATGTACTTCACTCATATGTGGGAATAAATGAAAAGCTTAAAGGACAAAGTGTACAAACAATGGCACAGGTCAGCAAAGTTTTGCTGATCTAATTTTGATAAGTAATGTTTTAGGTAAGACTGCTGAATGCTGATTTGAGTTTCAAAGACTGAATACTTATGTGTTTTTCAAAACAGTACATTCTAATCAGTAGCAAATCCAGGGTAGTCAAAATACATTACTGAAATTTATTTCCATTTAATTTAAAATACTTTGAAGTGAATCTTATTGGGAGTATTTTAGTGTTAAATATACTTTGGAAAATTTTAACCAACAAGATTGTTAAAAAATACTGTTGAATTAAAAACGAGCTTCCATAATTTATTTTGATGTACCCTAGATTTACCACTGGCTCTAAAAAATTTGGGTTCTGGGTGCATAATTTATAAAAACTGTAACAGTGACTTGTTTCAAGATACATTGTACCTAGTCCCAGTTGACAAGATGAATGAGCCAAACTTACTGCAATTTTCTTCATCAGAATGGTCATCACAGTCATCATTATGATCACACTTCCAATTTATATCAATACACTGGTTATTATTGCATTGAAATGATAATTTAGGACAAGGACGCACACCTATTATATGTACAAATAAAACCACAATAAATATTCTTAGTGAGTTTTATATGAAAATGAACATGAAAAAGATGAAATCTGTTATCATAAACAAATTCACCACAGTCAAATTCATCACTTCCATCATCACAATCTTTATAATTATCACATTTCCAAGATTCAATGATACATTTTTTACTGTCTTGACACTTGAACTTGTTGTCAGAACAAGATATATTTGCTACAATAAAGAGACTGGTTACAAAATTATCACGTCACAACAGAGACACCAAACAAAAATGACTATACCACAATGTGAAGGTGATTCATCAGATCCATCTTTACAATCTTTGTAACCATCACAAATCATATATTTAAATTTACACTCTTTACCACAAGAAAACTTCTCTTGTGGACAAGAACCTAGAAAAGATATATCACAAATGCTACATAAAACACATGTATTTAGTCAACTCCAATGATTGCTTGGTGAAGAAACACCACAAAGATAAAAAATTAGTGCAAAAGTAAATTTCAAAGTAAAAATATAACATCAAGATGTGCAAAGGAGGAACACCTACTCACACACACAATACTGAAGTTTCATGTTTTAAAGATTGAAAATGTCAACAATCATTAATTAATTGGAACGCCTAGTATCAAGCCAAAAATGAAAGAAACTTAAAGTAATCACAAAGGTTCAAAAATATGCCATAAAAATTTTCGTTGTCAATATCCTTTAAGCGTCGATTTCCAGTCAGCTATCTTATCTGCACACACTGTTGACACACAAAATTACAAACTGTACAGTTGATTACCACAATTCATTTCATCGGAATGGTCAGAACAATCGTTTACACCGTCACACTCCCAATCTTTGGGCATGCACTTTCCATCGCTCTTACATTTAAACTGTACTTCGTCCGGTTTGCATGAGAAGTCTATATAAAGAACAAGTAACAATACTGTAATACAATATTTCGCATTCTATCAAAATACTACATTTGCCATAACAGCAGTAAAATAAAAGAATCTAGTAGAAAGATTTCGTTCGTTTGTAGTTATTAGGATTTAATCCCATTTACAACTACTTAACACGACAACAAAATAACAAATGGGTTATAACAAAACAACAGTTATGTGAACTTATTCAACAACGTCAACGCTGAATCTTTGTTTTGTTACGTTGTACACGCACCGCTTGCCTTTGACTTTAAAAAATAAACAGAAATGGCTAAATACACCAATAAATAGATTCCTTTGCTCTTTCTGTTTATCACCACCATATTAATAATTTTCAAGTGAATGCAATCTGTTCAATTAAAATAAAGAAATCCATGTTTTAGATTTTCGTCAGCAATCTAGTCCTATTATATCTATGTTACAAACGCTCCGGATACCTGGAATCAATATTGCAAGTGCCCAATGCGCATCTTTTAACCATAATCCTGATCGTAAACTTAGAGTACAAACACTAACAGTCAACTCGACTTAAAATATTTGTTTGTCCTAATTTCTTGCTTTTATGTCATGTGTCGTGACATAAGCATGTCATGTCACATTTCGTTCGTTTGTAGTTATTAGGATTTAATACCATTTACAACTACTTAACACGACAACAAAATAACAAATCGGTTATAACAAAACAACAGTATAAGCACGTCATAAGCATGTGTTCATGACATTGCGTTTGTAATTTTCAATACAATATGGCGCGAAACAATAAAACGATACGAAATCAATTATACTTTTATACCATATATGGTACAACAAAAGCACGTGAATCAAATTAGGACTTTGATTGGCGCTGGCCGGCAAGAACAGCTGTTACGTTTTCATTCATGCTTCGTGCAATATGAGTGATTGTGAGAAGTTAGCATTTGATTGGGTGATCAGTAAACGTTGGTCTACAATTTGAAATTTTGCACTAGGATGGGATGAAAAAGCCCTTTTAATTACAAGCAAATGATACAACTTTGTAACGAGGTGAAGGCTATTTCAGATATGGTAGAGCACCTTGTGCCCAGGCCCTTTAGCTTTAACTTGTCTACTTAAAGCTATTAATAATTAATTTCAGCATATTTACATATTACATCGCGCTTACTCTTTTCGCAACATGGAAGATTATACTTTATCTGATTTATATATTCCATAAATTGACAATATTGTCAACGAAGAAAATCCTTTTTCGGTTATGTAAGTTCTTTGGAAAAGCGCTTGAGCTCGTGAGGGATTTTGAAAACGCGACCACGACAAAATTCACAGTCTTCACGAAAACAAAGAGCTTTGGAGCCACCGGTAAAATGCGTTTTGAGCGCGAATATTTGAAATATCTACCGTGATGATGCAATCATCACACATTATTAAGTATTTATTTTAGTAGAATGTCGAATACATTTGTTGAACCAAGTATAAATCAATAAAATCAGTAGGTTTAAAATGTAATGTTTATCTGCAGCTAAGTATTTACGGAAGTTGTTAGGATTCATCTTGTGCATTTCCTGCTGTATAATATCAATATAATAATCGTACATGGTCATGGCCTGTTTTAATTTATTAAAAGTGCACCTTGTTAACGAAATTAAAATCTCCTCATCTTCACGTAACATATTATATTGCTTCGCTGTATGTTAACATAATCTATGAAAACTACTGTTACAATGGTTTTGTGCGTTAGACCAAAATGACCTAAAACCACACCGTATTTGGTGGGAATCTAAACCGGTACTGAAAAGCCCATCCCTTTTGATGGAGTACCGTTCTATTTGGTTGGAACGAATGTCTTGGAATGCCAACACGGTGTAGACAGAAACGTTTATCAGAAAAAAAAACATGAATCAAATCTCATGGTAATTATTCTAGATGACACCACTACTCTTCATAAATTCTTTAGGTAATGAAAGTAAATTGGACTTAAAATTAAAGTTTTACTCATATTACAGGGCGACCGTGGAGATCATACTATAAAACAGAGACGTTTCTGAAGCAAGATAGTAAAAACTTGATTGCACAGCCATCATACAAATGAAAGAAGTAATAAAGTTTCCAGAATACAAGGTATATTACTAATAAAAAGAAAATTGCTTATACTGTGGCTTTATTTTGTTCATAGTAAATCGACAAGTATACACATGTTAAATTGGTTTGTTTCTAAAAGATTAGAGTGCAATATTTTTAGGTGCCACATGACGCTAAAAAGAAGAAACGTGACACGACCTCTGCTGATTTGCGAGCCCATTTAATAAACCCCAGCTCCTCAGTAAAAACTGAATGCAGAATCTATATTTCATTTCCAAGGCCAGAAGATCACACCACGCATAGACTTGGAATGGTATATGCTCTTGTTTGACATGCTCGCCTTGCAATCTGTAGACAAGAACATCACAATCATTTGTGGCATGTGCATGATAAAATTCATGACACTAACTAGTTTTGCCTTTGCTATTTCAGCACAGCGGAATGACACAACAACTAGATGAAAAGGTTATTAGAAAGATAGAAGAACTTGTCAGTGAAGGAGTGCGAACTGTTCATGAGATGAAACGCCATTTGAAAATATACATGAAGGATGAGTTGTATTCTCTTCTGGTTTTTCTAAAAGAAAAACCATAAGAGGAAGTATCGAAAATCTTCAAGAGTCTTGGTTACCCCTTCACCATTCATAAAACATCATTATCCAATGTTGGCTCACTCACACATGGCCAGTGCTCCTTGGTGCACTTCACTGGCTTATGGAACTTGTCAAGGTTGAATTTTGTACAAACTGAAATTGAAGATTGATGAGTTTGCCCAAACATTTTAAAGCTGATTTCTTTTCTTTCTTTTTTTTCAGTTGGCTCAAAATGTTAATGACACCATCGACGAATGTCTGTTTCCCATGAATGATGAGGACAAGGTAAGTTCTTATCTCTATCAAAATGTCTTTGCAGTCTGAATGCCATAACATGTGATAACATGTGTTTCAAATGTACCTAGTTTAATATTGCTGTGACAGTCATAGATATATGGGATGTTTATGCTTGATTTTCCAATGAATTGTTTTAATATACCAAACAATTAAGCGAAATGTAAATGTCTGACATGATAGGGCAAAACCTGCAAAGTATCTTCAGAAAATCTAATCTAAACCAAAGCAACCACTACTAAATCATTCCAGATCCATCTCTGTATTCAGCAGATGTTTCTGCCACTGTTAATGTCTCACTATGTACACCTTTGTCTTGTTAACCAGTTGTATTTTGATTACCTTGAGAAAGCGTACGAAGCGTTTATTTACGGTCAAGACTTAGATAATCTGGATGAGTACACAGAAGCACTATATGAAGAACTGAGTGAGTGAAGTTGTCATTGCATCAATTCCTGTAACCTTTGGTAGTGACCTACAAGATTTATGCATGTATCTGTTTCTATTAATGTAGGAAACAAGAATGCTCCACTTATTGCTGGTAAATGTGTATTGTTGAAAAATTATGTGCATCGTCACTTTGTAATGTACAATTTTATGATTTTCATATTCCAGAAAACGAAGAGCTGAGTCACGAAAACAAGCTACTGGAGGAAGAACTGGCGAGACTTGAAAGTGAACCGGTAGGAAAGATATTGTGTCGTGAAATTTTGAGAACTTCAAATTGCTTATTTCTAAATGTGAGTGTGAGCAAAATAATCGCAAACGGTTGGGTACTTTTACGTACATGTGTGAACATTTTGGAAAATCGCTCATATACATTGTTCAGAGCCAAAACTTTGGCCACTGGTGAAGCTCCATCACTGAAAAAATTACTGTGACATAATTTATGACATAATTTGGCTGATCCTAGGAATGGCTCGGTTTTCCGATTTTCATTCAGATTATTTGGCCAAAACTCGTACTGTGATTTTTCTTGCACGGAGCTTCATTTGTGCAAAATTAATTTAAAGGATTTTCCACAAATGTTCCTATACACGTTCATCCCTTTAAAGGTGCATCTTGTTAAAGTGAGCTACGTGTTTGAAATTTGTCATGCATCCTTTTGGTTGAGGGAGGGTGGGGGTGGGTCGCTTCCGCTTTTATAAATACATACTTTTGTATTTCATATTATCTTTGAAATTACCCTCCCCCTTTTTACCTCCCTTTTATCTCCATCTTTTCACAGTTGATAGATGTGTAGCTAACAGTCTTAACATATTCATACTTAACCTAGTCAAAGCTTGAAGCATTAGTGGAACAAAAGAGAACACTAGAGCTCGACAAGTAAGAGAAGATTTACCGTGATCTTGCTTCCACCATCTACGTTGTATTAATTTGTGGAAACATGTACTGGGATGTTGTCGATTCTTAGGACTAAATTCGAGACCTACATCACTGATCTCGAGAAGCATCGTCTCAAACTTGAGGAAAGAAAATTCAGAACGAAGAAGAATTGAATGATCTCAGTAAGTGCAGTGTGGTGTCTTGAGGCATCCTCTTACACTTGCGTAGGGTGAACTACCCCTCCAATGTACAAGCCCTATCCTGAGTATGTCCAGTTAGGTCACCCAAATCGTGAATCTCAACTCACTTTCACAGAAAACCCTACCGCTTATACGCTGACCCGTAGATAAGCACATTTACTTGTGTAATGTTTATAGATCACTTCAGTACGTACGTACGTATAATATAGTCCATGCAATACTTCTGCCTCACCCCTCCCCGCTAAATTAGCGTCCATGTATAAGTCCATTTGTAAATTATGAAGGCTAAAGGTAGTGTATAGTACTTATTTTCTTCTGACAAAATATATCGACTGACCGAAGTTTGATATCTTAGATCTGGAGTACACAGCAACATCAAGAGAGAAAGAGCAGTTGGAGGTTTTGCACAGTTGATCAATATTCTTATCTTTACTGTATTGCAGGCTTTTATCGTATGAATCAAGAAGGTTTTGTTCTTTCGTTGAATTTTTAGAAAGTGCTTGCAAAGCAAGAACTTAGTGCGGCTGATGTGCAACGCATGAAATATAAAGCTGACGAGCAAAGGAGAATTTTAGAAAACTCCATGAAAGAAGCGATACGCTGGATGAAAACATATGGGAGACCGAAATGAATCATGCGCGCAGATACGAGCAGGTATATTTGAAATTTACTGACAACAACCACTGGCGGGAAATTTATATAGGGGTTAATATCGAGGTGCCTTCTCCCTATAGCATGAGATTTCCCATCACATTCTATCCAGAACAAAAGTTGCAAAACAGTCAAGGTTTAACACCGTAATAGTACAGAATTCTATCAAATAGTCATAGTTAAGAACGACAGAAGGTGTACATTATGCAGGTTTCATTTCTATTAATTAAAAACGTAAGACTGAAACGAGTTTAATATAATTCTTAAGAGCCAATGGTATACGACATTGCCATTACCGCATATGTAGTATAACTCGTGAACGTAAGACTGAAAATTTATTCGCTGTTGCAAAAATATAAGGTGCTTGTTGACGAAATGAAGAGAAAAAATGAACTACACGTCCAAAAATTTCTTGATAAGCATTACAAGCTTAAAAAGGCCATGTCAAAAATACAAAGTGAATAAACTATTTTATCTGTCTTTCTATAAGATCTCGACGTGCATAGTTGTCATTTTTACTGCTCTCCATATATACAGATTTATATAAATATTTATGCATAGTTCTTATAATGTTTATTCTACTCACATTCATACATGTGTTCAGTGGCAAACAGCTCAAGCATTCGCTTAGTTACCTTAAAGTTAATGCAGCAGTTCCCGGCAAAGTGTAGACTGGAACGAATACGAATAATGGCATTTAGCAGTTCTAAGCTCTTCCTATTGCGTTGTTTGGTCTTCACTGATGTCACCAAGGAAAAGGTTCTTTCAACCACTGCATTGCTTACAGGATTTGTCAGGCAGCTTAAGGCGTAAGTTGCCAATTCCTTGAATGGTTTGACCCCAAGAGAAGTTTGGAACTGAACTATCTTTGACCAAAATGCAACTGCTGTATCAGGTATGATGCCGTTAAAATTTGTTCCTCTTTCCAATTTCGGTGGACGATCTTCCTGTACTGCTCCTCAATTGCATAATCTTGATCCTTTCGTAGATTAGGAAGCGGCAGTTGCTCAAAATCGGCTCTCGTTGTTACATCAAGAACTTTGCTTGGATGCAGGGCGCTTAAACCTTTCAAGATATTCCGGACAGCTGGTAAACGTTTCTCTACTTGATTTACAGCTTCCACAAGAAATTCTAGACACCTATTTTTCACTTCAGAAACTTCAGCTTCAGCACGTCGTTTGTCTTGTTGGGAAGAAATGTATTTCTTTGCTTCTGACAAGAACTTTGTACCAAAGTCAACTTCATAAATGGCTAGATATTTTCCTTGGTGGTCGAAAACTCTACCATATAAACTTTTATGGTGTACATTTAGTTCCGTGAACATTTCTTCTGGATCACCATCAGTTGCCTGGAAGAAGGCATTCACCCTGTCGAATTCTGTGACCAGAGGAGAAACGAAATGGAAATAAAGATATAGGACTGGATCATTGAGCATGTCCAGAAGAATACGAGCCTTGAATCTTGCTGCCTGCGTCGTCTCTGGTTGTGCTGTTCGGAAGTAAGCTTGCAGCTCAAACCAATTTGTGAGAATGCGAAATATAACTTTTCCTCTCATAAGCCACCTCGTAGTTGAGTACTTCTCAAACGTTGCATCTTGCACATCATCTGAGAGATAGAGCGTCTTGTATGCTTTCTCTAATAGCGTTCTTTGAAAACCATTTCGGAATTTCTGCCAGATGAAATCCTACACTCGACGGAAGTTTCTCAAATGCATGCTGAACACAAAGGGACAACGAATGGCAAATACACGTCATCTTGATGCAATGAGGAGCGACAGCAGCTATTCTTGTCCACAGCGAATTGTGTTCCCCAACCATCACTGAAGCACCGTCACTAGCATAGCCAACACAATTCACTAAATCAAGTTTAATTGTGGCAAGGCAATCTTTGATTGCATTAAAAAGATCATCTGCTGAAGTGTGGACAACAGGAACCAGGTCAACAAACGCTGTAACGATCTTATTTTCAACTTCGCTGAAATACCTTACGATAATGCAGACCTGCTTCGATGTGGAAATATCAGTAGATTCATCCACAATTAACGAAAACTTCTTACCCTGGACATCAGCAATCAGTTGTTCCTTCAACGCTGGACTTATAACTTTGGTCAATAGTTTTGAGCATTTGTTTCTATGCATTTTAATAATGCATTTTAATAATGCATTTTAATAATGCATTTTAATAATGCATTTCTATGCATTTTTTCTATGCATTTGTTTCTATGCATTTTAATGTCGTTTACATTTCAGGCTTCAATCAAAGAGAGAGTTCTCTCCTAACACGAATACCACCGGCATTGACACGTTAACATATGCTGATCTAAGTCCAACTGTTGATACAGGCAAACATAAACGATCTTCGAGACCTGTCGTTTCTTCCACTATTTTCCGGAGATTTAGGTAAACTTGACCAACAATATAGTCGCATTGGTTCAATCCAGTGGATTGATGTCAACGACCAGAAGATTGAGCAATTTTGGATTGACATGATTAACCATGTTGATGCTTCTGAGGATCACGATTTTCAAGAGTTGCACTTGCACTTTCTATTTTGGCTCTTTCTTTTAGCAACGCAGCAGTTAAAAGAGCATTTTCTCTGATGGCTTTGCTAAAATCCAAACTAAGAAATCGAATGAGACAATCGCTACTAGAGAATCTCTTGCACGTGAAATCATATATGGCAACGCAAAAAATTTGCTGCAACAATTTCACTCCTTGGCCTCAAATGATATCTAGGTTTACTTCAGAAATGTATGAAAGTACAGAAGACGTAAACGATGCGATATACGATATCAATGTGTAGTTTGGTTTAAATTAAATATTTTCAACAGACTTGGGCTAGTTTTTACTTGTTTTGATGAAAATTTGGGCTATTTCTTGCAAAATATAATTGGGCTATTATGGGCTACTTTTAAAGGTAGCTCGGGCGGGTTTGCAGGCTACCCATCTAGCAACACTGGTTATCAACTAAGAAACAGTTTAATTCGTGCATATTATTTATCATATGGGGTTATAGTTATGGGTGCATGCAAATGACTGTTTTACATTTCATTCTCGTTGTATGAAGACAAACTTTTACCTCAGGGAAACTCGATTACAAAGTTTGCTATTTTAGCAATCTCTCAACATAAAGAAAGAATGATAAAAAAGTAACTCACCTCATTTCTAAAGAACTGAAACGTATACTAGATCATAAATGCCTCAGAAATTGGAAAGCGAGCAGTGAACTATCTTGCATTGGCAACGATGGGACAAAATACCTTCTCGCATGTACAACTTTTAAATCAACACTAACGTCGATATTTTACAGCTATAGGAATCATTTTGATGTCAAATCGATTTGCATAACCTGTTTTATCCATGACTAATACTTGAGGTTAGTAAGGAGTCGCGAAAGGTCTTAAATATTCGAAAATCCATGTTTGTAAACGTTATCCGCCATACATTTTTATAGTAATGTGTATCTCGCCGTGGTACCCGGAAGTGAAGTTTGCAGATATAATTAGGCTTCACTTTTGATACCTGTAGAAGCTATATCCAGTCTATTGTTTGTAAATGATGATCGTCCAGGTTAATAAAGTCCTGAGAAGGACTGTTTTGTTGTTGTTGACTGACGTTTCGACAACCTTAGCGGTAGTCATCTTTAGAGTCAAATGAGGAGTAAACGTCAGGTTAGCCGTATTTGTTATCTGGTTCTTACGTCATTGTATTGTGTGTACAGGAAATGTGTATTGTCATTGTGGATTAGTGTGAAGTGAAATATTTTATTTTTAGTTGTGATGTGTGATTTAGGTGTGATGTTTTTAGTTGTAATGTGTGGGTGTCAATTGTGTATTAGTTTGAAGTGTAGTGTTTTTAGTTGATCGTTTGTTTGTATTGTGAATAAGTCGTTTGTAAGGTGCCGGTAATTGCTGTGATCTGTTCAGGGTTTGTTCCAAGTTGGTATACCAACTTTCTAATGTAAGCCGTTGTCTATAGTCAGTACTGTAAGTGATGCATTTTGCCGAGTCCCAGTCAATGTTGTGCTTTGTGATTCGGTGATGTTCGGCAATGTGATTAGTTTTGTCTTGTTTCTTAGTAGCTCGTTTGTGCTCAGTAAGTCTTATGTTTAAGTTCCTGCCAGTTTCCCGATATAGAGGCGTGGCAGTCGGAGCAGTTTATTTTGTAAACTGCACCTTGTCGTTCGTTGTTGTTCTCTGTCCTTTATGTTCGTTAGTACTTGTCGTAACGTTGTGATTGGTTTATGTGCGACACGTATGTTGTATGGTCGTAAGATACGCGAGATAGTCTCAGACGTACCTTTGATGTAAGGTATCGTACGACGAAAGTAACGAAATAGATAATCTTAACAACTTAATGCAAACAGTATAATCTTTAACAAATTATGTTATATAACTAAGTTATATAAACACATAACAAATTTTCAAGAACGTCCGTCTGTTTTGTAGAAGTTTCTTTCTTTTCTAGTAAAGTTTTTATGATTTAAATTTCCCTTTTTGGTTTGCAATACAGCAATAGTTTAGCCTTACAGAACGTCTAACACGACAAGTCATCTATTGATTGCCAAGCTTGTATGGACTTTAAGTGAACAAAAACGCAAAAAACATCATTCATGCAACCGCCAGTAAATAAATAATGAACTCAGCTAAAAAGTAGCATTCCTTGCTGTTTGGACATTTCTTCTTTCAGTGTCTCTCAATTTAGGCCAATCTGTCAGTGACATAAATCCACGGACTCTATTAAAACGAAGCAACAAAAATGAGCATTAGTAACATTTAACAACGCATCCTTTTTTCACACGCTATTTAGCAACAGTAGCTACTACACACTAGCTTAACAAGTTCAATAGGATGAACGCCAAGTATGTTCACTTATTTTTAAAAGTCTTTCTACAACGCTTTGATAAAACTTCCCGTCAGCCTTGTCGAAATATTAGCGATCATATCGGATCAAATGAAATAATTTTAGGTACATGTTGTGTTATAAAGACTTATTATTTGATTACACGAAGCTTATTCTACTACTATCTTTTGTATTTCGATAGTTCCTATGGCATTTTCAAGGTCACATTTAACCGTTGCGCAGAAAACCGTTAACAATGATTTAGCCGAGTTTATTTCAATCTTACGTCAGGCCTGGGCAAACAAAAACCGTATGACTGAAATTATAAAGTACATGATCTATAGCTATGGCTAGATGAAATAGCAATTGTAGAGTAATCATCTCCAGTCAAGAGTGTGGACCGTCATGCCAGGCTCGCCAAATTAATCGCGGTTGCTACACTTTCGTCTGTAAGATTTACATGATTGGGCGAAACATGACACCTCTGAAAATGTTTAACCAAAAGATGGTTAATCACGTATGATCACTTAGCAGAACAGAGAGATACCTGAATATTATGCATGTCATTAAAGGATGAAATATCTTTGGATGTCATAAGCCCTCTAATTATCAATCAATCATTTCAAGATGGCGTCTGAATTCTAAGCTTTCGCGATTACGCTTACCACAAAATTTTTAGATATCGATATGATAATGAAAAATAGGTACGCTAAGCGTAAACGTGTCTGCAAAACGACATGTCTTCAATATAAGAACAGCATTTTTACCGCCCTCTCTATTCTTATGCATATGCAGCATACTCGAGTATATTCTCGTCCGTTTGATTTGAAATTACATGAAGCAGAGTTGCTAACTTTTGATATAAAGAAAAGTGAAATACAGTTACTCGATAAAAATACTTTTATCTTCCAATGCACATGTCTGAACAAATTTTAATAATTCATGACCCCTTTTGAAAATTCTTGTAAACCACGACGATGTTCTTGGATCACTTACAGCATATCGTTAAAACATCATGTAGGACGGAGAGAGAGAGAAGGAAAATGACCGTCGCTTTTAATTTTGAACATGTTCTTCAACTTTAACTAAAGATTTACACAGATGGGCTTTTATATAAAACAATAATGCGTGTTCTGCATTCTTTCGTAAACTAAAACAGGTTTGAAAAATTCGATATCCAACGTAATATTCATCGAGTTAATCCTCGAGGGAAATTTTTTTGGGCTCTGATGCAACTTTAATGATGAATATGCTCGTGTTAGGTTGGTCGATTTTAACAATAGTCTATTTAGTGTTTTAGCAGTTATATCGTAGGTATCAAAAGGATGATTAAAAGTGCAGTTTTGTCTACTTAGACTACGTTTACACTACTCCGGATCGATCTGAAGACGGCGCAAAAGTAACAGAACCGGGTTCCGTTTATACTGCACTGGAGCGGAATTGTTTGAAAACTATACTATACTCCGGAACAATATGACCACACTTTCTAAACGTAGTCGAACGAAAACGGAGCCTAAGCATTGTCATGTAAACAGCAAACCGTTAATTATTCGCTACACTTTAGATACCATTTCTCTTTAATTTGTCCCTTGTGGTAGCGCATAGTTGAAAATGGGGAACATTTTATGTTTTGGAAAGCTTTTAATGACTGGTGTCGTTGTAATTATTACAAATCATTGTTTTGACCAATAAACATCTAGCAATATGAAAATAAGAAATGGCGCCATCTTTCACAAACAACTAACGAATTTTGACAGCGGAATTTAAACGTGTAAAAGCAGTCAAATTTTGCAGTCACCTTTTCGCTCCGGCGTAGTGTAAACGTAGTCTTAGTATATTTAAACGCTTACAAATCATTGTAGAAGATTGAATCATACCTGCTTATGTACTCAAACAGTGATTTTCTTAACTCGCTTAACGATTTCTTCTATTTTCTTTCCTCTAAAACCTTTATCTCCGAAAGTCTCCTTGGCTACCTTTAACAACTGGACCAGTTCCTCTCTAAGACAGTCAATTACGTATTGTCGATATAGATAATTTCGAAACAAAATTGAAATGCTTGCGATGAAAAAGGACTATCGTATGAAAAAATGGTTGTTTTCTTGCCTCGTTTTCGACGGAAATGTCTGCGACAGTTTGTTCATCAACAGTAAAAAGGGACTTGAGTCATCTTTTGTCCGTGCCATGTTACCAATATTACTTTGTTTGATTGATTTCAAAACATTTCTCTCCTCGTCTTTATGTGGGACTATATGAAATAAAAAAGTGACGTAGGTGAACAATTGATATTCAAGGAATTGATAAGAAATCCAGAAGGATTCACAACATAGTTGATTTGGAGTGTTTGTTTAGGCAGTATTAGATTTGTTTTGACTTTTCACGACATGCTGTTGGGTCAAGAATCTAAAAAACGAGTCGAACTTTTGGTGAAAGTATGGATTGTATAGCAAATTGGGCCAGACATATTCTCAGTAGTGATTTGAAAAAAATTGACACGGCATTTCTGTATTAATTTTACTTGGCTGATCAACATCTAATTAATTTAGAGATTTAATCTTGTTGCTCGTATCTAAGAATGAAAAATTAGCAAGCTATATTCACAATTCATCGATTTATGCTATTCGTGAAGAATGAATTGGATTTTTTTATTAGTTCCCATTTCTACATGTTGAGCAGTATCTTCTTTGGATTTTGTTCTAACTTATGGTAAACACCATTAGAGAATTGGCTAGTGCAATTCATATATGCTTCATGTCAATGCCGGATTAAGGGGTGGACATAATAGATCAGGGTCCTTGGCCACCAACAAAACAAGAGAAAAGGGATCGCCCACCTGATTAGTCAAATTGCTTACTGATAATACAAGCGACGACAACAGGACAAATAGTCCAATGTCTGTAATAAGAATGGACTAATGGTGTTGAACAACGACCAGCGCCAGACCTTGGACAGAGGCCAGTTATAATCTCGAGTGAAATGAATGTCTACTTGCTTTTTAGAGGTGCAAAGGACGTTCAACAATGTGTTAAAAAAAGGCCATCCAGCATAAGGTGGTCCCCAGTCCTCCCCAGTGGTTAATCCAGCCCTGCTTCATGTTGTTATCGAAACTGTAAGGTTGTCTTAAAAGTTATTCTTTATTGTATGCAACGGTTAAGCAGACTTACTGATGCCGTACAACCTTTAATTTTTTCTTCGCCACAGTCCAGTTACTATACTCATTCTCAATGTTTGAGTCAGAAATTACATCATCCAATATATCCATTATGGTTCCTCTTTCTGTTTCATTTTTCTTTGAATTGATGAAGAAGAGGGTTTTTCTTCAGCGTTTGTTTCATAATCCTCCTCTATGATCCTGCGCATATGATACAAGATATTTAAAAGATGAACAAAATAAACCGTCAAAAAACTTGTAACTGCTGACATTTGTTTTCCAGAATTGACGTCTTTCATTTCCTTAGACGAGCATGACACCATTACTTCATCGCTAAAGAAGAAAAATGAGAACGGCAATTATGGAATGAGAAGAAAACCAAATTGATGTTTCAATGCAACGACCAAATACATCTGCGGCGGAAAAATAAATAAAAAATCTCAGCCTCATGGAAACAATATAGATATATTTATGGGTTTGATGAGGGATGAGCTGTGAATAGATTGTAAGATGAATGAGCTCCCTACTACACATTTGCAAATAACATTGCATTTACTTGCACCCTTATTGGCAATAGAACAATAATTTTAACTCAAGAACCTTACAAAAGCTACTTTGTTCCATTTCTTTTTCTCAAGAAGAGCTTCGACTTGCTTTTTTAACCAGCAAACATCGTAGGGGAGAATGACAAGTTTTGACAAAAGTAATTTATTATGTACGCTAAGTTTAAACAAGATAAAATATGAACAGAAACAGTGGATCAAAAAGAGATATAGTTGCAAAGACTGGGTAACAAAAGTTTGTACGCAATCGAGAGAAGAGAAAGCGTTTGTACAACATAATAAAGTTAAGTTTTAAAAATTCGTTTGTATAAATGGCGTTATACTGATTGGAATTGATATATGAAGTCCATAGTTTCTTGCGCGAGAAAGAAAGAAAGCATATTAGTTCCGTGTAACAAATTTATTGCACTGTAAACTTGTGAAACTATCAAATACCGTGTTCAACACGGTAAAAATTTTTGCTGGAAAGCACTATGAAGGTTGAGAAAATGATTTCAGCGCACAAGAAATCCAATCCCACCATGGGGAAATCTTTGAAAGCTTAATGTTTATACCTTTAACATTATGCACGCACCTGGCATTTGTTTGTTCGGATTCTAGAAGTCTGTCAGCCAAACCGTTGACTTTGCTCAGCCTAGCGATTAGAAAAGTCTAATTGCTGTCAACAATATTTATGTTTGAATTTCATCAATCATAACCCATACATAGTATTTCTTTCTTGACATTTTCTTAATTCATCTGTCGCTGCCTAAATTTTGACAAATAAACAAAAAAATTGTCCGTACTGCAATAATTACATTTAGTCGCTCTGCCCAATGATGGTCCTGACTTCTTTTTGATGATCAATCCATTACATGTATGATAGTGTACAAATCACAAAGGGTCAGTTGTCTGTTTTTCATGTGGTTTTAGACCTAACTAATTGTCTCTATGCAATTGTCTCTATCTGATGCTCTATGTGTTTCTGTATGTGTTGCACTGTTTAGGTCTGTGTTGCTGTATGTGTTGCACTGTTTAGGTCTGTGTGTTGCTGTATGTGTTGCACTGTGTAGGTCTGTGTGTTGCTGTATGAGTTGCACTGTTTAGGTCTGTGTTGCTGTATGAGTTGCACTGTTTAGGTCTGTGTGTTGCTGTATGAGTTGCACTGTTTAGGTCTGTGTTGCTGTATGTGTTGCACTGTGCAGGTCTGTGTGTTGCTGTATGAGTTGCACTGTTTAGGTCTGTGTTGCTGTATGTGTTGCACTGTAGGTCTGTGTTGCACTGTTTAGTCTGTGTGTTGCTGTATGTGTTGCACTGTGTAGGTCTGTGTGTTGCTGTATGTGTTGCACTGTGTGGTCTGTGCGTTACTGTATGAGCTGCACTGTTTAGGTCTGTGTTGCTGTATGTGTTGCACTGTGGTCTGTGTTGCACTGTTGTAGGTCTGTGTTGCTGTATGTGCTGCACTGTAGGTCTGTGTTGCACTGTTTAGGTCTGTGTTGCTGTATGTGTTGCACTGTGTAGGTCTGTGTGTTTCTGTATGAGCTGCACTGTTTAGGTCTGTGTTGCTGTATGTGTTGCACTGTGTAGGTCTGTGTGTTGCTGTATGTGTTGCACTGTGTAGGTCTGTGTGTTGCTGTATGAGTTGCACTGTTTAGGTCTGTGTTGCCTGCATGAGTTGCACTGTTTAGGTCTGTGTTGCTGTATGTGTTGCACTGTGCAGGTCTGTGTGTTGCTGCATGAGTTGCACTGTTTAGGTCTGTGTTGCTGTATGTGTTGCACTGTGTAGGTCTGTGTTGCACTGTTTAGGTCTGTGTGTTGCTGTATGTGTTGCACTGTAGGTCTGTGTGTTGCTGTATGTGTTGCACTGTAGGTCTGTGTGTTGCTGCATGAGTTGCACCTGTTTAGGTCTGTGTTGCTGTATGTGTTGCACTGTGTAGGTCTGTGTTGCACTGTTTAGGTCTGTGTTGCTGTATGTGTTGCACTGTGTAGGTCTGTGTGTTTCTGTATGAGTTGCACT
>NW_025813526.1:6743470-6861717 GCF_021976095.1 Xenia sp. Carnegie-2017
TTTGTAGGTTTTAATTGTTCGTAGTTCTTCGTTGTTTAGGGTGACAGGTGGTTTGCAGAGGTTATTTGTGATTTTGTGACGAATGTTTTCGTTTGGTCTGTTGTTGGTGTACTTTAAAGCGGATTCCAGGTCGGCAACGTAGTCAAGTTTGTTAGCGTCTTTAAAGTTGTAATTTAATCCTTTATGTTTAAAATTTTATTTGCTGTTCGGTTAGTGGTTTGTTCTAGAAATTTCAAATTTTCAAACTTATAAAATCGACATATGGGATAGATATTCTCAGAAGAACAAGAAAATGGTAATTATTCGCACGTAAAGAGTCATCAACATTGGAGCAGCTTCACTTCCTACACAAATGCAAACAACAACGAATCCTACCGAACAGCATCAACTATCGACCACCATTAAAAACAACCCACTTTCAACAACTTGCACAATCAAACGGCCGCCGTATGTTAAACGTCCTCATATAGATGTACACAACCGTATTACGATCTCTAACCGTCATAAACTACATGAACATCGAGAAACCGTAACATCATACATTTACACAATCAGACAAATCCATGAAGCCATCAAAAGCAACATCCGCACATCGAACAAAACGACACCACGAACTTCATCGAAAATTACAAGAATCAAGATCTTACAAACAAGTCCATCCCAACACAAACGAATTTGTCACAAACATCTCGAACAAACCACTAACCGAACAGCAAACTAAAATTTTAAACAAAGGATTAAATTACAACTTTAAAGACGCGAACAAACTTGACTACGTTGCCGACCTGAATCCGCTTTGAAGGACACCTACTTAATAGACCAAACGAAAGAAGAC
Organism: Xenia sp. Carnegie-2017; assembly: GCF_021976095.1. NCBI lineage: Eukaryota > Metazoa > Cnidaria > Anthozoa > Malacalcyonacea > Xeniidae > Xenia > Xenia sp. Carnegie-2017. Next base: position 6,744,306 of record NW_025813526.1, read on the forward strand.
ATTCGTCACAAAATTTCAAATAACCTCTGCCACAAACCACCTGTCACCCTAAACTACGAAGAGCTACGAGCAATTAAAAACCTACAAAACGATGACCAAGTAATCATATTACGAGCTGACAAAGGACGCAAAACAGTTATCATGGACAGATCAGAATACATCGACAAAGCCAAAACCCTCCTACAAGACACCATCACCTACGAACTTCTCCACACAGACCCCAGCAAAACGACCACCAACCGCATCAACCAGAAACTGAAATATTTAAAAGACAAAAAGAAACTAAACGAAAACGACTACAGAAGAGTCCGACCCAATGACGCATCCACCGCCAAATTCTACGGACTACCAAAAATCCATAAAGAAAACAACCCACTTCGACCTATCGTATCGCTTCCAGGATCACCTACGTATGAACTTTCAAAATATCTTTATAACATTCTGTATCCATTAGTCAAAAATTCACCTCACACCATCAGAAATGTCACCATTTTCCTGGCCAGTATTGAAAACATTAAACTAAGACCAGACGAAATCATGATATCCTACGACGTGACATCACTCTTCACATCCATACCACTAGACATTGCCAAACAAATTACAAACGAACTACTCACAAACGACAAAACTTGGCAAGCTTTAACACAACTAGACAGAAATGACATCCTAGACTTACTCAACCTTTGCCTCTCCACTGAATTCACCTTCCAAAACACATACTACAGACAAATTTCAGGCACACCCATGGGATCACCACTATCCACCTTCCTCGCAGAAGCTGTCATGCAACACCTCGAAACACAATCAGTCACAAACAACACAAACATCAGACTATGGAAAAGATATGTCAACGACATCTTTCCCATAGTCAAGAAAGACAAAACTGAACAAATCCTACACACCATAAACAATACCACAAAGAACATCACCTTTACTAAAGACGAAGAACACGACAAAAAACTTACCTCCTCGACATCCTACTAACCAGAATAGATACGGCACACTAAACACACAAGTATACCGCAAAACCACCCACACAGACCAAATACTCGATTTCAACAGCAATCATCCAACACAACACAAAATAAGCTGCATTCGAACACTTTTCAACAGGATAAACACTCATTGTAATACGGAAGAAGCCAAAACAGAACGCAACTACTTATACTCCACATTTACTAAAAAACTACCCTAGAAACTTCATAAACAAAACTATATACAAAATACAAAACAAAACACAAACCGACAAAGCAACAAAACCGGACGAAACAGTAAAAATCGTCACATTACCATACATAAACGGAACATCAGAAATGACTGCCAGACTTCTTCGACCATTTAATATTAACGTCGCCCACAAACCTACACAAAAACTCAAATCATGTTTCACCAAACATAAAGACAAAACAACAATTCATAATACAACTGACGCGATCTATATGATACCATATAAAGACTGATACCATGTAAAGACTGATGAAAGTGTTATAAATATAAAAGGAAAAAAAGTAGGATAATTCTCAGGACCTTTGTAACTTTCAAAATCAACGATCATAGCAGTTGGAAAAGCAGGAAGATATTGACTGCTGTGATAGTTGATATCTGCAAAAGATCCAGTGGCAACATTGCAAAGGCTAACATTCGGCCACCATTTCATAATTTACATAACTCTTGCACTCTTAGCTAAATATATAAGAGGTTCAAGTCCTGAAAGGCCTTTTTTAAATTCACAGATGATATCTGCTTTAGAAACGTATCACAAAACAAACTTCCAATAAAATGAAAGATACTTGGATTAAGTTAGACATGCCCTTGAAAATCAGAATGACCAGATGACGTAAACAACGCGTTTGAGCATGCCCGCACGCTCGCATAAAGTTAGCTTACGAATAACTTTTGTAGAAATTATATAGCATAGTAATGCTGGTTTCTAAGTGCATGGCCATGTCGTTCCAACAAGCGTAGAATAGGTTACATTCGTAAGTTATTGCAAGGCAACATGAAGTGTAAGAAACGTTAATGCAAAATATGCGATCTGTTAATTTGGATTCTTTCTGAAAATATATTAAATTGCAACTGCCTTAAAAAACATTATAATATAAGAATCTGTCCAACTTTTTAAATTATTTTCAAGAAAATTTACATTATCAACGTTACTTCTTGAGATTGAAATACAAATCATTGAAAGAAGTTTTCTCAAGAGGTTTATTATATTATAAGCGAAGCTTTTCATTTTAACAATTTGACGTAAATATTGTTAAACTTCGCAGATTTGGCTTACCTAAAATGTACCCACTGAACACTGAAAAAGTTCTTTTCACTTTAATGGCATCATTGTTAGATCACAAATTCATATTTGCACCAATTCCTTTGATTTCACGTGCAGCTTAACTTAACACTTAAACTAATTCATTCTTACATTTGTGATAAAAATTTCACCTTTTTTTAAACTGTTTTCCACATGGAATTCGGACACAAAATCTACAGTGTGAAAATTATAACCTCCTGCTTTCAATAAAGGAAGAAACACAATGAAACAATGGCAATAGAATATTTTACAGGTAGTTGGTGTAGCATATTTATGACGTCATCAGCATCAAATGCTTAAGCATCTAATAAAATTTTTTTGTTGAGTCCTTCCCAGCGAAAGTGAAGAAAATCAGATTTGTAGCCTGTGCCCAGCTTTTATTTAACAGATATCGAAAGAGTACAAAGTTATTTTCGTGTTTAAAGAAATTTTTAAAATTTCTTTTTCTTGTTTAGCAGGCGCTATACACTGTAGCAAAAAAATCTATTTTTACTTTAGATATTTGAAAACTCTCTTTACACTTCACTGCTGCATTTTAGTTTGAACCGAATAGGCGTGGACAAGTTTTAGTTGTTCTTGTAAGAAATCTGTAAATTATGTTTCCATTCTTTCCTTTACGTGTTTATCATACTCTAACTGTTATTTTTCTTTTACCACTCTGAATTTTTTCCATAATAAAATGTGGCATAATCTCCATTCTACCACAAGCCAACGACTCGGTGCTAACTTTGCAGAGTGCATTTCCGAGATCTTCCACGAATTACACTAATGACTGGACGTTCTTTAGAAAGGAGTTGTGCAATAAAAGTTACGGAATATGAGGCCTTTTTTCGGGTTATTTTTCTTGAAAGAAAATTTCAATTCTTTCACAAGATGAGCGACCTCTATTCCACAAATGATGAAATTTTTAAGGTTAGCCGCAGTTTATGCCAGAAGAAGTCGACTTTTCCTCCATCACCTTTATTATTTCGTTCATCTTTTAATGGCTATTGTTCAAAGCTAATTTTGATAAACTATGTTGTGCCTTTTGTACAACAACATGATCATCTTTAAAATGCTCATGGAGTAAAGTAACTGAAATCGGCCAATGGATTGCAGGCGTCCTGCGTGCTCAATTGGGAATGAAATGGACTACTCTTTATTTTTTCGCCTTTTATTAAGTCCTCTGTTTCTTTAGTGATCAATCACACTTGATTTTGAATTTCTTTTCCTTGAACTGTTCAGAAGTATAATAGAGAACAACATACGTGACTTTATAACACAATGATCTAGCTCCATTAAACCCTAATCACTTTCTTGTTGGTTAATAACAAGCATCATTTGCCAGAAGTCTTAGATGGAACTGGAGCCTACAGTCTACAAAAGAGGTGGCATCATGTCCAACAACTAACAAAAATTTCGAGAAATATAGAGGAAGGAGCTCTTACCTCGTATACATGCATGTAAGAGATGGTTTTGTGCAAAAAACTGCCATAAGAGTGAGAAGGTAGGTATGATCATGGAACCTATTGCACAACCTGGAGAATGGCATGTAGCTTCCGTTCTAGAAGCTTGCCCGGTTAAAGATAGACTTGTAAGATCTGTCAAAGTAAAATCATAAGACAAAGAATACAATACGGCTGTGTATCGAATTTACTCATTAGAATACGTGCAATATGATGCATAACATTTACGCTTATCCGAAAAAACGTTTAAAATATAAATGCGATAAGCACTGTTCCATCGGGAGAGGGAGGGGGAGGGATATTAAAAAATTATTATATAACGTAATTTGTTGACTGTAGTGATTTTGTAAGAAATCACAGAAATCACTCAAAAACTAGGTCAAGCACACTGTCGTCACTTTAAGAAAAATAAAATCTTTTGCAAAAAGCATTTTTTAGCGTAGCCATCCATTGAGATTTATTTCGTATTTTTGAAAGCACATGCCAACTATCGTTACCAATCAACTGTTTTGACGGATTTCTGGCAGGCGCGAAGCGGTAATCCATTATTTGAAGACATCGTTACACTTATTCTTGTTGGCTCTTTTATATTTTGAAAGATGAGGACTAACCGCCCGCATTATAGCATCGACGGTTTTAACAGGCCAACACGAGACGTCGTATTTTTGACAGATCGGAACAAAATTTGCTATGAAAGAGGGGTAATTTAAAGGCTCTACAGTAGACCAAGACATATCAGTCGCCATACAGATTACATGGTTCAATTGAGTTTCGTTGAATGGAATTTTCTGTTTAGAGCAGATTTTATACATATACGTTCTTACCTTATTAAAATAAGAGACACGTGACTTCTCGCGGGGATCTATAGACGATTTTTCTGTATCACGTGACTCTTGCTCCGAATCTTCCGAATCACTTGAAACAGGCACTGGCAGGGTAAAATGTGGTTTATTATCTTGAGATTGGAAAGCAATAATTGCTACCACTGACTGTATTTCAGGTAGATTATAATTTTTCATTACACCCTGTGGGTCGTTCAATTTTTTGTCCTGTTATATAGTAAGATACAAAACATTTATCCATCTTCATGTATCTTTAATTAAAGTTAAAGCATGCTCAGGTCAGTTGCATCCAGGGGCGGATCTAAGATTTTTCAAACATCAGTCATAAAACGTCGGAGGCGCTCCGCACCTGGGGGGGGTCTGAGGCATTCTCCCCTGAGAAATTTTGAATTTCAGAGTCTTGAAAATGCCATTTTCAGCGTTTTAGAGCAATACAAAATGTATTTTGTGGGCATCGTTTTTGCGTAAAAACAACACATTTTTCTTACGTTTTTGTCAAAAAAAAATAAAGTGAACAATACTTGAATGTTTTGCCAAATATTTAGGCTCATTATCATGCCAAATATATGGCTCATTAGCATGTCTAGGAACGTAAATTTATTTTACAATAATGCTATTCAAAAACAGATATATTCTTTAAAATTTCTACCAAGTTGTCAGGCATAGACCCCCCTAGAGACCCCCATTCAAACCTCTATGTAATAAGTTAAGTTAGAAATTTGGTACTACAAGTGACAGTTCATAGATATAGAAAAGCTCAGACTTCAAACCATGCAAGTTTATTGTAACTCTTTACCCATCTCCACATCAGTGCCAGCAAATTCACCCTTTGAGAAAAACTCAAAATTTTTTTCTGCCAAAGATTAAGCAAAAATTATCAGAGTGAAAATTTGCAGTTAAGGTTAGCTTAATGCCATAAATGTTTATTAGGCATTTCACTAGACTATTATCTTCTGCAAGGTGTGCTATATAGCAATCACTAGTAGCATTGTATTATCAAATACAAACAGAATGTAACCAACATGTCTTTAATTATATAATTACATGAATGTTAAAAATGGTTTATGTGTCATGCTTACTGGTTATGATAAATATCTTTTCATATGATCAAAGCTTGTTTAAATGTAAATCTAAAATAATTTAGTTTAGAAATTATAATGATCATCAGAAAAATTACCTAGTGATCATGAAAAGTACTTTGCTGTTTTGCCAAATTTCAAGGTTTATCTGCATACATAGGAAGACATTTTTACTTTATAGAAAATGCTTTTCATACATCAATAGCCCTTTGGAATTTATGGCAACAATCTGGTATGAGCCGTAGATTAACACACCTTTACATCTCTACATGAGGTGTTCAGTTAGAAAAGGGGACAATATGTGACATGGGACAACATTTCATGTATGTGAAATACTCAGGTTTAATACCATTCCAGTCAAATTGTCAAAATAAAAAGCTTCATGGATCATAAGACTCAAGATCACAGGTTATAGTAAACAGCTTCTCATGTAATCAATGTTAGTTTTCTCAAATCTTAAACAATATGTAGTATAACTGTCCAATGATTGAATGATCAATGATCATAAACTGAAAAGCCCCAAACATTTGTTTATGATAAAGTAAATAATAGTATGGCACCTTATGGCTACAGATTTTTTGTCCATTGAAATATATTTGCAGAAATGTAGGATTTTGCTGCCATATAACGGCCACGATTCACCAAGCATTAAAGAAATCATAGCTAAAAGTCCTTTGGCAACAACAATTTTAGAAGCATCAATCTGCTTACCATACGCCATATTAACATAAATCCCATCACACACTCGCATAAATTGACTTTGATATATTGCATTCATGCATACACTTCACTTGTCCTTTACTTACGATTTTCGATGTAAATTTCTGCTGATAAAACTCAAAACAATGTTGGCTTTCTTTTGAACATCAATGACTGAAATGTCGCTCGCGAGATCGTCTTTGCCAAGCATTTACAATTCATCCATAAATTTTTTACCCTCTTGAAAAAATTCCCAGTTTGGAAAGCAGCATTCATGTCAACATATGAATTTGTAAAAGATTTCCATAAATTCCATCTGATTGTAGTTTAGTTTCTATCAAGCTTTAGAAAATTACTATGAACGATCAAACATTCAATTCAGATATTGAGCTTGACTATGTTAGTTCAGTTGGCTATCAGTCGAAATCGGTCAAACCAATCACAGTAAGACAAAAATTCAAATGAACCAATTGTAAGATAGCAATTGGACTCCCTTATAGGTCCGGCCACCCCTATTATAGGTCGAGATTATTCCAGACTGTCCACTCATCGGGCCATTGACCAATAAAATAGCGTTTCCGGCGTTCATAGACTCCTTTATAAGTCGAACCAGTCAAGCCACCCCGCTTATCAGTCGGTTATTCCAGGTCAATTAAAATTCAACTTATCTGGTTACCAAGGAGATATTCATTGCATTAGTCATTAATTTTCAATAATAAATAAAGCTGGATTTTTATCACGAAGTAAATGCGATAATAAAGTAAGAAAATTATTGATTTTTAATTAATATGAATAGGTAATTTTTGAATTTCAAACATCAGTCGCGCGATGGATTTGACATACTCTAGATCCGCCCCTGGTTGCATCTATGAAAGAGGGTGAAAAATTAGTCCAAAAGTATGCAAAAATCCGCGCGAATCTTAAGCGGCACTAATTCGATTTCAAAGTGTCTCGACAGCACGAAGGAGAATTCTTTGAAAGGGCGTCTGAACCAATTGTTAATGCTGAAAAATCTGTAGCAGAAGCTATTAACAAAAATCAAGACAAAGAAATTGAAGGGTTGCAAGAAGTCACTCAAGTGGTTGAGAACACTCAACAGCAGCTTGCCCAAGGGCTAGAGGATCTAGTCCTTTTAACAAAAGGCAAACAATCTTGTAAGGCTATAGAGAATTCATATTTGCTTGATTGGTTGAGGCTGTTGATTATATAAACGACGTAGAGTTTAAAAATCTTGTAAAATCTATTGGCCCATCTACAAGAAAAAAGGCTTCTCCAGCTACCGAGAGCCAGGTAAAGAAAAACAAAAACTCGAACGTTACAATGTTCTAAAAGAAAAAACAAGAAGTCGTCCAGACAAGTCTTTAAAACAACATGAACAGGAGTTAGAGTGCACTATTATAATAGCCCATCAGAGCTTATCGATAGCCTTCACCTTTCCTGCAAGTATGTAGAGGCTGGTAATGACTCTCGAGAGTTAGAAAAGAATATTGAAGCTTGTCTAACAAAACTGCCAGACGAAGGTGCGATAATGAAAGTTATTACCGAAAGATTAGAAAAAAAATACGTGCGTTAAAAATTTCCTCTTATAATATACAGAGGTAGTGTTTATTGTCGATATAAGTAGTAATGGCTGATGAAGTATTAGAAGATGAAATTACTATTGATTTAGACTAAATAGAATCACATCGAGTGTTCAAGGGAGACTTAATAACTTTGAAACTCCCATTCAACCTCCTTTGTCCTTAGATAATGACAAAAAATATCAAGTAGCTCATAATGAGGCTAGTTTGTGGAATAACATTACTCTTGGAATAACATTACTCTTGGAATAACATTACTACAGAAGACAATAAACTCGTCTTTGAGATTGCAAGAGGAAGTTATGGTAGCGATCCAAGCACAGGAGAGCTTAAACAAGATGTAATTCTAAGGGAAACGATCGCAATACCCCCAGGACTTACAACATTCCGACATCAATCAAGCCATTAAAGATGATATGGAATCATTGGGTATAAAGCTCGAACATGAAGATGAAAATGCAAGACGTGAGCCACCCTTTGAACTTTCCGTAAACATTCCAACATCAAAGTCTGCAATCACGATTAAAGGCGGCCTTTTGGTTTCGTTTAACGTAGAAAACAGCATAGGCCCTAATCTTGGGTTTGTTATTAACGGAGGGTTTGTTATTACTAGAGGAAAAACTCTAAGTCAGAATCAAATTAACATTACAGATGTGCAAAAAAACCAAATTCACTGCTCGTTGATTAATTCCTCTATAATCAACGGAAGTTATAATAATGTTATTAGTTCGTATGTTCCAGACCGAGGGTCAGAACGCTTGTTAAAAAAAGTCCTACTCCACCGATCTACCTACCAATTATGAAAACCAGCACCATTAGAAGCATTTGAATGGAAATTACTGACCAATCAGGAAACGTCATTGATATTAAACGGTTAAAAAGTAACTTACACTTTAAATATTCGCCCGAAAATTTAATTGTATATGCTTATAAGCGGATTCCGATTCAAATCTGTTGTCATAACAACAGCTATTTTCTGTAGATAATATACATAATAATGATAATTCAAGCATGGAGACGTGGTATAGTTTGTCGGAAATTCGTCGGGGGGTCATTGATAGGAAACCTTTTGGGCCGTGCTGGTAAGGCAAAGGGTGCGCTTTTAGTGCGGGGAAGTCCGCAGCCTTAGAATCTCGCTTAGGTAAGTTTGCTCCGAAAATCAAGAATGTGGCTGTGGCGGCTGGTAAAAAGCAACTCGTCACACAGCTACAGCAGCCAAAGAGGCGGTTATATCGACGGCAAAAGAGCAGTTGTCGCCTGAAAACGTAAGCAGTCAGGTTGCCGATCTCGCCCGCGGGGATCTTAAAAGAGTGGCTAGAAAATCTAAATCACGTGCATCTGCAGTTGCTTGTGCAGGGGCTGAAGATGGTATTAGTACCGAAAATACGCGCGCAAAAAGTGCCCACAGCGCCTTAATGAAAGAAGCTATACCTAAACTTAATGAACTGGTTGAGACTCCTGAAGCTAGAAAAGATATCATATCGTGCGCTGAAAGTCTTAGATAGATAGATAGATAGATAGATGATGTATTTGTTAAAACTGGCAGCCATATTGCTGAAATACGTTTAAGATTACATATAATACATATATAAATAAATTAACTAAATTACATCTTCAAAGAGTTATAAGTTATAAAACTATTTCTAAAACGTTTGGTATTAAAGTTAGTATTAAATGAAGATTGAGTCCTAAGTTCCATAGTTGAACGTTCTAAACGAGGAGGCAAAAGGTCATGAAGCTTATGTGAGGAGTCTGCTACTATCTTCTGAAACAACGCTGTTGTTATATCATTCCTCCTTTCGCTAAGGCGTTGCAAATTAGTAAACTGCAGAGCGTTTTCATATTCTTGATGAGGCAGGATTATTTTTAATGCTCGCTTTTGGACTGACCCTAGGGCATCTGACAGATACAAAGTCAGACTATTGTGGAACACAGACAAGCATACTCCAAGACAGGTCTTATACACGTTTTGTAAAATTGGAGCAATTCCTTGACTTCGATATTTGCTCGTTTTAGTTGAATAAGATAATAAAGGCGTTTACGGCATTTCTTAATTATTTCATTTACGTGGATGTTCCACTTAAGGTTACTGGCTATAACCAATCCCAAAACTTTCGCGTGTTGGACAATATCCAGTGTAATGTTATTGATGGTAATTGGTTGAAGGTCATTGGTGTTAGATCCAAAACAAATTCGCATCTCTTTACATTTGGTTTCATTTAACTGGAACTTATCACGCGAGATGTTGTTCGCTAATGTGTCCATTTGGTTTTGTAAGTTACTTGTTTGAAATTTCGTAATTACTTCACTAACAGTGGTATCGTCCACGAATTTCCCCATTTCATTATTTGTTAACTTGAGATCGTTAATCATTATCAAAAATAGCCAAGGCCCCAAGTTTGTGCCCTGCGGAACGCCTGCAGGTACGAGTTTCCACTCTGAAAAGCAATCGAATTTCAGCTATACTCTTTGTTTCCTGAAGGAGAGGAAATCCATAATCCAGTGTAGAACCCATTTCGGTATATCAACTGCACGTAGTTTTTCAACCAATAAGTTATGATCAATCAGATCAAAAGCTTTCTTGAAATCCAATAACAGCACACGAACAGCCGCCCCGTTACCATCAGTTGCTTTATTCCACGACAGTTACATACTAAGTAAAGCTATAGTTGTGCTTGAATTTGGGATTGCCCCATGCTGATTAGAGTCTATCTTCTTAAGTACAGCTGGCTTGACATAATTTTTCACAACAAACTCCTCGGCTACTTTTGATACAATCGCAGTAAGGGATATACGCCTTAAGTGTTTATTAATATCTTGTACAGCTTTCTGCTTTGGAATTGGTGTAATATTTGCTTTTTTCCATGATTCTGGTAAACGGGCCTCTTTAAAGGAGCTGTTTATAGTATCTGCCACGGGAGCGGCCAATAAATCAGCATTCTCTTTTAGAACCCAGGCGGGAATACCGTATGGGCCAGTTACTTTCCTTGCGTTAAGAGCTGACAACAACTTGAAAGCAGTAAACTCAGTGACAGGTAATAACCTCGGAAAATCGTCATTCTCATTATCAAAGCATAAATGTTAGGGCAGTGGGTTAAAATCTTTATGGGTGTTAGAAAAGATTCGTTGATCATGTTTGCAAGTTGCTCAGGAAAATGATTAGAGGGTGTTAGTGCATTATCAATATTTTGCAAGGTTGACATCATATCTTCCTGTGAAGAAACCGACGGTGAAATACCACTTAACTTTTTGATTTCCTTCCACCAACTTGCAGATGAGCACGATTTTAAATGCTCTACTTTGTTTTGGTAAAAACGTTTCCGACAAGATTTTCTTTCTCGGTTTACTTTACTCTTCAAGGTCTTCTTTAGCAATTTTGTCATCCAAGGAGGCTCATTATTGATCAGCATCTTCTTTTTTGTTGGGAGTAGGAAATGAAGACCAAAGTTAATGATGAGCTCTAACATTTTCATTTTGTCATCACTATTTCTCATTTTGTCGTCACTATTTCTTCCTACCCACTGTTCGACATTAATCTCTTTTAAATATTTACCAAAGGCCGAACGTTTGGATGGTCGCAAATCCCTTGACATTACCACTAATTTAGTCCCAGAGTTTTCAGACCTTTTTAATGGTTACACTTCCACGGTGACATGATCGGATAGTCCAAAGGGGGGACGTTTAATTGTAGAGTCGTAAAATTTTTTCAAATTTGTTAAAATCAAATCCAGCTTATTATTGCCACGAGTAGGAAAATTTACGATCTGAAGCAAATGGAAACTATTCTTTAGCAGACGAAAGTTCAATTTGTTAAAATCGCCCGAGATAATTATCCCACAATTTGGAAATTTTGTTTTAACTGTTTGTAGTGATTCAAAAAGATAATTGATCATAACCTCATCATTAGCCCCCGGTGGGTGGTACAAATTACATAAAATAATATTGGACACACCTCTTGTTTAGCGGGTCAGTCTTAGATCTAAACATAATGCTTCGAGCTCATTTGTTAAAAGGTCTTGCAGGATGCTAAAGTTAATTGTATTTCGAATATAGACGCAAACACCACCATGAATGCGTTTACGTCTATCGCGTCTAATTAAATTATATCCGGGTAGCGAAACAATGTTATCATCAATATGACTTTGCAACCAAGTTTCCACGATGCATAGAATATCCACACTTGAACTGGCAATGTACGCATGTAATTCATCGATTTTGGGGGCCAGCCACAGGATATTAGACAACATTATGGATGGTACAAATACATTTGGTGATCCACAACGTTTAAAGGATACTCTTGGAATAATAATACACTTGCTTTTGTTATGACCAGACGGTCTGCAACGGGAACGTAAGTTATAATGATCGCTTGGATTAAGAGACTATCTTACTAGTGTAGGTATTGTTCGAACAAACTTAAGCGATTGTGTGATAGACAAACAACTCTCTAATGTACTATCTTCTTTTTCTTTAAAAATGTCTTTCACTATAAATTGATCGTGTTGGTGTTGTTGGCTGTCGCCTTTTATACATAGCACAGGTATTCTCTCCAAGACTTTTGTTGTTCCTGTCTGAATTCTTTCGTCAGGCTGAATTCCGTTGGTAATTTCTGTTGATGGGAATCACGATGCTGAAGATGCCAAGAAGTCAACTGACGATTCTGCAAAGGAGCTTGTTCATGGAAGTATTGGTGATAAGGGCGTGGTTGGAACGACTGACGATGCCAAAAATGGGTTTGTTTATGGCCTGGTGCGTTCGAATGTACTCGCTTCATTACTCTATCACTACGTGTGATTTTTAAGTCTTTATCTACTTCAGAATTAAAGTTGCTCTGATGTTTTCGTTGATGCTCGGCATTCTTAGAGACAAGTTCGTTGCTAGGAGTTTCATTTCTTTGCGCCTGCTGGTTTTGAGTGTTAATCGTTTCGCTGATTTTACAGCTTTGATAATTATTCCGCTGCTTGCATTGATATTCATGTAATTGGGACTCAAATTAATTTAAGCATTTATTATACTATAGAAATCTTTCTGATATTTGCTTTGTTGCTTTCGTCGATACTCAATAAGCTGTTTATCAATTTGAACTTGAGTCGTTCTTCTACTCTTGCAGCCTTGACCTGCTGGAGGGGAGTTAACTAAGTCCTGCACGCCTACGCTCTTCTCGAGATTAGCTGGTTTTGCATTACAAATTAAGGGCACATTGTTTTGCGATATAGTCGTTTCGTCATTTAAAGGAATTTTTGGTTTAATAGTTGGCGTGGCATGTGACAAAACAAGCACTTCACTTTCCATCTTTGTTAAGCGTGACTTTAGATTCAAATTTTCTGTTGTCAATTTAAATATATCTTGCTTGTCTCTAAGTATGAGTTGCTTTTGTTCTGAAATTTTTGCCACCATTTCAAACACCGTTAATTCAATTTGATTTTTAAACTCATCAAACTTGTCCTCTAAGGATGTTTCAGTGTCTCCGGCTCAGTGGCGTGGTGGCATAGTTTTTACTGCGGTGGCCAACACAAATTTTGCGCCCCTTTCACCTTTTCTTATAGCTATTTTCAAGTATTTTAGTTATTTTTATTTTATAAAACACAAACATGAATCTTCATAAAAAGAAAGTAACTTAAAAACCAAGTTTCATCTAGCAATTATATGCCTGTTACGTTTTTTGTTTTTCATAGAAAAATATATTTATATTAATGCCTTTGCAAGCGTTGGGGAGGTTTTCCCAAGTAAAGTTATGATTCTGTCTTTGTCGACAGAAAGGAGAGTTTCCCTTTCAACGTTCATTAAAAGCAATGGTTCCAGGCGTTCCTGTACCATCGTAGATCAAATCCTCGTTTTTACTCTCTTCTGCGAAGAAAAAGAACGTTCAGCAGTTGCTGAGCTAATGGGTATTGCCACTGCAATTGAATAAACTTTGCATAATGTTGGATATGCGTCGACTAAATGGTAATTTGGAAAACAAAGCAGCTTCAAGGCATCTAACAATGACAGAGTTTTAGCCTTCTCGGTAATTGACGCATTATTCGAATGCTTACTTATGTCAGTATCAGAATAATTTTCATCATCACCATCATCATCATCAATAGTTTCAAAGTTCTGCTCATTATGATCATGGTAACTTTGAGTTGTAAACTGAAAACAGGGAAATTTTTTAAATGTTTCTGCAAAGCTTAACAGTTCAGTAGCGCATCTTTGGGAATCTCTCTTATATACGTCACAAAAGGCTTTCACTGCGGATTGAAGATTGTGAGATGTCTTGTACTTGCTCGAGAGCGCGTCAAATTGATTGGGTGCGATTAAAGCAAATGATTTCATTAGTGGTCGATTCTTTTCAAAACGATTCTTCATTGAAGATTGAATGGAATCTAGCACCTTAAAAAATTTGTCTCGCCTCCATTGTGCTTTTGGTGAATCTGCCAAATCATCTCTGGCTTGTTGTCCGTCCATTGGTCGTCGACGACGAGGTCGTGTATACCTCCATTCGACATCTAACGCAAAAGAATCGAACATTTCAATGATTTTTTCTGGTTTGTCACATATGATTTGAATTCTAGAAATTGAGCTATCAACCATATCCATTGCTTTTCCAAAGTCAGCATTTACGCTCTGTAGGTATCGACTTAAAGGTCCAGTAAATCCAAAAATATCTTGGAAAAGACAGGCAGTCGCAACAAATTGCTTTGTCTGAAAAGGTGCTTGCAATCCATTTGCTGTTGCTCGCTGACTTTCAGTGGTAACGTTGTCCGTTAAAAAGAAAAGAGAACTCTTCCCAGTGCTCTCGCCGACGTCTCCGAGTTCGGTTGCGTTGCCGCTTGTGCCACTAGGTGGCAGTATCCCTTTTCTGGTTCGGGAATATTAACCCGATTCCCTTTCGATAGGCTGTCCACAAATGGGACGAATTGTAACGGAATTTCCCTATCTCTTAGGATTGACTAACCCATGTCCAACTGCTGTTCACATGGAACCTTTCTCCACTTCAGTCTTCAAAGTTCTCATTTGAATATTTGCTACTACCACCAACATCTGCACCAGTGGCCGTTTCACCCTGGCTTGCGCCAAAGGCTGCGTCACGACCACTGCGCCCTCCTACTCGTCAAAACATCGCACTTGCTTTGACGGCCGAGTATAGGTGCGACGCTTGAGCGCCATCCATTTTCAGGGCTAGTTGATTCGGCAGGTGAGTTGTTACACACTCCTTTTTGCTAATGCCGAGATTAAGATCAACAACTGTTTCAGGATCAAACGTGTTTTCTTTCGTATCAATAGAAATATTTCAATTCAATTCATTTTCAGCAGATTCTGAGATGCCTTCGCCTTCCTTACGTTCATTTGAATTGACAAAGCTGTCAATATCAGATCATTCACCAACAAAGTCACTGCTTTTGATTCATTTGAAAGTATGCTCATCTTGATCGTTTACATATGTCGACTCAGATTTTTCTTGCGCATGCACTTTTTTAAGGTCTTCACTGTTGTTCGGCGTTTCCCCGAGTTTTAATTCTAACTCCTCTGTTGCTTGTGACAAAATGCATGGTGGGTCATTTTGTATAGGTTTAAAGTAATCAAGCAAAACTCCCCCAAGTTTTGAAAATTCTTCTTGTCTAGCTTTCTTTAATCTTCGATACTCAGCACCCGACTTTTTTCTCTTTGTGCTGTTGAAAGAATTAGACATTGCAGTTAGTCTTTAACATTGCACCATGATCCATGAGGTACATTAAATAATATTAAAATAGACTTCCCAACACAAGTGGAATTATCAAATGAAATGTTTGTTGTGTGAATTACATCTGTATTACATCTGCTCAAAATGAGAGTTTTGCATTTTGAGACATTAATTTAATTGGTCTTCAAATGTTGTTGTTTAAAAAATATCTTAATTTCAATTAAATATATGCTGTTACGCACATTTGATAACTGCGGATAAATGAATCTTGAACATTTACGACGAAGCTTTAAGTGATTTAAAAAAGTTTTACCGTATAATAACTTGCTTTACTACTGAAAATGACAAATGAATCGTCGTAACGATGAAAATGTAAATAACACAATACAAAAAATGCGGTACATGCTGTGGTATCATTAAGGGCTGTTATCATTTGTTGGCGATGTTAAATTCAATAGAAATCAGCAGAGCAAAGCTGAATATATGAATATTCATCCCCCGCAATTAGAGTTCTAGTTTCTCCCCTGCATTTATGTTGTCTACAGTCATCGTGACAAATCATGCAGGCGTTGTGGCCACAAACGAAACATCTAATTATAGAATGTTCGTCAATATCTTATTCTTTAATCGACCCCCTTACAAGGTTTCATTTTGGTCTGTCTTCTTTTTCCCTATTTCCCTAAAGTTAACTTTATTCACTGAATATATAACTGCGAAAATAACTGTTACTGTTTCAAATGCATTTCTAATTTTTTATAGCCCATTTTTAAGCCTTGATGACTCGTATTCAATTCAGCGCCCCCAAAATCAACAGCTAGGGGGGCCCTGGCCCCCCTGGCCCCCCTGCTACCACGCCACTGCTCCGGCTCGACATGGGGTTGCGCCGATAAGAGATTCCGTTAAATCGTCTTTATTTGTTTGTGAGGAAAGTTTTTGAAAGGAACTATCAATAAAGTCCCGTAACTCCTCGATTGTCGACTGGTCAAAAGCCGATACAGGCAAACTTCGCGTTTCAGCTTTAGCAAATTCGCCCCGTGTTTCACAGCTTTCACGTATAGTTTTCTCAGCAGATTCATGCTTATTTTCAATATCGGTGTTAATCTTATCGTGTACTTCAGACAAGTTAGCGCTTGAGGACACCAAGACGCTTATCAACAAATTCTTAAAAGATTCTCCGTCCTTTCCATTAAAAGACATTGTACTTAGCTTGCCCAGATACCAAGTTATAATCAAATCTAGATCGCTGCTAACAAACTTTCCGACGGTGTTTTCGACAAAATTTCGCAAAGATGTCAGGTCACCTGTCCACTTTAATCGTTGACCATCAAACATCAAAAGGGCTTCTTCTTTTATTAATTTAATCGCATGTATATCTGTTATATCTCGTATGATACGGCTTATTTCGAGCAAGTCCATTTGAACTTCTACCGCCGCCAGATTGTACGTATTATTATTTTAGATATCTCTTGCTAGGCAACAGCTTACTTCTCAAGACTTAGGTATTCTAAGGCCGCGTTCAGACTGAGTGCCGGAGAACGATACCCGGGTTCGGGCACAGATCTGCAGGCTGTTCACACTACGAAGTACTTACTAGTTTCGTCTATGTTTATTTTGATTTCTTCCATAGTTAACAAGTTTTAAAACCATGTGCAACACATGCCTCTGCGTACATTTCACTCTGGTTATGGTATGTTTGATGGCGGCCGTATCTATTGTTATGTTTCACCATAATAAAGCAGAGTCAAGCAGAAGATTGCAGGGTCATCGTGCTTTAGTTTTACATGTGACAAAAGTATTTTGCAAGACAAGATCTTTAATTCATAATATTATTGAATCAAAACATCATAATCGTTGTGGACGTGTATGGGCCTTTCCTCAAATGAAAAACATTTTGGACAGTGAATTCACTGGCTTGAGCGAAAACAGATGGCTGGAGAGTTATCGTTTACCAAAGCGCCTATTTCTGAAACTAGTAAATTCGATGCGTTTACTTGGTCGACAATCCACAACGCTGCGACCTGCTATACCAGTTAACATCATTGTAGCAATGATGTTAAAAAGGCTAGGAAAGGGTCTTGATTATCGAGAAATCGGAGACAAATTTGGAGTAGGAGCGTCAACAGCTTGTACAAAAGTCAACGACGCTCTGAAATTTTTGATACGTACGAAAAAATATATGTTGAATCGTTTACAAGAGCATAGAAATTTAAAAGAAATAGTAAATGGCTTTGCCAAAAAGTGGAATATCCCCCAGTGTTTAGGCGCAGTAGATGGCCCCCACATCCCTATTAGGGCTCCTGTAATGCATCATGCTGATTACTTCAACAGAAAATTTTTTCATTCTGTAATTTTGCATGCTGTTTTTGACAGTGAATGCCACTTTACAGACATTTTTGTTGGCTGGCCTGGCAAATCCCATGATGCACGTGTTTTCAGCTGTTCAAACATTGGACAAAGAACCATTAATGGGAATTTAATCGAGGGTTGTACTTTAACCAAACAAATTAATGGAAAAAACATTGAACCGTTCCTTATCGGCGATCCTGCTTATCCTTTACTGAAACACCTAATGAAAAACTATGCTGGTGCTAATTTGGGACATGAGAAGGAATATTTTAATGATAGGTTAAACCGTGCACGCATTCAAATTGAGAGCATTTGGCCTTTTGAAAGGTCGGTGGCGATGCCTACTACATCCTTTAGAATGTGACATTGAGAAGGTTTCACTCCATGTTACTGCCGCCTGCATTTTGCACAATATATGTCAGGAAGGTAATGCTGAGTATCTTCAAGAATGGGATGACAGGAATAATGATAATTTGGATTACCATTCAGAATCAAATTCAACAAGAGAGGAAAATGAAACTGTTGAAAATGCTGAAGATATAAGAAAAGTACTAACTCATTATGTCTCTCATTATTGATGGCAACAGCTAAAATGAAAATTCAATCAAGTACTTTGAATTTTTTTGATGCTTAAAGATAGCGAAGAAGTGTTTTTATTGCAGACTTTCACAAATAAACATTCTTGTTGAAGAAAAACAGTAACTAGGAGAAAAATCAACCAGAGTGACTGACCTGATGTTGGACTACCTGTTGTAGTTCCATTTAAGCAAAATTTAAGCAGCATAGTTTAGCAAATTGAAAAATTTACATACTTGGCACACAAAAGACAAAAAAGAAACCTGCAACTTTATTGAAATATACACAGATTATACATGTACATGCTAAGCATTTTACTTTATCAAAGAGTTGTTCCTGTTTAAATTCATCATGTTACCTGGTTTCTTATGTGTAGGGACAAAACAATCAATAACACTTGTCATTCTTGCTCACACTCCAGTCCATAACAGCCTAGTTTAATGCCTTTATCTTTATACCCACATATCTATTGAGAATTTGGAAGGCTCTTCAATAGAAAAATAAATACTGAACAAAAGAATACATTGTTAGTTGAGTCAAGAAATCATCAAATTAAGCAGAGTTCATTAAAGATGAGGAAGAGACTGCAAAGATTTGAAAGAACAGCTTATTTATTTCTCAACCTCTCAATTGAATGCATGAAGAAAAAATACACTTAAGAAAAAGACATGGTCAGTCATTTTATTTTTTACATTTCTGATAAAATGTCTATAATTGCACAATAATTGAACAATAACACTATTAAGGCTAACTAAGCTGTTTTCAACATAAAAAATGAATTACCATCACTTGTATGTAGAAACAAAACTGCTTACCATTGCACCTTTTAATTCATATGCAAAGCATTCAAGAATCCAATCAATGCAGCAGTTGATCACTTAACTTAAACTTAACAATCTATATAGTCTGACCTTCACATTATATGCTGACATGTAAAGTATGTTATCCTCGTGAGAATTTTAGTCATGCTGTGCAAATTGATCTAAATCAATATCTTCACATGATGAAGTGTGAGGTGATGGTGTCACTCTATCCGAAGGACTGCTACTATATGGCGATGAGCTTCTTGATAAAACATGAGGTTGAAAACCATGGGTCATGTGATGAGAAAATGGAGTATTTTGTGGGTATATTGGATTGCCGAAAGGTACGTGCTGTCACGCACCATGACAGGCCCCTGTCAACATTTGAGTCATTCCAACCATTGTGTTACAGAGATTAGAAAATATTTCCTTAAAAAATTCTCTGTCTTCTTGACGTTCAACCTCGCGCATTTCTGGACTTAAAACACTGTTGGACAATGTCTTCTGCAATTCTTCAAATTGATCATTAGAACTCTTGACCACATCAACTAGTCTAGCTCTTTTATTGTATCGTCTTTGAATTGATTTTCCAGCTCTTTTTCTTGTATTTTGTACAGCAGCATCGTGACCAGCAGCATCATGATCAGCAACATCGAGATCAGCAGCATGATGATTAGTAGCATCTACACCAGTGACCAATTGACCAGTACAATCCTGTCCAGAGTCTTCTGTCTGTACCGCACTATCATTTTGAAACAACTGATCCTCAGGAGGATCATTAACCGGCCTAGTACCTTCATATTTCATCAATAATTATGTTTACATTAATTGTTTTCAGTATTTTCAAAAACAACATAAAACTGGTAGAAAAACAAAGATTTTAGGTTGAGCTGTGATAATGCTATCTTACCGAGAATTCCATCCAGCAAGTCCCAGTGCTTTAAAGCCATTTTTTCCACGCTGCTAAGAGCGCTTGAGAAGTATGGGTGTTCGGATCCAGATGTTTTCATTCTGTCCTTCAATTTTACATATCCACTTCGCAGCTTCTTCAGCTTTGTCTTAATTTGATCAACAGTCCTTTCTGTATGTGACTCTTCTTTCATGATTCTTTGTATATTGTTAAACAATTCTTTATTTGAGCTCATACTATCAATGTTGTTTTGCACAGTTTCCGAGTTATAAGCGTTCAAAAGAGCAACTGTTTCCTCGTTCGTCCATTTAACACCCGCCATCTCTGTTGTGACGCCGTTCTTTGCGTTCACATTGGTGCCCGTGCCTGAGCCCCGTACTCGGGTACTACCTAATTTGGGGGTGCCCAAACCCGGGCACTTTAACTCAGGCAGCATCAAAATGTTGTGTTCACATTGATGCCCGTGCATGAGCACCATACCGGAGCACTCAGTCTGAACGCGCTGTAAGCAACTTAGTTTCTGGTAATGGTATGATGTACGCTTAAAAATATCTGCTTAATTGATTAATTATGATATAATAGCAGACAAAAATTTTTTTGATATGTATGTACAATGTCCGAATTGCAAAACTATAGCAATAAGTACGGACATCATATCTCCTGCAATTCAACTCTTTGACAAGCCTGTTGCCGATCACTCTCTTGAGCGTCTTCAGTACGCGAAAATTGCTTCCCGCGATCAAGATTACAACAAAAAAGATGTTACTATAACCAATGAAGAGAATAACAAGCTTCTGTGGTTTCACATAGCTGTCCTTGAGGTTAGGATAGTTATGTAGTAACTATAATAACAACGACAATGTTGCTCTAACAAATGGTGGCTGGAGCCTGTTTCAAATGGTTCAGCTCCAAGTTAACAACAAGACTGTTGAAGAGCTAAATAAGTTTGCTCCAATTGTCAACACTATCATGCAGCTGGTGATTGCATCGGAGGTTTCGTCCATGAGCACTGCTAAAAGCGCTTTCTAGTACCGCGACACTGGGACTGGTGCACCTAATCCTAATAAGCTTGTCGACAGAATAAACGTTCAGCTCCTTTAGCTATAATGTGCCTAATGCTACTGGTGTGACTGGTGCCTTCTTTCAGCAACATTTTAACTTAGATGTTAACGCAACAAAAAACCCTAACTTCAACAATGGCTCTGCTGCTCGCTGCCAACTTTACGCCGGTGCTAAAGACGTCACAATGATCCTTCCTCTCGCCAAGATCTTAGGCTTCGTCTAAGACTTTGACAACGCTTTCTTAGGTGTAAAGTTTACTTTGAAATTTACTCGCGACACTGCTGAAAACACACTTCATGGAGCAAATGGGGTAGGTGCTGGAAAATATAAGATAAATCATCTTTCGCTTTGGCGTCACATCAGGCCTTCAATCGAAGTGGTGTCTTTGATAGAAAGCAAGTTGGTCGCTGGATACACACGCACGTCATATGTCGAGCAGGGTCGTATCTACCAAAAACGATTTGGCCTTATAAAAACAAGTCATTGCGTCGTGGCTTGTAAAAACAAACAGTAGTGAAGAGCTACCAACTCACATCTTTGTGTCTATCCAAGACGCTGAACGCTTTAACAATCAAGAACAAACTATACATGTCTTTGACCATGCTAATTTAAATCAAATTTGTGTTGAGATCAATAATACTCAAAAGTATCCTGATAAACCGCTTGATGTTAGTTACACAGCTGCTAACAGCTATTACAGTAGAGCCTACATGATGTTTCAAGACGCTGAAATGAAGTACAGCGATCCAGATACTGGCTCTCAAGTAAGCTTAGGAGACTTTGCAAGCCTGTTTCCTATTTACCATTTCGATGAAAGTCATCATGCCGATGTTTTGAGAAAAAAAGGAGGCAAGATTAGAATTCGTTGGACTTTGGACCAATCTTTTCTCAGCGCGATTAATGCTGGTGGCAGCAATGAGTATAACATGTTCTGTTTGGTGCTTAGCGAACGATTTATTCGACTTAATGGGATAAATGGTAGAATTGAAGTAATCGTTTAGACTGTTAGTCTGCTTATTACTCTGATGTGATGTAATATGTTGATATTAAAGATTAAAAATCAAAATTTTTCTTGACTGTTTATATACGCAAGTTGTTTTGCATGTGCACAAAAATGTCGAACATTGATAACGCAATATTTATTGAAGTTCTCAGACCGGCCATGGAGCGAGTAATCACTCAGGATTTAAAGGCGCTGGTACTAATCTTCCAGGGTCAAGAAGTGTAAAAGGCTGTAGCTTTATGTGAAATTTTGTTGGAAAACTCATACCTACGGTCACTAAACTCATATCAAAAGTGTTACCGTCTCTAAGTTTAGCAGCTATATCAGGTGCTA
Organism: Xenia sp. Carnegie-2017; assembly: GCF_021976095.1. NCBI lineage: Eukaryota > Metazoa > Cnidaria > Anthozoa > Malacalcyonacea > Xeniidae > Xenia > Xenia sp. Carnegie-2017. The sequence goes on from NW_025813526.1 coordinate 6,766,955, forward strand.
TCACCAGCAGCACGCAAAAAGCAGTTGCTGGTAGTCGTGTAGTTAGGAAATGTGGTGCAGCTTTTAAATGTGGTGGACGTAATAACTACACAGATTACGGCGTTACACTTTCAACGGCGCAGAAAAATAACCTGGCAAAGGCAGTTAGAGACGGAACCGGAGTGACTTTACGATTTACCAAAAAAAGCACTTGACGGCCCTGACATGCTTATGCTTACTAAGTCGCAAATTAAGCGCATAATGGGTGCAAAACCCACAAGATCTGGGTTGGGTGTAAAATTGTCTAAGAGTCAGATTACAGCCATGGCGCGCGCAAAAATCGTTTGATTCCTTGGTTATTTGCATGCAGGTATAGCTGCTTTCATCGTAGCGCCTGTCCTAGTGAAAATCTTTAGATTTGGAACGTCGTGGGAAGGAGTATACCTCCCCGGGACTCGGTGACGCGGGTATATAAGTGGAAGCCACTATCAAACAAAAATATCAATAGTATAGTAAATGATAATCTAAAAGCAGTAGCGAAAGGTTTTAGAGTGGTGTTCTCAAAAGACATGCTTCCTAAAGAGCCTCTTAAAGATGAAGAAAGTGTTATAAGCAACTTACAAGACTTTCTTCTTTGAGGTGGGACTCACTGTGTTTGCGTCTTTGCTTATGAATTATGTGTCGATTACTTTGACAGCTTCGACCTTCCACCACCGGACGTTGTCAAAAAGTAGATGGAGCGGTCAAGAGGTGTAAGATACTCTTGTAAAGAGATACAGGATCGTACTGTTTATACTGTTAGATAGGAAAACTTGTTGTTAAAGGAAAAATCGAATATATAAAAAGCCAACCAAGCCTCACGGGTAAAATGACAGTAGAATGACGGTTGCGTTTTGTATGCGTTGCAAAAGATTGCAACCAGTTATAAGTGGTATAGTTGTAAATCACAACGGCAACCCCAGACTTGCGGGCGCTGTGGTGTATGTCATAGTGCTGTTTCTAGGTTTTTTCCCAAAGTGAATCTTGTCACAATGGAGAAAAAAATAATCGTTTCTACGGAAGGAAGCGTTGAGGAACGCATTGTTGAGGCGTACTAGAGTCCTGCGGGGTACTTACGTCGCCGTGCTGCTATTCCAAATCAGGCTAAAGAGGCTGGCATCGGCGAGGACGTGGCTCATGAATGGCTAACAAAACAAGGTATCTGGTAAATGTACTTGCTCGCACCATTGCGAAGTGCTATCCCCCAACCTAAATTTGATATCAGCACCCCGAATGAGGTCCACAAGGCCTCTCTTGTATATGCCTCACGATCGAGTCGGAAGACGCACATTCAAATACTCATTGACGGTCGTCGACGTAGCAAGCCGTTAGAAGAAGGCCGAGGCAATCATAGACAGGACAGCGACCCAGGTGGGAAGGCGTTGGATTCTATTTATGCCCGTGGGGCTCTTCCATGTCCTAAAGTTTTACAAGTCGACCCTGTCTCGGAGTTACGCAGTGCTGTGCGAAAAATTTACCTACGTTAAAGTAGAACACACATTTTCAGGAAGACACGTTGTAGAAGACGATTCCCAGTATTTTTGCCAGGGATCAAGTTCACAGCCTAAAGCCATTTTTCCATCCAAGGAACACCACAAGAAAAACATAAAAGTACTGTACCAGTTAGCATGATAAACATCGACTTCTTTTCTTACAGTTCTCGACAATTTATTAATGCCCCAATCAAGTTCAAACCATCAGCAATATCACTACTTGAAGATTGAAGCTACTGAATATCTGGAAGAGTAAGATCAAAAACACATCTAGTTATTGCGAGTTGCGCAATAAATCAAAAGATGTCAAATTATGTAACAGACGGGAAAATTTACTAGAGGTCTTACGATTATAATTGCCTTCAACGTTAAAACTCATTTCTTCCAAGGAAAAACAATAGCAACATACAGTTCAACAAAAGTATCTAAGCTAGTAATACGCTCAACCCATCTTGTCTTTTCAACCTCTTTTTTGCAGAATTTTGACAGTGCTCTCCAATGCATTTCTCTAAAATCAGTTGTCTGCCCTAGAAATAGTTGAAAAAGTTAGCAACTTCCTTCACATGTTCCAAAACATTTCTTACATTCTGAAAAGCACAAACTCCACAAATAATAATATTTAATCTGTGACTAAAACAGTATGCTTTCTCATTCAAATTTGTAAACATTGCAACAATACCATTAGTGCATTCAGCAACCGCACTTGCGCCATCATAACCCTGCCAACGACAGTCCTGAATGTCCAAATTCAACTCCTCGTTTAAACATTTCAAAATCACAGATGCAAGGTTCTTCGCAGACATATGTTGAGCTCATCGTAAACATAACGAGAAACCAAAGACATCTGTTCCTTATTAGAAATATCACATGTTTGTCTGCAATCAATGCATAAAACTTGTGCTTTTTTACTTCAACTAGAAGCTGCTCAGTTATGAATTGACCAAAACACCTAATTAACTCATTCTGAGCAGTTTTAAAAATTTTTGAGGCATTTTTATCACGATGCTTAAGATGGGTTTCCTAAATGGTGACCCCTGCACGAGCACGGAAGTTTAATAATTCAGTAAAATTACCTACATGATTTTCAGAATATTCACCAACTTCAGGATGATACTGAGAATAATCCCGATGACCTCTAAGGGGTAAGTAAATGCAACCTGCAAGAATGATGGTACCAAGTACTAGAATCATTTTTTCCTATTCTTAGAAATCTTTTTTTTTAAGATACGGTCAATCATGACGTTTATTGGCTGGTCTTTACCGGAATTCTGATCGAGGATGTCCTTAAGAAGAGCAGCAGTGTGAACATGAAGACCTGATGGTGTACTTATATGCCTTTTTATTGCACTTTTAGCATCAGTCTAATGTGGTAATGGCTCAGAAAATTTTTTTAATTCTACTGTTTTTGGAGGGAAAACAATCACCAAACAAAACACATGGTAAGCAAAAACCATCATTAAGATTTGGAGAATGCAAAAACCAAAGATAATTCTTCAGCCAATCATGTCGAAAGGATCTACATGCGAAATTCATAGCATTCATCAGGTACGAATACATTCTTCACAAGTTTTTCAATTTCATGAATTTTCATACCTCTTACCTTTTCTCATGTAAAAACAACATCATATGGATTTCTAGTCAAACCAGCATTTGCAGTTTAATTATCTGGTAATTGCAAGGTAGAAGATGAAATAGAATAAGAAGTATAACAAGGACCCAAAGCACTACTCTGAGATACACCATATGGATGAGCCTTAGTTGCCATAGTTGTCTCAATAGGACCAGAAGGTGTAAACCTCAACTTTTTTTGTATATATACTGGGTTTTTTAGCTTGTGACGAGTGACTACTTCCCTTTTTTAGTTTCCTTCCCACCAAGTATCAAAGACACATAATAATTGTGTTTGAATGCAGTTGCTTGAGGAACTAAATATTCAAAGCAAAACAAAAGTCTCAAATAATTACTAGTGGAGGCACAAGCCCTAGATAAAACTCTAGGTTCAATTCTTTGTTCAAATAATAAATTCCACTTATAAGCACTAGAGTATATGCCAGGATAATAAGAAAAAATGCCACAGCATGTCAATGAAGAGAGTGCCACAAACAAACAAACGCGGTCCATGCCATATCTTTTGCATTTAACACAGTTTGTGCGTTCAAAGAGATCAGGGTATCGTAGAAATATTTAATGAAACTTTGGTGGAGCGACTTTTCGGTTATCAGTATCATCGCGAGGTGGCTGAGCCCGGAACTCGGAACAAAGAATGGGTGTCAAGATTATATGAGGTGGTTAAAGCGCTCAATAACGAAACTACTCGTTTGACGGGCAAACTGCCTTCCCTTGCGATTCGGAAGAAGAGCATTAATGCAAAACCTGCTGCGCCGGCGCTTCGTCAAGTTGGTTCCAAACAGCGGCGCATCCTTTTGGATGTTGTGGTGCAGTATTTGTACGCGCCTGGCGAACTCGAGGGTCACGAACTGTTTAGGGTGACCGATCCTATCTGGAGTGTGACCTCTCACCAGGTCGAGCGGGCTGTGGTTTAGGGCGGGAAGCCCGTGTTGTATTATTTTGTCCAAGCGCGCGTTTGTGCGCAAGGAGCTCCAAGAGGTGCCCTTTAGGACCGGAACACCTCCAACTTAGTCGACGGGGTGCTGTCATGATTTATTCCTTGTTGCGTTTTTGGGTAGTACACAAACGGAGCCTTGCAACTAGCCGTGGAGCAGCTCTTCTATGAAGATATTAGTTCTTTGTACGCCTGCGGCACTGGTATTTGTAGGGTAGAGATCCCATCAGCCACGATCTAGCACTTCATGTCCAGCGGGCTTAACATGTCTTGTTGACATGCTCGCCGAAGATCTGGTGCCCACGACTGCACAGCATATCCATACCATGGCGGAAGCACTTTTCTTCGAAGGGCGCCTCTTTGTACTGGGCATGCTTTTTCACGACGGACTTTTTAACACCATCGGCTTTCAGGATAGAGTGCATCTTGGGCCTGAGCCCCAAAAACTCAGCGATTGGCGCCTCAGCACTCTCATCCTTCATTTTACCCAGAGCCTTCTTGTTGGCTGTGCTGAACACCAAATAGTCTTTTGGGTAGTTGTTGGTGTCGAACTGACCGGCATTGCGTCTCATGTCGGCGTACACGTCCACAGTCTGGATCTACAGCACAAGGCTGTCGGTGTCGATGTAGGGGAGCTCTGCTGATGAAACGTACTTCAGCCTTGAGATGGTTGTAGTACCAGTCGCTCATCAAATGCTTCGAGAGGTCGAGAATGCTCATTCCTACGGACACTGGCCGGTTGAGCAGCTGACTGCTTTTATTCACGTGAACGGCAGGAGGTCTACCGCATCGCCAAAGATTAGATGCCGATTTTATGTCGGCTTGGCGACAAGTTTGCGGAGTCCCTCGTCCTCGCTTGGCCGTAGCAGCTTCATGTCGACACGCTTTCGTAGGTTCTCCATCGCCTTGCCAAAGACGCTGTTGGTCAGCAGCTTGTAAACGTTGACCTCGAAGTCACTTTTTGCTTTCTTCTGGTGTTCGGTGTTTTTCCGAATGTAGGTCTCCATCCATTGGCTCAGGTCGAAGCTGTGTGCCTTGTGGATCTTTATCAAGCGCATGCCAAGCTGCAGATTGAGCTGCATATTCCGATAGTGCAGGACGTATCGGGTCTTTTCTAGCAGGTTGGGGACCAGGTTTTCGACCTTGTAAGACGCACCCCCATACTTTTGTTTGAGGAGATTTTGCTGGTAATCCGACATCCACGCGTTGTCGACCTTCAGACGTTTCAGCGCTAACGGATAGGCATTTTGCTCATCATGCAGCTCTTCTGGGTATTCCAGATCAACTTCGATAATGTAGTCCTTCTCTGCGTCAACAGCTTGTCCAGGGTAGCTTTGCATGGACTGGGTGGACACACTCGAACGTGCCTTTTAGTAGCGACTGCGACATGGCCCAGCCGTGCAGGTTGTTGGCATCGTAGTACTGGATCCATCTTGTTGGCCTTCCTTCATCGTAGTCCTTACACCTTAGTGTTGTTGGCCTTGGCAAAGCACCTGCTGGCCATAATTATGCCGCCCCGCCGGCCCTTCTCAATAAAGAGACGCATATCTTTGTCAGGGAGAAGCTCAAGCACCACCCCTGTGTGCTTAAGAACAGCATCCCTAACCCGAGATGGTGTAGTAGTGGGACGCGTCTAGCTTGTATCGCCGAGGCAGAGTTTTGGAAAATCTCGAAGACGTCGGCGAGGCAGAGGATATCGGTCCGAAGGTAGAGGTCGTTTTAGTCTCTGAGGGTTGTACAGCCGAAGGCGTCCCAGACCATTTTTCCGCGGGCATAATCGTCATCTGTAATGCCTTCATCGAAGAGTTGGCTTTAGAAGGCCTCCTTCAGCTGGAGGGAATTCTCATAAAATTTAGACCAGCCGTCTACATACTCGTAGAGGTAGACCCCATTCCGGTGCAGGAGGGTACGCCTCTTGGGGCTTGAATCGAAGTCCACGGTGATGCACATGTTTCGCGGACTGCTGACTTTCACCAGTCTATCCAGACTTGAGAGCATAAACTGACCACTGTCGATAAATCAAAGCTGGCCGATGCTATACGAAGTAAATTTCTCGCGGTGCTGGGGATGTAAATAACCTTCCCTTTAGTCTCGGCGATAGCCTACACGATGAGGTGGCTGTAGTAGCCCCACAGGTTGTGGAAGACAACCAGTATGGTTTTCATCTTCGGACTCAACAGCAGCTTGAAGTTTCAGTCATTGTGGGGCGCATATCGATACTTGCAAGTAATGTGGCAGTGGTCTCGGACGGAATCGCCTTCGAGGGGCTTTCTGCATACTTGGCAGGTTGTGGCTTTCTTGTGTTTCCCCAATCCTTTCCTTTCATGTGCATAGGCTCGGGGTTAGACAAACTGCTCTTCCTCTTTGAGCGCTTCCAGCAAATGCTTTGCCGCGTCGGGTCCTCGGTAGAGCTGCGGTGGCTGCATTTTCCCGTCGGAACGAACGACTATGTACGAGTAGCCGCATGCCTATGAGCTGGCTTAAAGTTTTAAAGCTCCTTGAAATAAGTGAAAAATATTATTTAAAGCAAAGGTGTTGTGACCATCTAACATTCCTGTGTTGGATATTTATGAACAAAGACAATTTAAATGTAAATAAAGATGTAAACTCATTAAATGAATAGTTGCTTGGCATATTTTAAAAAGGCCGAAAGACCTCCTTTGTCTACTAGTAAGGAAGGAGTAATTCATATACCTAAATTCGTACAATAAAATATCTTCAGAATTGTGACCAGGGATATACCCAGCGGGAAGCGTATTTTCAAGATAATCATCAAAGCCCAGCAAAGTGCTTTTAAACGAGCCATTTAATACAAAAATAGCCTATAAAAAGAAATACTTACATAGAAGCGTAACGTCTCGTCTTGACTCTCAAGACATCAACAGAGAGTATTAAAATACAAGTGTAGAGGGATATGTATATAATAGCTATTTACATAATGTTAAATTACATGGTGTGATGAAAACGTGAAAGTAAATACGGGATAACCTGGTATGACGTGGCATGAGTAGAAACACGAAAGAAACAAAAAAACACACAGTCATAAATTATACAGAGATAGCGATGGACAAAGTCAGATTAAAGCAACTGAAGGACAATGGAGTTTCCTTGGACTTTAAGAGATGGTTTATTTCGCTGATTAAAAGGCTTTCGTGAATAAGAAGCTCATATGAGTCTGAGCGAGATATAAAAGTTTTAAAATCATGGAAGGTGGCGGTGTATCCTGTTGATTTAAGGTGTGATAGTATGGAAGAATGACTGGGATGATTAGAAGGCTTACCAGTCAAAGGGGTGATGCCCAAATGCTCTGAAGTTGGAGGGTGTAGGTGGCAGGGAGTTTGACCAACGTAGAATGCGAAGCAGCACCGACACTTAAAAGAATAGACAACATTTGATTTGCGATCCATACAATGTGTAACTGTACGTCCTTTGTATATATATATATATATATATATATATTATTATGGATAATATTCCTGGATAAAAGAGCGCTCAATATTCTATATATTAGAAGAGCGTAAGATAAAATGAACTAAAATAAAATAAAATGGACAATTGTTTGCTGTCGCTACTCAGAGTTTCACGCCGTAGGGCGATCTTCAGGCAACTGACAGATAATATTATATTTGCTGACTATATACATCGACTAAAAGGTGTTAAGTTACATGACGGCATGCACTAAACATATCGGAAAGTTTATTTAAAATGTTCTTTTTACGTCCTTTCAGGATAAGTAGCCTTTCTTCAAGGCAAAGACGGCAGGTTCTTTGGTTTTTGTTCGGAGGTGGAAGTTGTTTGATGAAGTCCCATTTAATGTTGTAGTTACGTTTGTTTTCTTTCAGTGTCCACGTGTATTTAGAAAGTTCTGTCTCGTTGCGGTATTTAATGTTCGTAATTGATTTAATGTGGTTTCGATATCGTGTCTTAAAAGCGCGTGCAGTAACACCTATGTAAGTTTTTGTTTCGTTGTTGTCAGTCGTTGTCACGTCGGCTTTGTAAATCACGTTGGGTTTCAGGCAATTTCCATTTGTCGGGCATAGATGTTTCTGTCTGCAGTTACATTTCTTTGGTGGGTTGTTCTTGTTCTGGGTTGTGTCTGGGTTAAGTCTTTTTAAAATAGTCTTGTTGTGTCTGGTTATGAAGATCATCTATAGTATAAAGTGTATATACTATGTGCCCTACCGGCTATCACCATATTAAAATGGTGACTCCTGCACTTGGGACACAGGACGTACGTTTATATATATTAGTTAACTTCTTTGCTGATCTAATTCATCAAAATTTTTAAATTGAAGAGATCAACACATTGAATGATTTAGAAAGCGACGACAACATCGTTAAAATAAAGCCCCGTGAAGGAAACGGTGTTGTCATCTTAAACAAAGACGACTACAAGAAAAAATGGCGACAACTCAAAATTCGTGCTCTTAAGTCAAGCACCGTCAAATTGACCATACAGTTTCAAAACCAAGTAAGGACTCTCCTGAAAAACTCTAAAGCATCTAAATAAATTAAACAAAGAAGATACGACGAGCTCTACCCAACAGATTCTTAATTAGGTAATCTCTATGGACTACCCAAAATGCATAAAACCAACATACCACTAAGGCCTATCCTATCATGAATAAATCATTACACGTATAAGATAGCAAAATTTCTTATCTCTACTCTCACCTCAATCTCATCCAATTCTTTCATCATCAATGATTTCTTTTCTTTTATCGAGGATCTTTTATCCTTGAACGTCAAAACTTATAATGTTGTAATGGACAATTTTGATATGTCTTCACTCTATACTAACATTCCCGTTGATGAAACCATTAAAATATTTACCAACCGTTTGTTTGCCCACCATAATTCTTTTCAAAGTCACAGTCGCGCCAACTTTAGTAATCTCTTAAACCTAGCAGTTAAGAATTGCCATTTTTCATTAAACTGTCATCTATACCACCAATTTGATGGCGTTTCCACGAGCAGCCCCTTAAGATCCTTGTTCCCTAACATATTCCTGCCAATCAATGAAAAAACATGGCTGAAAAATTGTCTCTCTCACTTTAAACCCTTACTTTATAGAAGATAAGTTTATAACTGTTTTTCCTTTTTTGTACTTATGACCATGTGCAACACTTTCTTACCTATTTAAGCCTCAAACACCCCAATATTAAGTTCACGAGTGAAATCGATTCCATATATTGACATCACTATTCATCGCGCTAATGGAAAGTTCTCACGTCCATATACAGGAAACCTACATTCACTGGTTTTTTACTAAGTTCCACAGCTTCATCCTACAAAAAATATAAACACAGTTAATATTATGTTTAGCTCACCGCTTCTTTAATCTTTGCTCCGCTTGTAAAAACTTTAATGCTGAAATCAAAAAAGTACGCAGATTATTTATTTCCAATTCATTTTCTTGTCACATATTTGTGCACAGTGTGAAGATGTTTTTTTGACGAAGTCCTCCAACCCAAACCACCTGTTTATACTGTACCCAAGAAAATACTGTATTTCGGCCTTCCATTTACTGGTTTACACTCATCTCAAACACTCCCTCAAATCAATCGCCTTTGTCATGCCACTTTCCCACACTGTGAAATATGATTATAATTTTGATACACCAAACGCCTCTCCAGACTGTTTCCTTTCAAGGACAAAGTGTACCTATAAAGGTGAGCTTTGCATATATGTATATTGTGTGTGTTTAGTGGTGTAGAGAAAAATCATAAAACTACATATTCATCCCGTCAAGCCTGCTTCGTGATTGCTCACTCTTCAGGGGATTTAATAAATAAAATACTTAAATGCTTAAATATAAAAGACGACGGAAGTTAGAGTATTAATTAAGGTGTATGGTTACAAATTACATTTGTGTGTTTTGGATCTATAGCCACAAGAAGAAACAAGCTCATTGCGTTTATTAAGGGATGATTTGGATGGTTGTAGAGGATGAAGAATTTTTCTTTGAAGCAAAGGTTTCATCTTTTACTGGTGCTGTTGTATGGTTTGCTGTGTGTGATGATGTTTCGTGAGATGTTGTGGTCAATACTGCAGTCTTTAAGGGTCCAAATGTGCTCACTGAAATCAGTTGAGTTTCGTAGTTTTTAGTGGCGGAAAGAGTAAGTGTGATTTCTATTTCTAGTCTTAAATTAGTTTTCTGTAAGTCCAATGGACTTACAGTTTGTTCACGTGACTACTTGACCACGTTGCCGACCTGGAATCCGCTTTAAAGTACACCAACTTAACAGACCAAACGAAAGAAGACATTCGTCACAAAATCACAAATAACCTCTGCCACAAACCACCTGTCACCCTAAACTACGAAGAACTACGAGCAATTAAAAACCTTTCAAAACGATGACGAAATAATCATATTACGAGCTGACAAAGGACGGAAAACAGTTATCATGGACAGATCAGAATACATGGACAAAGCAAAAACCCTCCTAAAAGACACCACCACCTACGAGCTTCCCCAAACAGACCCCAGCAAAACGACCACCAACAGCACCAACCAGAAACTGAAACAACTGAAAGACAAAAAGAAAGTAAACGAAAACGACTACAGAAGAATCCAACCCATTGACGCATCCACCGCCAAATTATACGGACTACCAAAAATCCACAAAGAAAACAACCCACTTCGACCTATCGTATCGCTTCCAGGATCACCTACGTATGAACTTTTAAAATATCTTTATAAAATTCTGTATCCATTACTCAAAAATTAACCTCACACCATCAGAAATGCCACCATTTTCCTCGCCAGTATTGAAAACATTAAACTACGACCAGACGAAATCATAATACCCTACGACGTGACATCACTCTTCACAACCTAACCACTAGACATCGCCAAGCAAATTACAAGCGAACTACTCACAAACGAAAAAACTTGGCAAGCTACAACACAACTAGACAAAAATGACATCCTAGACTTACTCAACCTTCGCCTCTCCACTGAATTCACCTTCCAAAACACATACTACAGAAAAATTTCAGGCACACCAATGGGATCACCACTATTCACCTTCCTCGCAGAAGCTGTCATGCAACACCTCGAAACACAATCAGTCACAAACAACACAAACGTCAGACTATGCAAAAGACCTGTCGACGACATCTTTGCCATAGTCAAGAAAAACAAAATGAACAAATCCTACACACCATAAACAATACCACAAAGAACATTACCTTTACTAAAGACGAAGAGCACGACAAACAACTTACCTTCCTCGACATCCTACTAACAAGAACAGATGACGGTACACTAAACACACAAGTATACCGCAAAACCACCCACACAGACCAAATACTCGATTTCAACAGAAATCATCCCACACAACACAAAATAAGCAGCATTCGAACACTTTTCAACAGGATAAACACTCATAGTAATACGAAAGAAGCCAAAAAAAAACAGAACGCAACTACTTATACTCCACATTTATTAAAAACAACTAACCTAGAAATTCCATAAACAAAACTTTATACAAAATACAAAACAAAACACAAACCGACAAAAGCAACAAAAAACCGGACGAAACACTAAAAATCGCTACATTACCATACATAAACGCAACATCAGAAATGACTGCCAGAATTCTTTGACCATTTAATATTAACGTCGCCCACAAACCTACACAAAAACTCAAATCATGTTTCACCAAACATAAAGACAAAAGAACAATTCATGATACAATTGACGCGATCTACATGATACCATGTAAAGACTATTCAAAGCAATACATAGGAAAAACATCTAAGAAAATTGAAACAAGACTCACAGAACACAAAAACGCTATAAAACGACGAGATCGGAACTCACTACCGGCAGAACATACCCACGGAAACAACCACACATTCGACTGGGCAGAAACTAAATTACTCGAACGCGTACAGACTAAATACGCACGCGAATTTAAAGAAGTACAGTGAAGACAACGACACAATAAACAGACATATCTTTATACCCATCATATAGTCACAACTAAAGAAAAAGGACAAAAAAACTACAAACAAAACCTAAACTACAACACTGCACTCTAATAATATTAACACCGATCATATTCACAATTCCCCAAAACCCCTGGCAATGCATTTCACCCCATCCATTCATTTTAATCCACCCGCTATTCCAATTAGACGCTCTAAGCGTCTACCAGCTAAAAGCACGTGTACATAAATATCATCATTCTGATGAAAGCTCGAAACTACGAGTCGAAAGCTCAATAAAAAGTTATTTAATATACGTAGAAACCTTTATCTTTATATATATATATATATATATATATATATATATATATATATATATATATATATATATATATATATATAAAATAAAATGAACTAAAATAAAATGGACAATTGTTTGCTGTCGCTACTCAGAGTTTCACGCCGTAGGGCGATCTTCAGGCAACTGACAGATAATATTTTATTTGCTAACTATATACATCGACTAAAAGGTGTTAAGTTACATGACGGCATGCACTAAACATATCGGAACGTTTATTTAAAATGTTCTTTTTACGTCCTTTCAGGATAAGTAGCCTTTCTTCAAGGCAAAGACGGCAGGTTCTTTGGTTTTTGTTCGGAGGTGGAAGTTGTTTGATGAAGTCCCATTTAATGTTGTAGTTACGTTTGTTTTCTTTCAGTGTCCACGTGTATTTAGAAAGTTCTGTCTCGTTGCGGTATTTAATGTTCGTAATTGATTTAATGTGGTTTCGATATCGTGTCTTAAAAGCGCATGCAGTAACACCTATGTAAGTTTTTGTTTCGTTGTTGTCAGTCGTTGTCACGTTGTCACGTCGTTCCGATATGTTTAGTGCATGCCGTCATGTAACTTAACACCTTTTAGTCGATGTATATAGTCAGCAAATAAAATATTATCTGTCAGTTGCCTGAAGATCGCCCTACGGCGTGAAACTCTGAGTAGCGACAGCAAACAATTGTCCATTTTATTTTAGTTCATTTTATTTTTACGCTCTTCTAATATATAGAATATTGAGCGCTCTTTTATCCAGGAATATTATCCATAATAATATATATATATATATATATATATATATACCAAGTGTATAAAAATGTGCCTGACCTCCTATATATATGTATATTTATATACAAGGTGTATATACAATATGCCCTCCGTCTATCACCATAGTGACGTACAGTTAGTTACACATTGTATGGATTGTATTGTAGAATCTCCATAGTGCTCAAACCTATAAAGGTAAGCTTTGCTGACTTTGGCAGGCTCAACTATTTATATTATAAATTGTTTTGTAACTAAAAAAAACCATGATAAAATTTATAATAAGAGAACCCGGGAGAGCGTTTATGAGGCAGTCAGCGGCTATAAAAATAAAAACAGAGAGCGAGCCTGTGTTGATATACATATAAATATAGGCAAATTAAGTGAAATAATAAATAAGATATATATAAAACAAATATATTTCAAAAAAGGTATATTTACTATACAATGCACAACATTTCGTTGACAAGATTCTAAACTCAAATTTTAAATGGTTTTATGCAATGTTCAAAGTCCAATTTTATAATAATAGGGACGTTTCTTTGTAAACATCATCATCATCATCATCAATATCATATTCCATTCCATATACCCTGTAAGAAAAAGTATATATGGTTAAATATGAAGTGTAACCATGTTAATAAATAAGACTACTTAAATGTCCTTACCGTTAAATCCAGACGAAATTAATCACATATACCATTATTAGTGGGATCATTGTTAACCATCATTGATTTATGTAAACAAAAAAACCCAAGATGTAGAAAATTAAAATGACAATTCTTTCACCTTCCATGTTATATTTGAAAATTTTTTAATCGAAGGAATACCAAATGGTTTTGGCTCTTCTAGTATATTAAAAGTACTGCTATTTGGTTATGGTTTTTGTAAGGTATTAATTTTTTCATGTAATTTCTTGTGTATTTTAATATATTTTCTTTTTCAATTTCTTATTACCATTTCATTTATTTCTCTTTTATTCATCCTTTGGAATTTCCTTTTTTTACTTTAATAAATTGATTTCTTCTTCAAGAATTTTTTTATTTCTTCTTCTCTCTACAGCATATAAGTGCATGACGAAAAACACACAGTGATGGACACATTGATAATTGTCCAATAAAAAGCGTTTTCATCTGATGACTTTGACAATTTTTACAGTAAAAACAGTATTTTTAAAATAGTTTTCGATATTTGTAATATGCAATGGTACTTTTGTTTTCATTCATTTCTGTCAATAACTAAAATAAATCAAATCAGTCATAAAAGAGCATACAATAATGTGTTTTTTCCTTTTTTCATTATTTTAAGTTCTTTTTTGTATATCCTGTAATATTTCTGAAGAAAAAATGTAAAGTTACGGTTTTTTATAATTTTGTAATAGTATAAAGTGTTTTTCACTGTTCCATTTTTTAAATTCTTTCTTGAATTTTTTTATCTTTTTTCAATATGATTTATATGATTAATAAAAAATTAATTAAAAGATAATTACTTGTATATTATATTTATTTGGTAAGGTATATGTATATGTATTTTCTACATTTAGTTTTCTAAACACAGTTAAAAATTCATATGTTTCATCCATTACATTCATAAGAGTGTTTCTTTTGCTGCTTTTCTTACTCCTAAAATAGAACATAGTTTAAAAAGAGCAAGCACAAGCATGTCGTTCTGATTAGGAAAAATTACCAGAAAAAAATTAACAGAGTTTTTAAAAGATATGATTATCTGTAATGGGAAATTTACATCTTATATTTATAAATAAATTACAGATTATGGGATATATTTTAAAGAATGAACAACTGTACAATGATTTAAGATACACCCCGTGGCATAATAAGGAAAAAAGATGAAGTGATTTTCGATTTAAAGAAAATACGAAGGAAATGAACAAAATATGTTTTAAAGGAAAATGTGAATAACGAAGTATTTATTATCTTGGCTGGTTGCTGTTATAATCATTTGTTCTGAAATTTATTATTCAGCTTTATCAATATTGTAAATGCTTGCCGGTATTCCAGCAACTTTTGGTTTGTATATTGGATATAAAGATATCGAAAGCATCTAACTTTATGAAAGTTTGAAATAGTAAATAAGGCTTGCAGGGAACAAGAAAATAAGAGAAAATTTAAATTAAAAAAACTGGTGTAGAAGATAATGCTACTTTAATTTTATTATTACATGTATATATTGATATGTTAAAGGATTTGTTAGTTTCTCATCATGTATATGATGATTTAAAAAATTGCATGGTGAGGACTCAAAACATTCTGATATTGTTGCAAATTATCCTCAATTATATTTGAACACGCTCAAGAAAAATGATGAAAATCAAATTTATTCACCTTGTGGTTATTCTGATTCCACGTATAAAGATGAATCGACAAACGGAGACATGAATAGTTAAAGAATGGATGAGAATTTTAAACTTGTAGACACTGTTTGTGCAGGACTGCATTTTTATAGAATTTATCGCAAAAATTGTTAAAATTATGATTATTTTAAAATAGGTATGGAATCTATAGGATATCCTTGATATTAATAGAATACTTGGATTTGTAGACAAAAAAATAATGTGTAAATACAGTGAAGAAATTATTAGAGAAGAAATAAATATTTTAAATATGGATATAAGAGAGGGAGTTTTTACAGTATATGAATAGTTTTTTTTTATTTGCCTCGTGATACTGCACAATACTTTTGTGATAGATATTTGAAAAAAAACGTTAGCTAAAATAATGATGGAAAATTAGACTAACCAAATTAAAATCACAAATTACGGATTGGAAAAAGTGATCACATAAAGAATGGTAAAGGAATAGGAAGAAAGACATCAAATTGCTAAAGTACAGAATAAAAATTTGTGGAAAGAGAAAAACCATTATTACGTACGGTCGAGAATAGCAATAAAAAGCTAGAAGAGATGAAAGCAATGAAGAAATGAAATGAATTTTTGACGTAATGACGTGATGAAAAATGAATTGATTTGTATGAATTAATTGTTAAAAAAACTTGAAGGAAAATGTATAATTATATATAAGTACAAAATTTTATTATTTTTAACAGTCATATTAAAATCACAAATTAATGGGTATTAAAAAAATTGGTAAAAGAATTGGAAGGAAAACTTTATATTATTTTAAAGTTGTATATTTTTATTGGAGATGGAAAATGTTAACAAAATTTTTACACTATTGTGTAAAACTTTGCAATACAGACAAAGATGGCGTTTTATTAAAGGCTATCGAAATGATGCAGAGAAATGTAGAAAACTTCAAGAACAAAACCATCTTTTTGTCTCAAGATTTAAAGAAAAAACAACAATAAAAGAAAAAACAATCTACATCTTAAAGCAAAACAATGTATAAATTTTTCAGTACAATACTTCATATGAAATAAACTTCGAGTAAAATAGTAAACGTTTATGCTGGTTGAAGCATGTGATGTAGTAATTTATTTGAAGCAAAATGTATATTAATAGAAGTGAGAGCAGTCGATATAAGTCAATGTTTTATTTAATGGAATGAAATGGAGTGAAATAAAAAAAGGTTTTCTCTTTCATCTAAAAGCCAATTCACTCTTCCTTTTGAGTCCGTGCGTCACCGGACGCACTACACAACGAATACAACTATCTCAAACATGTTATTGAAAAGAAGGAACTATAACACAGACCTCATCAAACGCAACACTTACAAACATAATGAACTAAATACTAAACGACAACAGCAAGGATACTTTATATTAAAGCGACATATAATACAATCTCGCGTATCTTTCGTCTGGACAACGTGTTATTTATAAACCAATCACAAAGTAAGGACACGAATCAACAAACATAAAGGACAAAGAACAATCCAACGTACGACAAGGTGCAATTTAAAAATAAACTGCTCCGACTGTCACGCTTCCAATTTTGGGGTGACTAACAGGAATTTAAAATAAGATTTACTGAACACAAACGAGCGAGAAAGAAGAATGATAAAACCAATCACATTGTTGAACATCACCGACTGACAAAAAACATCAGTAACTGGGACTCGAAAAATCCATTACTTACAGCACTGACTATAGACAACGGCTTATGTTAGAAAGTTGGTACACCAACTTGAAGCAAATCCTCCTGAACATATCATGACATTTACCGCCACATTACTAATGATTTATTTACGATATAAACAAACGAGCTACCGAACACATTACATTAGATTAGTCCACGATGTTAACACACCATGGAGAACTACACACCCCACATATCCTTTACAAGATATACGATGGCCTAAGAACAAGATAACAAATAACGCCAACTTGACGTTTACTCCTCATTTGACTCCAAAGATGACCATTGTTAAGTTTAGGATTATACTAACTAGGACGATCTACACCCAAAAACATAAAATAAATAATGGTAATCAATAAGAATTTGCATATCAGGAAGGACTAGGAGTAAATTTGCAGGTGGGGCACGCTACTGGTCATAATGAGTGATTATGAGTATTTCTAATACATAATTAAAGCTTTTTATTTTGACAATTTGACTGGGATAGTTATAAACATGAGCTATTTCACGTTCTTCAAATGTCCCATGTCACATATTATTTTTTTTCTTAACCAAATATCTTATGTAGAGATGTCAAGGTGCGTTGATCTACTACTCAAACCAGATTGTTTCCTAGAAATTTTTATAAGGGCTGCCTGTGTAAGAAAAATATTTTCCATGAAGTAAAAATGTGATCCTAAGCATGTTCAAAAGCTTTTGAGGCAATGTTAATCGGTTGCGTAGCCAGCCCGAACGTTTTGCATCTGCTGTGTAAGTTTTAGAACATAACTATTCATTTTTTTTAGAAATCTATTGTTTTTACAGTAAGTGAACACAAAAAACTTAACATAGCAGGACCAAATTTGCGGACTGCCTACGCCACTAATATTAACATCTTTAATTTAAATGAAGAACATTCATTAACATCTTTGGTCATCAATTTCATGTAATCTGTAGAAGTCATCTCATCTAGCTATCTGATCAAAGGCATGCTCCTTACATTCTGTTTGTATTGGCAAACACAGTACATCTTCTACTTCATTGCTATAGAGTACCTACAGCTTGCATAGACTTGCTGAAGTTAAAAATAAAATGCCTACAAAACACGAATTGCATTAAGCTTTTCTTAAATGCTAATTTTCACTCGCGCAATATTTGTTAAATATTTGGCAGAAAAAAATTGTGAATTCTCTAATATTGAATATGTTAATATTTAGAAACAACAGGAATGGTATGTACTTGTTTTTGTTATTGTTGCTCGTTCGTGTAATATGAAACCATTTGACCATAAATATTGTCAACAGACTTATGTTCATTTTATCTGAGTTAAGATGTTCTTTGGTAATGCAAAAATTCCTTTAGTTATTGGTATAAATTCTTTTACAAAATTTATTTTAGAATTATAGATTTTCCGACTTCTGACTCATGCTATAATACTAATTTCCAAGGTGTATCGAACAAAAACAGGATGAGGCCGTGGCTTTGAAATGTTGTGTATGTTTGTGGACAAATTTTAGTCCTTCACTGCAAAAAATAAGTCTGTTAAAACGAAAAAAGCACGCGTGCTGACTTGCATGTGTGTTAAAAATAGCACAAAAGCGCCTTTTAAATAAATTTCACGAGTAAAAAGAGCACGAAATATGATTGTTTATATTGTTGAAAAATAGCACACGTGCTATCATGTTGAAAAAACACACAGCACTTAGGTCGGAAAAAGAGCTGTATTAAAAAACAAGTTGCACTTGTTGTGATGGAATGCAGCATTAAGCAATTTAAGAGAGTCGACTACGAACAACGACTACGGTTGAATGTCGCAAATGAGAACTGGACGAGTACGGTGAAATATATTGAATTTTAAATTTTTGTTTGCAGTTTTAGATATTCACTACGCAGTACGACTACGTTTGATTTAAAGTTCAAAATGGCATTTCAAGAGGTGAGAGATTTTTTGGTTTTCTTTTTTGCTGATGGCATTCTCAGTGAAGAGGAGTTTGTCGTACTTTACGACATTTATAGGTCTACAAATCCTTCGCACCCTTATTGAGATTTTTAGCCATTATGCCTCGAAAAGATCGATGCAACAGAATGCTTTGCTGAGTTTCGAGTTGCAAAATGCGACATCGTTAGTCTTGCAAAAGTCCTGAGAATTCCGAACTAGTTCATATGCGACCAAGGAACTGTTTGCAGTGAATTAGAAGGCCTTTGCTTACTGTTGATGAGACGTGCATATCCTTGCCATTACGTTAATTTAATTTGCTTGTCCTATTCCAGAACTTTTTTCAATTTTAAAAACTGCTCTTGATTGAGCTTACAATACCCATGGACTTCGCCTGACATCTTGGGATCAGTTTTTTGTCAACTAGAGCTATCAGTAACAAAGGAAGCCATCTAACAATTTGTTTGGTGTTTATTGATGGCGCTTTTCTTCCAATATCTCGTATATATCTTTGTATAAATGGTGATCCTGCCTACCCCCTACGACTGAAACTAATGGGCCGTTTATAAAACGTGATGTAGCAGTTTGAACTGGGGAAATGAAGGCATTTAACAAGAAAATGAGATAGATACCGGTATCAGTCGAGTGGCTGTTTTGGATATTGCAAATTTTTTCAATTCATTGATTACAAAAAGGATTTAAAGATTGGAATGAGTGCAGTTGTGAAGCAATTTATTGTTAGTGCATTTTTCAGAAATGTTCTTACTTGCATATAAGGGAACATTACAACAAAATATTTTCATTTTCAGAATGTACCAATGGTCAGAACGCTTTTTATGTAGGTTAATTTTATTTTAAGATGTCCAAGTTACTTCATCATGTTAAAGAAATATTTCTTTTCAAATAAAAACACTTAAAACTATTACTCACTTCTCAGAAGTGTAAATATATTGATCTTTAAGACAAATAAGAAACCCAAATGAAGCAAAAATATACATTTCAAGAGTCATTCTTTGCTAAATAATTTACCTAAAGTAGCCATTATCTAATTTTGACTTTGCATTTGCTGTCCAATGAGCTTTTTCTTTCAGTTTTAGTTGTTGTTGGTGGTAGTCAGCCTGAATATGTAGTTGATTGAGACGTTGTTCTTGTTCTAACCACATCTGCTTTTGCATTTGATCCAACTTCGCTCTTTCTAATGACATTCTCTCACGCTTAATCCCAGCATGCTGTTTTTTGAAAAGCATGTCCTCCGGCCTTACTCTTGCTTTTTGCGCAATTTGGCTTCTAAATACATGAAAGCCTCTGCACTTTTGCGTCTGACTTTCCTTTCTTATTTTCTTTTGCATTTTTCGTCTTCACTTTCATCATTGCTGCCATAATCATTTGCATCAGCACAGCCGGCTTGAGATTTTTCCATGTTGTTGTCATGCCTTGTTGCCTAATATCCAATGCTTTTTTCTTTCGTTTTCACTTATGATCTTCTTTTCACATTCTTTTGGCGGAAATCCATCAAAATGAATAAGCCCAGTTGAGGTCTCCTATTTTCTGATGTTTGCCTTGTAATCTACAACAAGTTTATTTAAGTGTTGTCTTATATTCTATTTATTTCTTGGGTTTTCTTTAAAACCATAATAACCATTCAAAAAAATGCAAGTTCTGACCACTTTTGCCCTTGTTCTCTAAAGCCGAATTTGAAGTTTTATGGTTAAATAACTTTAACTTCACGAAGAAACAAAATAGCTTTTGGTCATTCCAGCGAAAAGTTCCACTATATTGGATATAAAGAAATTCATATAACAAGTGCAGAGCATTATATTTCACCAGGACATAATATCTTGTAATTTAGTTTCATTTATTCATCATCATTTCTAGTATTGTTCACAATACTGTAGTTTTCAACATCTAGTAGTTGTGGAAAAAATTGAATACTCTTTTGTTTCGAATTCTGAATTGTAGTAGGGTAGGGTTTGTTGTATGCAAATTTAAACAAGCAAGATTTCAGTAGCTTTCAATAAGAAGAGATCAAAATCAATTAATCAGCAGATCTTAGAGTTACTTTCGACAACAATTTACAAACGAAAAAGACGGCTGAATAGCAAGTATTGCTTACACTATGACATCTATGGAGACTGCACACATTATTGTTTGACATTTTTCAATATGCATCTTCAAGTTTTGCAAGAGTCAAATAAAATAATAGCACATTTACATTTGTAGTATGGTTTACGTAAATTTTTCTCACGACACACCGTCTGCAATTCCAGTACGAGTGCTAACAACTAATTATGCGCAGAAAAATTGTACCTACTCCTTTCGCGCAATTCAACAGTAGTCGTTGGTCGTAGTGCGCTATATTAAATTGCCTATTAAAGAACACGGAGCAAGCAATTTATTAATCTGCATGTTGACTTACATGTCTGCTAAAATAGCACAAAAGAACTCATGTAAACAAATTGCACGGGCATACAAACAGAAAAATTTTACAAACAAGTTAAAAAGTTCGCATATATTTTTCGAGATTTTTATCGTCTTTTATAAACGCTAAGTATGGATTCATGTAGAAAAATTATCCCATTTTTTTGTAATATGATTATTATTTTGAATTCATGTTTGTTTTTCAGTATTATTTATAAACAGTTATGTGTTCGTAAGTGATACATTTCTGCAGTAAAAAATTGTTTTGCAGATAAAGTATTGTGTATATTGTTTTTCTTTTCACCAAATGCAAGAACAGCACACCTCTTTAAAAACCTTTGCTTCTAATATGTGACAATGGAACAGTTACGACGATTGGTGATAAAATGGTATGTTTTAAGGCTCAATTCATTCTAATAATCTTTCATTAAATAGTTTTATTGTTCCTGAAAATGATTTTCAAATATTGATGGACTGTGAGGTAGTGGTTAGTTCCGTGATTGTCGTCATCGCTTAAAGGTTCAGGAACAAGGCGGCGTATTTCATTGATATGATTTGCGGAGAACTCAACTCAACTTTCAGGGACAGCAACCATATTGTTGATTTGGATATCACCGACAGCGCCATCAAGATCAATGCCATATAAAATTACATCATCGATATTTACGTCTGTTAAAGCAGATTAATTAAGCTGAGAGCGCCATAGTGCTGGGTGTGACATACTCCGCATAGTTCAAAGCCCATTATGATTCCACTGGTAAACAAACTCAATGAGCGATGCTTGTATTGCAAGAATTTAATTATGTTGCAAAGCAGACAAATTGATTTCATCGTGCGCATCAAGTAGGTCGCTTTGCTCCATAAATTGGAATAAATCTTTATAATAGGAGGAACTCACTCTATTCACCTCCGCTCAAAGAAGCTTAAATCTTTAGTTATGCACGTTGCGTCCGGCTATGAAATTTCCTCTGTTTAGTCCTCTATTAGCTTTCATAAACAGTGCAGCGTGTACATTTTCAAACACCCTATCACTCTGTACGCGAGATGTAAGCCCAAATCTTCGTGCAC
This sequence comes from Xenia sp. Carnegie-2017, assembly GCF_021976095.1. Classification (NCBI taxonomy): domain Eukaryota; kingdom Metazoa; phylum Cnidaria; class Anthozoa; order Malacalcyonacea; family Xeniidae; genus Xenia; species Xenia sp. Carnegie-2017. The sequence continues at coordinate 6,789,515 of NW_025813526.1, forward strand.
CATTTACATGGAATTCCGATGAAAAATGTAAGAGGACGAAAAAAACTTCAATGACCAATTTATGTTGGATTCACTTGGGAAAAAACTGACTTTATGAATCAAAACTTTAAATATTTCTAATGGTGGAAATTAAAAGGAATTTTTGCATATAAAATTTTCAAGAAAACAAGAAAAAATGTCAACTACACTGCAAGACGTCTTACCTTGAGAAAAATTTTGAGAAAATATATTGATGATGTAGTACAATATGCAATATGCTATAAAAAACGTGTTGATGGTAATGAAATAACTGATAATTCAGCAAGATATGCAAACGATGCTCGACGCTCGCGCTTTAGAAACAACTAGTTCTTAATATGTAAAATATTTAAATATTTTTTAAAATCATAAGAAAACATTAAACCAAACCCAGAAATATTTACTAATTACGGTGAGAATATTTTTAATGAAATAATTAAGTACACAAATTGATTTAAATTAAAATATTGACCCTAATATTTGTGCTAACAATACTAAGATACCTCTCTTTTGACTTTTTCTTCTTTTAACTCTTACAAATATTTGTCCTCTAAATGCTCCTTTACCCAATTGATTACTTGCAACTTTAATTGTTTATCTATTAAACGTTGATTTAAATTTTTTTTCTTTAGATCAAAATATTCCTCAAACTCTTGAAGTTTTTGCTGATGTTAACGCTAAATTTTTTTATTGATGCTTTTTTAATACACATTTGAGCGTATTGAGAATTTTACAAAACTTAATAAATCCTCTTTTTTTCATTTTCCTTCTGTTTGTCGTCTTCCCATTTTTTTGTAAATAATCTTATTTATAAAAAATACTATTTAAAAATTTAAATGTATTTTATAAAAAATTCGCTATAAATGTTAACACAATTGTTCTACTTACCACTGAACAATTAGATATTTCTTTTCATGCATATATTTATTGGAATTGCTTACTATTTAATTTATATAAATGTATTTTTTTAAAAAAATAGTTCAAAATAAACCATATTTTTCCTATCAAAAAATAAACATTAATACAAAATTATCTTCTGTTTTTTTCTTTTTTTATTAACTTACCCTCAATACTCTGATTTTTTGATTATGTGAAAAATAATGTTTAATAGTTTATTGAGATCTTTAATCTGTTTGAATTTTTTTTCACGTTTTTTTACTCTGATAACAACTCTTTTTGCAACCATTTTAAAATTTTAATAGTTAAATGATAGACATATATTCAATAGACTTCATAAATGCAAAGCATCCTAATTCCTAACTTCTAGACAGTTATTATTGTCAAACAAAATTAAGAAGTCAAGGTTCTGATACAAATTTAAGCAATAATTTGTATCAGCTTGCACCAAGTAAAAACATGGGCAATCATATCGTAAATGTGTAACGTGAAAGAAAATGCAATTTTTACATTAAATTTGAGTAGTATACCAGAGCGTACTCGTTATTATTATTTTATTATCAAGAAAATTGAAGCAGACAAATTATAGAAAAAGATTCATTTTTTTTTAAAGATGGAAGAAGCAAAAAACGTTTTGAATTATTTGTAGAGAGAAATAAAGAAAAATTCAAAACAAAAATTCAAAAGTATGAAATTAGAAAGAAAATCAAATTCAAGAATGAAAAAAATAAAACAAGCAATCATCTCTACAAACACCAACTCCGAATTTGGAAAAAATACTGAGAAATGTTGTTAAGAATATCAGAGTCGTGCATCACCGTCGCTAGAGCCTCCACACTTATGGACGAAGATTTAACAGAGTAAAGCAATGCTAAATTAACTCTTCTTTAAGTACTTATCATTATATCCTACAAAATAGGCCCCTGTAAGTATGCTTCAGAATGTACATTCATCAAAAAATATCTCTTAAAAAGGTTACGTCGATGAACCTTAGAAATACCATGTCTCCAATTGCAAACACAAATACTATGTCATGAAACACGTAGAGCTCTCTCTAAAACTATAACAATGTAACCACATTGCGTACTATCATAACAGTTGTAGAAAAAATGTAGGTAATCAATCTGATCAATTTAATCAAGATTAAGTATTTGCTCATTCCTATCACGTATTTACAAGTCCTCCTAGGAAGAATACTGATTGGATGGCAAAAGAAAGGAAGTTGATTGATGTTACTGAAAGTATAACAAAAAGAGAGGATGACCCAGAAAAAAAACTTGAAAAATACAACAAATAATTCAATACCAATCCTAAAACACTTAAAACATGTTACATTTTAACAACGAACAAAAATTGTATTTGTAGACAATTTTATTCTGATATGAAAAGAAATATCATATATAATAATGAAGAGTAAGTAAATTAGTTATCTTAACTATTTGTGAAAAGAAATAAATTACTTGATCAATTAAAACTGCTTAACCAAGAAATGAATATAAACAACAAATGGAGTATTATTTTAGAAAAAAAGTGAAGATACGATTGTATAACTATTTGTAAATACTTAATACGTCTTTCATACAAGAGATAGTAATAAATTTGTTTTTTCCCATCCGAAAAAAAGCAAAAAACTTGCCGTATTTGCCTTGAAGAAAGACTAATATCGTAAAAGGACTTAAAAAGAACATATTAAATAAACTTTCCGATATGTTTAGTGCATGCCGTCGTGTAACTTAACACCTTTTAATCGTTGTATATAGTCAGCGAATAATATATAATCTGTCAGTTGCCTGAAGATCGCACTACTACGGTATAAAATTCCGAGTAGCGACAGTAAAGAATTGTCAATTTTATTTCATTTTATATCTATATATATATATTGGTGTTAAGAAAAATTCACAAAACTACAGATTCATCCCGACAAGCCTGTTTCGTGATTGCTCATTCTTCAGGGAATTTAATGAACATGATACTTAAATGCTTAAAATATATATACAAGATGACGGAAGTTAGTGTATTAATCAAGGTGTATACTTACAAATTACATAGGAGGGTTTTGGATCTATAGCGACAAGAGGAAACAAGTTCGTTGCATTTATTATTGGATGAATTGGATGTTTGTTAGAGGATGAATTATTTTTCTTTGATTCAAAGGTTGCATCTTTTACTTGTGCTTTTGTATGGTTTGCTTTGTGTGATAATGTTGCATGAGATGCCGTGGTGAATGATGCTATCTTTAAGGAACCAAATGTGCTTACTGAGTTCGGTCGATTTTTGTTGTTTTTTTTGGCGGAAAGGTGCAGTGTGATTTCTATGTCTAGTCTAAAATTCGTTTTCTGTCAGTCCAATGTACGTCTCAGTTGTGTTATTGTCCGTTTGTTTAACAATAGCTTCGTAGACGGTTTGGATGACTGAAGGCAGTTTTGTTCAAGTGGGCAGCTTTGTTTTTGTCGGCAGGTGCATGTTTTTCTATGTGACTTTTTGTTTGTTGTGTTGTCGTTAGTTTTGTCTGATGTTCTTAGTATGTCTTTGTTATGATTGTTGATTATTTGTTCGATATCATTCATGCAGCTGTAGCTGAGTTTAATGGTGTTACGGTTGAATATTTTCTTGAGTTTATGGTCTATGGGGAATTTTTTGTCGACTATTGAAAGGAATTTGTGGCTATGTTCGTGTAGATGGTTTTGCTAAAAGGAGGGTTGTACCAAAGTATATTTTGTCGAAGTCTGTTTTTCCGTTTGGTAGTAGCGTCTGAGTCGAATTTTACTGTGTATCGGTATCCGTTTTCGTTGAGTGCTTTTTGGTATGGTGCAGTTATTTGGTGAAATGATGCTTTGTCGGATAATAGAAATGATAGACGTTTGTTGATGGGGGCTGGTATGTTCTTCGTTGTTGTTGGTGGATGGTTGCTTTCGCTGTGGACGTATTGCAGAGAAGTGTTGGGTTTTGTGTAAGGTCGATATGAAAACTTGTTAAGATTGAAGCTGATGTTAAGGAAGTCGATGATTTTTTGTTTGCTTTGATAGTTATTCGTAGTCCATTGTTGTTAAAGATGCGGCATATTTTTTGTGGATGTTCTCTGTTTCTCGTGGTCTGGCATTTGAAATGGCAAGTCCGTCTTCTCGATAAAGTCTATTGTAATGTATTGTAATTGAGAAAGGAGGGAGCTTCCTACGATTCTTCTTTCTCCATCAATGGCTAATTTGTATTCTAAAGTGTACCCCATTTCATCTAGTTCTGATTTAACTTCCCTTAAACAGCATGATGCCATTAAAATTTGCATGGAATTACCCTTGTATCCAAATGATGAGATTTGTGAAATATTTTGATTTCTGCACATATAGTTTTATCATGACTATAAGGGACTTCCTATTTCAAAGATGATTTTCATCGTTATAAAATTTGTCCCACATCCAAATTTGGATATATTATAGGGAATATAAACTTATGTGAAATAACAAAGCTTAAAAATATCCTTCCATGTAGTTTTTTAGATATAAACCTATATTTTCTAGACAACCACAATTCGCTCTTAGTTTACATTTAATTATATTATGCGCAAATGTGTCAGGGTAATTTAGCGATGATTTTCGATACTTTAGAACTTTATGCCACCTCCAGATTTTGGATATATCATAGAAAATATGAAAAACTATAATGTGTATCAAAGTTTAAAAAAATTCTTCCGTATACTTTTTGAATTATAAACATTTTTGTGTGAAATGACCGAAATCGCTCTTTATGCATATTTCATTTTATTATGACTGTAAGAGCCTTCCTATTTCGAATATGTTTTTTTCATAGTTTTAAAATTTGTGTCACCTCCAGATTTTCGGTATATCATAGAAAATATAAACAACTATATTATATATCCAAGTTTAAAAAAATTCTTGTAGGTAGTATTTTAACTATAGACATTTTTGTGTGAAATGAGAGGAAATCGCTCTTTATGCATATATAAGTATATTACGTGTATTTGTGTCACCGCACTTTAACTATGATTTTCATTTATTTAGAAATTTGTCCCACCTCAATATTTTTTGATATATTTGGGAAAATATCAAATGTTATACTCTAAGAAAATTTAAAAAATTCCACTTTGTTGTTTCTGAAATATAGGCCAAAATAAAGTGCATTAAAGCAAGGTGATACATCAAAGCTTAGTTTATTTATGAATTTCGTGACTCCCATTCTTTACATGTGATGTTTTAGGACAAAAATATTGTCGTACACCTTTAAGAAATGTTTTTAGTGTTTTATTTCATAGAAAACGTGAATTAAAAACAAGTTTTAGAGTTGTCATTTTGAATAATGAGATTTAGTCGAATGTGGTGTTGATTGCTTTGCTGATTGTTGTGTTGAGTGTTGTGCCCAATGTGGTTCCAATTTCAAAGCAGTTACCCGGCAGCCAGGAAGGATTATTAAAATACTTGATGATCGGCACCCGGGAAAATTGGAAATATACGCTGCCTTCGATACCCAGGAGTCAAAGTTCTAGATATACCTTCGTAACTTATTATAAAAATATAATAAAGCCATGGTTTATGATTTGCGTCACGGGATTTTTTGCTTTCACGGTTATCGTTCCGACATCTCTATTTACGAATTAAAAGTCAAGTATTGGGCTGAAATGTTATTTGTCATGTTTGGTTACTCAAGCAAAGCTACAAGTCACCAATGAAACATTATAAAGAGTAAGTTTGTCAATTACAGTATATTACTGCACTGTGATTTGACTGATTTTATAAACAATTTTTTATCTTCATCCCATATAGTGCATTGTTATTCTTAATGTCGTTAGTCCTTGATTTTCGTATAATTTCTCTTAGAGCCTGGATCCTTTTTTTATTTGAACAACTATGTTATTTGGATTCAATTCAAAAACATTCTACGATAGTTATTAGATTAAGGCTTATGTGTGACAGAACACACATGGTACGTATATAAGTGGTACTTTTTGAAAGGGGCGGATCTAGGATTTTTCAAACATTAGTCATAAAACGTCGGAAGCGCTACGGACCTGGGGGGTCTGAGGCATTCTTCCCTGAGAAATTTTGAAATTAAGAGCCTTGAAGATGCTCGTATACTTCTTTTGATAGCTCGTGGTTATGGTTTTCCTTTATACGGACTACCTCCAATGGTTGACCATCAGACGAAGGTGTGAGATAAATTTCAAATAGGCAACCTTGACGAACTGTTTTTTTGTGATTCTAAATCTGTCTGCTTTCTTCCATGGCTCTCCCCCAAACTTACAAGACAATAATATTAAATAGTACTGCAAAAAAAGGATTTGCCTTTTCACTCGTTTTGGAGTGCGCTTTTTTTGCCGCCTTTGATGATCTTAAGGCGGATCTCCACTAGACGATTTTTGTGACGATCGTCTTAAAAATTCGCTGCACCACATGCGCAGTAGGAAATAAAAATCGTCAACTAAATCGTCAAGCGCTCGACGAAAAGTAGAAACGGTTTCTACTTTTCGTCGAGCGCTTGACGATCGTCGTAAATTGAACCAATGAAATTTCATGCCGTGAAACTAATTACCATTTCTCTAAAGTCAAAATGGCTGCCACCAGTGGAGAAAACGAATTCCAACTGAACGGTACAAATCCTGTAGAAAATATACCGTCAGAGATTCAAATACTTGCATCTCCGAGGAATATCTCAGTGGTGCAACATTTTGTTGATCAAAATGTGGTACAAGATGTTGGAGAGCTCGATAAGGAAATGTTTTTGCAAGCTCTCCGAGACTATAGTTGCTTGTGGGATACAAGCAATATAAACTACAAAAATAGGACCATAAAACTTAATGCATGGAAATCTTTGTGTCGAATGTTCCAGCGAGAAGGTAAGTGTTCTAAATTAATGGAGGACTTCAAGAAACTTGAGAATTTCACTTATGTGTTGTTTGGTTATTGTGATGTAACATGTTAAACATGCTAAAGTGGACAGGAAAACTTCTCGACGTTTCTGCATAAGGGTGTTCGTCTCACCATTTCGTTTGACTGTGCTCCTTGACTATATGTGTTATTTCGTATTTTATGTCAACTCTAACAAAATTTGTTTCTTGCCCTTTTTTCAGTTCCATACCTTCAGAAAATTTTTAAGAACCTTAACGATTCTCTAAAAAAATGCCTTGATAGGAGACGAGCATTGTCTAAATCTGGGGCAGCTGCTTTGACACTTCCAACATGCAAATATTTTGAGGTTATGAGCTTTCTTCATGAGAAAACAAGCAATTTGGAAACTCGCAGCAATGTGGATCTTGAAATCCAAACAATACCAGAGAACATATTGGACATATCCTCATCACAATCTCCAGGACCTAGTCAGCCTTCTTCAAGCTGTTCAAGCGTATCAGATGAGGCAAAATATGGTAAAAGAAAACGTCCTAATTCTAACGATCAACTAGACCCATTTCTTGACCATGTGAAGAGTATGGACCAGAAAATGGTAAATTATTTAGAAGGAATGTCAAGTAAAAGAGAAAATGAAGATAAGGATGAAGCAGAGTTATTTTGTATGAGTCTTGTTCCAGTTTTAAGAGATATGGAAAAAAAGCAACTCAGACAAGCTAAATTAAAAATTCAACAGCTTTTGTATGATTTACAATATTCAGATACCTAATGAAAATTGTTGTAGAACTTCACATATTGCATTATAAATTAATAACAAACTCTCACTTATACAAGATACATTCCTTCCAATGAATACAGATATATAGCAAGTGAAATCATTTATTTTTAAAATTACAGCTTAAACATGTATTGCTAACTACATAAGTGAAAAACCCCTTTCGTATGAAAATCCATCACATCACTAATGCTCATATTGAATATAAATGGCTTTAAATTCGTTTTTTATTTTGAACACCTTACTATATGCCACTGCCAGTCAACTGCTCCTTCATTATTAAAATAATCAGCAAATTGTTCACGAACCCACTTAGCTTCTGCACCATAGTTATTTGATGCACCAACATCTGTAATGTCACCCAATCCATTCATACAATTTGCATCTTGTCGCCACTCACCAGGTTTAAACTCATTACCCATTTGCCCATCTTGATCAGCAAATGATGGTGGACAGTATAGATTTGAATCGTCATCTTCATTTATGCTCATAAGGAAGTTATGCAATGCCACAACAGCTTTAGTTATGGCAATCACATTATCAACTTTGGCAACTATAGGCCTATGAAACACACGAAACCGACTAGCACAAATACCAAAAGCATTTTCAATGACACGTCTGGCTCTGCTTAGCCTGTAATTGAAAATTAGTTTCCTCTCAGACAGGTTTGAAAAAGGATAGGGCTTCATCATGTGGCGTTTTAGGCCAAATGCATCATCCCCTACAAATACGTGGGGTAATACTTTCGTTGAATGGGTAATCTTGCCATCTGTGGGCATGTTGAGAAGCTTGTTTTCAATAGCATAGCCAAGATTGCTGTTGGCATACACGCTGCCATCACTTTGCCGCCCACTATCACCAATATCAACCAGTGTGAATTTATAATTTGCATCACTAACTCCCAACAAAACAATGCTATGAGTCTTTTTGTATTTAAAAAAACTCAATGCCTGTCCAGCAGGAGCAAACATCTGCACATGCTTTCCATCAATTGCTCCCAGCATATTAGGAAAGTTCCATCGATCTTCAAAATCTTTAGATACTTTTTTCCAGTCACTTTCAGTGCAAGGTGTTTTCATGAAACCCATTTCCTTTAGTTTGTCCCAAAGTGCGTTGCATGTTTCGTAGATAATTCGACCAACAGTCGTTGAGCTCATTCTATAATTGGCAGCGATAGTTGTATGAGCATCCCCAGTTGCCAAATATCGCAGAGTGACTAAAGTCTTTGATCTACACTTATTAGTTCTCGCATTTTCGTCTCTTTCTTTCTTATCATCGGGGCAATATACCCCAACAAGGTCTCAAAGTGTCAGGTAACATCCTGAAATATCTGAAAAGCATTTCATGATCGAATAATCGCAAGTCTTTAACCAGCAAATTGTACTCGCCTTTCTCATTTCTTTCCTCGTACAGTTTATGCATCCAAAATCTTGGTCGTTTTCGCTTTGTTTTCATGGATCTTACTCTACATGCATGAAGTAAAATCAAATGCCTTCGAAGAAGTAAATAATGCATTAAAGTTTGATTCACATCCGCCATTTTCTCAATTTCACATTGCAATTTGCAATCGTCTTTGACGATTTTGTTGACGATTTTATTTCCTACTGCGCATGTGGCGCAGCGAATTTTTAAGACGATCGTCATAAAAATCGTCTAGTGGAGATCTGCCCTAACGTCTTTCTTTCACAGCTCACAAAAATAATGATCTTTGAATTCTTTTTTGATTTCATATAACTGATCTAAACTTGTTATTCCTCGCACTGTGTAAAAAAGATTTTTTTAGTTTTCTCTAATTTTTGGGTGATTGTGGGCTTTTTTGTCCCACAACGTTTAATGTTCTTATCTTTTTTGAGAGGATTATAGTAGTCATTTACTTCGTCGCTATACGATTGCCGTCGAGTTTTGTTTATTGCCGTGACACTTGTGGGCATTAGCACATTTGTCATTCGCGACAGAGTAGTCGAATATCAAACGCGTTAAACAATTTCACGGCGTTTAAGCAATGGTCATCGAATATCGTGTTTTTAGTGATTATAACAATAAATATGTTTTGAAATATTTTGCGGACGACTTTGAAACTTGGTACATCTTATTTTCATGCTATGGACAGTGCAATAAAAGAAAGTTGTCTCCTAGCTTGTACGTGAGACTACACTTTTTTGAACAGGTTTAATGCCAGTGATTCTAGTGCAAAGTTTTTCGTTTGACGTCGTGCCACAGTTTTGGCTGAAACTTGAAGATATCTTCAACATTGCTTGTAAATTTAAAATCATTCGTTAACCTTAAAGTTGATCAAAAGGCAAGATTGTTTGCTTTTCTGCTTATTTTACAAAAGCGTGCAACAAATATTAGAACAGTGAGATAAATAAGCCATCGTCTTGTTCACGTTGTTGATGTCTTATACCAGTGTGCATGAAGTATATTCTGTTTACTTGAGCGTTGCATGTTTTCGATACGAATTGAGAAAGCGAGATGTCCCGGCAAGTCGGATTGAAAAGCATCGAATGAAAATTTTATTCCGTTAATAATTCTAATATGTATTGTTTCGTAAATCAATCTTTATGACAAACTTACAACGATAATTTTTAGATGATCAAAATACATATGCATATGTATATCATACATACTACAGTAGAAAACTCACAGTCAAGAGCAAACGGAAAGAGCGCTATATTTAAGGAGAAATTTAAGTAACAGATTGCATACGCAACTGAAAGTCGCTAACAAACAGAATCATAACGCGGTGTCCTGCGGTTCCTCGCCACATCTAGCCATGATTATCTTATTTATACTCTAAAGGCTATTTTCCAATATTGTTTTAACGCGACAAACGCGACAGCAATTAACTTTAATCGCGACAATCCCATATGAAAACGTGGTAATAATCGCAATAAACGGCGACTAACAACCGCAACAAACGCTATAAAATATCAAAAAATTTTGATATTTATTCCAGTTAATAAATAAAAATTTAGGAATTTAAGATGGCGAATCTAAAAACGTTGTTTTCTTTTCTTCGATGCCTTTTTACGGCGTCTCCGTCGCCTCTACAAAACATAAGCTACTGCAGCTACTACTAGATCGTGTACATGTTTTTTACCGACACCATTTTATAAAAAAAATCGCCATCCGACTTAATGGAGATACTTGTAATGGAGCAACCATTGCAAATAAAAATTGTCGCTATCGCTTTTATCGCGACAAACCAACAGTGGTAACCAGGCTTAATAACCCTAAAAAGTATTGCTGAATGTATCTCATGTCAAGATCCAATATAATGAAAAGAATTTACGTTAATTTTATACTCTTTCCAGCATCGGCTCTTTGAGGTACTCCCAAACACGGCTGCTTTGACCTAACACGCAAACACTCTATTGAATGTCCCCATATTCATATATTCCGTTCGTATGTTTTAATCCGTGTTAATCCATAATTTACGGTGGCTCACAAGGGACACCACACTAAATAATAATTATACAAAATAAAGATATTAATACATACACAAAATACATCACACACATACAAAATTAAAATACACACATAAAATACGTTATACACACACAAAACAAAAATGTACACACCAAATAAATATACACACAAAATATGATCGCGGGCGCTTGCAGTGTCGAATAGCTGACTACTGTCATTCTATTATAAGGTTGTAATCAGATATGTGTATATGTGATTTTAACATGTGGTCGACTAGTACTTGTCATCATATTTAATAGTTTTAACTGCAAAGTATTTTAAATAAAAGATGACAAGGAATGAAAAGCAAGCTCTTGCGATACCGAGTCGAAAATTCAATAAGAGAAACAATAAGCAATTATTGGATGAGGTTGAGCATGATATCAAGAATTATTCAGACCGAAGTCAGTGAAACAATGATATAAGACGAAGCGAAGCGGAGGCTGTTAATTGTTTAATGTTCATAGATACAAGTTTAAGTCATGCATAGATGGATTGTTAACTTTACGATTTTATAGAATTGGGTTTCGTTATTCGTTCATTGCTTTGACGGGTGGTGTTATGTTTATGACGGATGGATGACTAACTCTTTGGATTTATGAAATTTTATCATCCGATCAAAGGATTAAAGTATTTAAAGTAGCTATATTTTTGTCATAATTGGTATCTTCTTGTATATCTGTGCTTTGACATAAAAATTTTACGGTGTTTTAATTTGTACTGTTTAAGAATGTGTGCAATAAATGTAATAAAATTCAAGGACACAAATATAATTTAAAGATAAAAACTAAAGGAGTTGTCAAACCTTAAAAAAACTTTCACTCATATGAAAAAATATTTTGTTCTTCCATCTCTCGCGAAATCGTAGTTTTCCAACTCGAACTTAACTCGAGTAATAATGACTTAAATGTGTGTATTTTTGCTTCTTGTTCTATCGCTATTGTGTACATCCAAGCAAAGCCGCAATCCAGCAGCGGTTTTTCGTCGTACGTCAATGCGCGGTGATCATTGAAAACATTGTAAAAATATATAAGCAAAAGTAAAAATTACGCATAAGCCTATTCTTAGTTCCATTTTATTTTCTAAATTTTTAAATTATTCTGCGCAATGGATACGGATTACTTAAACAATTCCTCTAGTAGTCAGTCTGAAAGCAGTGTTTCAAACTACGAAGAAATGATTAACAATCAAAACATGATTCAACCATTTGCTTGTGCAGTGTTGCCAGATCGTGAGCAAAGATTATAGATTTGTGAACTTTTTGTTCTCTTTATGAACTTTCATGAGCATGAAAAATTTGTGAACTTTTTGTGAGCTTTTCGAAATTCTGTGTAGGATCTAATGAACTTTGTGTTGTCATTCTTTTAAGATAGAAAATAATAAGTACAATGGTTCAGTAAAAAAAAATAGTAAATTGTTTACTTCTTGTAACAAGTATTAATATTTTTGTTAAAAGTTAAACTTTTTACATATTACATAAATTATGTTAAATTTAGATGGAAAATTTGAAGAAGCTGAATTGCGCAAGGCCAGCTTTATCAGCAAGCATAACCTGTCCTTTAATGTAATGTATCACTTTAGTGATCTTCTGCCGCAATTTTGTCCTGATTCATAAATTGCATGCTGTTGGTTTTAAATGCAAACGCACTAAAGCTTATTGCTTTGCAAAAAATGCACCGTCGGCCAATTTTCATGAAGAACATGTACAAATTTTAAAAAAACACCAGTTTTACATACTTATCGATTGAAACTACTCATGTATCTACGTGCAAAGAAATAGCTATCGTTACCCGTCATCATAACAAGCAGTCTTTAACTGTGCAAAGCTATCTTTATGATCTTCTCGATGTCCCGCAAGCTGATGCAGAAACATTATATCAGACACTTGTAAATACCATACAAACAGCTAATGTAAGTTTTGACAATGTAATTGGTTTTGGAGCCAATATTTGTAACATCATGTTCGGAGAGCATAACAGTGTTGTCTCACACCTTAAAGAGAAGTTACTAAATGTTTTTTTCATGTTATGCATTTGTCACAGTGCTCATCTTTGCGCATCACACGCATGTGGAAACTTCCCCAGAGAGCTAAGGAGTTGGTGCGTGATGTATACAATTACTTCTCCAACAGCAACAAAAGTCGAGAGCAATTCAGAGTTGTCTAGCACTTCTGCGACGTAGTACCACACAACTTGTTGTGCCCATGTCGAAAAAGATGGCTTTCGATGCACTCCTGTGTGTCCAGGCTCATTAAGCAAATGGGATGCACTGATTATTTTCTTTAAAGCGGTGGCTGGTCACGAAAAGTTGCCAATCTCTGAGAACATTCTTTTGCTCTTGCAGAATCCTATGTAGAAGCTATATTTTAACTTTTTGGAGTTTGGGCTTCCCAAGTTCACGGAGCTAAATGTCATGTTCTACACTTCAAAATGTTGACGAAAACAACGAGAACTCGACTGACAGCAATTAAAAACGCTACATAGACTCTTAACAGCTAACTTCAGGCTTGAAAGTGAGCCGAGTATCGATGAATGAAGCCTTTACCAAAAGCATGTTATAGTTTATACAAGTTGAGCTCCCCTTCATTGGTTACTTTGGGAAAATATCTTTAGGCCTGATATCGCTTTGTTCCTCATATTTGTTTATTGTAACTTTAGCTCGTTAAATTTATTCAATTTGCTAATCAATGTGATTTGATAGAGCTATTTTGGATTTTAATTGATTATTTCTCGTTTTTGGTGATTTCGGGTCATGCTATGAGTATGCAGAACAATCTCAAAACCATTCTGGTAATTTTCGGCATTTTCCGACACATTCCGACATTAAAAATGTAGATAAATGAACTTTTAATTATTTTTGACAATTTGAAGACATAGACACTCCAGACTTTATTACAGATAATCCTAATTTTCGAAATCCTTGTTTAAATTATTGGGTATTACGACTGGCATGGAGTGAGTACAAAAAACACCATGATTCAAGAGCTGAGGATAGACCTGAACACTAAAGACAAAGACATGTGGCTTACAGGCAACTGGTTAGAGTACCACTACCATCTTGTGCTGTTAGCTGCTTGTCCTACCACCAGGTCTAAAAGAAGACTTTGTCCTTGAGGGTTTTAAATTAGCTGATGATTAATAATGGTAATGTAAATTATTATAGCCATATTTATAAGTATCGTTAATGATGAATCACTAATAAATAAAAATATCAATTGGATTTAGTAAATTAACAAATTATAATGATCATGCCAAACAAATTCTTTATTTGTGCTAATCAAGGATTTTGATGTATATAATTGAAAAGTGCCTTTCTAATGAATTTGCACAGCAAACATAAAATTTGGTTACTTTACTAGTAGAGATTCTCTTATTATTAATTATAAATTTTGATATATACATAACTATTTTTTGGGGACTATTTACCCGTTCTTGATTGGTGTGCATGTATAACACTTTCTTTGTTTGGCTTTTCTATAGATTCAATATTTCTTGGAATGTTTGCTGGTAAGGAAGTCTTGTTATGTACATTTTTTACATTAAAACAGAAGACATCTTCCATCATACCTTGCACAAAAGAATATGACATACTCGCCATAATTGGCTTGGCTAACCAATTTTTTCGCCCTTTTAGGAAAACGCTATTATATCACCTCTCTCCTTGCTGCTTTTCATATTTGAACTTGTGCTTATTTTCTTCCAGTGCTTACATTGTGGTAGATGACTGCCAACTTCGTTCTTGCAAGCATAAATTTGTACAAAAAGTGAACACGTTTCGGTAATTGTTTTAGGAGAAGTGAGTGGTAAACCTCAAGCTCCACATTGTGGTGTAATTCTGTTAGTTTTGTTAAGTTTTTTAATAGGTTTTTGTTGAGTACTATTTCTTCTAAAACAACACGAGCAGCAAGGCCATTTTCTAACCACTTTGTTATTCTTTGTTTTCTTTCAGAAAGACAGTCATGTGCCAAGTTTTTAAAGTATTTTTCCGCCTTCCACTTGTGCTTATTGGCAACATTCTTTAATATGTAAACCCATTATTCTTGCAACAAATCTGTATCTCCCTCTCAACATTGAGCGCACTACCACAGATGGTTGGATACAGACTGCACCCATTTGAGTAGGGGGTTCATGTTTCTGGACTTTTTTTTGACAACTTTCTTGTAACCCATTTTGAAAAAAACGCCATATAGCAAACTGGTGGATTTTGAAGGATATTTCTTCTTTAATGATCTTATGTTCCCATCTTGGTTGATGAGTTTGTTAATAGACTTTTGACAACCTTCCTATGATTTTTGTTGCATGATGCTCTTAGTTTTACGATGCTGCCAATTGTAGATGTTTCAATGTCACAAGAAGAACAACATGTTTTGAAAATGATAAACAACTGATCAAGCATACTTTCAAACACAATAATTTTTTTCTCATTGCTTAGTGTCCCTTCAGTGTCACTTAAGTCAGATTCATCATCAGTGCAAGTTTCTTGGCGTACACAGTCCTCATAACTTCCTGCTGACACACAACTGTCTGAAGGTGTTTTATCATTGTTAATTTTGTTGAATGATTCCTCTTCTTCTTCCATTACTTCATTTTGGGCCATTATTTTTTTACACTTTAATTGACTACCTTTGTTTACATTTTTCAATTTCAAAGGGGGAGGGCCTTTATTATTTTTGGATCGTTTTGTGCCTTTTCTTTTTCTTTTCCGTTGTGCAAGGGTTAAAACAGCAATGCTTTGTTTTGATATCATATCACATTGGACTTTAGCATCGACGAAAATTTGTTGGTCGCATTGTGTTTCGAGACATCGGAAAATTGTAACATCATCATCAGTCGTATCCTCCATATGCTCAATATTGGAGGACTCTCTAGGCTCATTATGAACACTGTTCAAAAAAGCTCCACACTTTGACTATAGAATAAATATTAAAACATCTATGTATATAATGGAAGGACAACGGTGTTTAAATTTTGTGAATTACAAATTACAGTACTTGTTGTCGTGCATTTTTCCTAAATAATGAAACAGACTTTGTCATGGTGACAAACCTAAGGATGGATTTCAAAATAGTAAATACCATGGTGAATGGTGATAATAACAATGTAATACTTCTTAAAAGAACTGTTTTAACCAGAAAACTAACCCAACAATTTAAACGAACCGTTATTTACAGCTATAAAGAGAAACTATGCATTTCGGCAGACTACACGTCAGGTGTCAACGTCTGCTAAATGAGAACCTCCAAATCATGCCATATTTATAATGTTACAAACAGTGGCGTGCGGTCATGCAAGCGTAGGCAAGCGCCGCTTGCCTAAGCATTTTACCGAACAAAAATTTTTTGGATCAATCTCTGAGCAAAATCAGTTTAAATTTTTCTGTTCTAAACAATGTCAATGTAATCTTTTGTCTAAATTGTCTTTACAGTTGAAATGCTTGCTATTTATACGCGATTTACTGTCGTGGTTTTCGGTTTAACTTTGCAACACTTGTAAGATCAGTCAAGTGGATTAAATACACCTTAAAAATTTCTTATTTATTAACCAATGCAAGCGCGCTTGGGTCGGCACTAGATCATGGTCAACTAACGTACGCGCCCACATATTATTCTTATTATGTCAGCGGTAAGTAACAATTGACGAATATTCATGTATTCATTATGCGAATGATTTTACCGCACTACATATGGCAATAAGGCAAATTGGCAATAGCGAAAGCGAGAAAAGATTACAAAGATTTCAATTCAATTTTGGTCAGATGTACTTTCTTTGAAATGTCTGCCTTGCAGAAGTAATGGATTGATAGTATTTTACAATACAATAACCGCACTTCAAGAATTGCAAATTCACTGGACCTAAGGTGAACAATGTGATGTTATAAAGTAGAAATCGACTCTATTTGTATTATAGATATGATATTAAATATTTTCCTGTTATTTGTAGTACTAATAAAAATTATTATAGATGATAAACACACCCATCTAGATTCGTATCTTCAAATTTTTTTCAAAACTTCCTGCATAATAATATAAAGTTTGTGTTTTTAATGTGTTTGACTGTTAGTCCATACTTGCTTGTAAATTTCTGATTTGAGTTAATGTGCAGGTGTGGTAACTTTTTTAACTTTGTTAAAGTTATTCTCAGGAAATTTAGAAAACTCATTGTCTCCAGCAGTGCCATCCACACAGTGAACCACAATCTAACTTAAGTGCTCATTAAATGAAATGGATAGTTTTCAATAGAGCATATTGATTTATCACGAAAAATTGATAGGTAATCATAGTACAGGTGCAGCCAGATTGAATGTTGAGTTGTGATATCAATCACAGTAGCTAATTCATATATGTTCCCGAAAATACTTTAAAACAAGAAATGGTAACAATATATCTTAACATGTAACACTGGGTATTCTCTACATTCATCTCTGGCAAAAATTTTCACATTGAATCTCTGAGCACCAAAATAAATTCTATTATGGAAAAACAGATTGTTCAGAAAAACCTTTGAGCATATAATTCCTTCCGTTGTCAAAGGGTTTTTCGAACAGTTTAAAAGGCTCCCACCTGCTTTTGTTATGCTTGTGGCATAGACCCAGTGCTGTAGAACATAACTTGCCTTAGATGCAACTCTCTCAAATAGTGAAATGTAATTGTAAAAAGTCATTGCATGATGTCATAGTGTTTGCAAATAATATTACCACTTAACATGAACAAGTTTCTTTATCAATTTTGTAAACTAAAAATCTTTGTCAAGTTGGGGTGCTTTGTGCTCTGCAATGACCATCCATAATTTCATGAAGAATGCTCGACTTCCATGCAACCACCTCCCAAACAGCATTGAATGCACCATTTCTTGATTTTATGGTCATATGAGAAGATACAATGGCATTTGGCTAAATGTTTTTCGAGCAACAAAAAATTCATATTTTCCTACATTGTAAAATGGCAACTTGCCATACGTATATTCTATGAGAATCTAAACATAAAAAGCGTGGGAAATCATGGAATTGTTGCCAAATGCTAGTTCGAAAATGGAGTTTCCAATGAAGTATGCGGAGAGTGAAGCAAAAAACAACAGCAGTTTAGACGAAGGTATTGTAATATGCCATTCCAAAGAAGAAATGCTGGAAATATTCGGTTATTATAAAAAACAAACTCGCAGTGGGTGGTGCTGTCTCAACAGAAATAAATTCATAGGTATATATTATATAATAACTTCAATGCAGAAAGCATACGCTTATCCAGAGATATACTACTTTTTGGTTATTGTGCAATGGTGAAGAAAGAAATTTCACAAAATTTCATACACATATTAAAGCAGAACTTTTGTTTAAATTTTAAATATTAAAGCATGATAACATGTATGAACCGAATACTTAATGATGACATGTATGAACCAAGTACCTAATGATGACATGTATGAACCAACTATTTAATGATGACATGTATGAACCAACTATTTAATGATGACATGTATGAACCAACTATTTAATGATGACATGTATGAACCAAATACTTAATGATGACATGAATGAACTGATGTAAGTGTTTAATAGACAAGACTACAGACGAAATACTCGCTGAGAAAGGTTCATTTGAAAGTATTACCCAAGCAATTCAATGTCACAATATTGGTCACCACTGGATGGTTTCTACATCCATAACTGGTGAAATAGTAGTCTTTGAATCTATGAGTATCAACCTGAATTCATCATTAAAAAGGCAACTCCAGAATGTTTAGAAAAACCTCCAAGAACAGGATGGTTTTTTAAACGTCAAAATGATTCTCCAACAACGTCAAAAAGGATCATCAGATTATGGTCTTTTTGCTGTGGCAAATGCTGTTGCTTTGGCTAATGGTGTGAACCCTTGCTCTGTTACCTGGCTGCAGGAGAAGATGCGAGTGCATCTGGTCAAATGCTTTGAAGAACAAAAAATCGAGATGTTTCCCCATATTGAGAATGCAATGCAAACCTGCCATTCAAAAAATTATATTCTGTGAGAAAATAGTAATTGTAAGCATCTAACATAAAAATAATCATGTATCGCTTCATTTTTGCTTGCAAACATGTACACTGTAATTGCTCAAATTGGAACACCTTGACAAATCATGCATGTATATATCTGTAAATAATATTAAACAAAATTAACATTTTCTATTTGTGAATCATGGACATGGTATTTATTTTTACAACTAACTGGGGACATATAACTAATGCTGTCTACAAAATGTAGAAATAATAAATTTACCTTATAAATTTTACAGAGTTGTGTAGTGAGCCCGGAAGATAATTTGGTCGTGTTATGTAAATTTGATATTATTATCAATAAACATTTCTTTAGAAATCTGTTGTTTTTACAGTTAGTGAACAAAGAAATAATTGTATAGTAGAGCAAAATAAAACGGGCTGGATACGCCACTGTTACGTTCATTGTATATTGTTCATTGCTTCTTCGAGTATCGTTATGATGATTTAAAATCGTTGAGCATATGACAATATATGTAAAATACAAAGAATACAAAACAATAGATGTGTAAAATAGTAAAACTATCCAAACCTGAAATCGAAAAACGAATTCTTCTCGTCATTTAGCCGCATATCGGTTAAATACGCATATGAAACTTGTGTAGTGACGTACATAACGTGCGTACATCACTCATCTAGATTCGTGTATTAGCAATAGAGGAAATAGCCAATCCTACACTTACTCAAACGCGCTACTTAAACTTACGCACTTAACTTTATAATTACGTAAAACTACTCAAGTTTCAAGTACATTATCCGCTGTGTAATAACTGCACCTTCTTTAACCAAATGTATAAAAAGCCTGTAAATAAATTCTAACAGATAGAACTCTCACGACTGTTGTAAATAACTTCTTCGCTAGTGAATAAAATAATCACAAAATTTAATAGCGTTCTAGTACATTGAACTCACGTTCAGAGCTCATACGAAAGACTTATATATAACGCTAAACTTGTTATTCTCAATGGTTATTCTATATTTTAGTGGTTTGTCACAGCTTATAGGTAATTACCAATGGTAATTACATAACATGAATATTCGTCAATTGTTACCGCTGACATAATAAGAATAATATGTGGGCGCGTACGTTAGTTGACCATGATCTAGTGCCGACCGCGCGCTTGCTTTCGGAGCTCAATCTGAACATTTGCGCATGCGTTAATCTAGATTTGGAGGCTTCTTATTCGAGGAATATCGAGAAAAGGCAAGCGGCGCTTCTAAGGGCGCCGCTTGATAGCGATTGGTCAACAGTCTTGTACGCTCGCAATTTTAAACACATATCAGCGCGCGAATAATATTCGTATATTCAACACATTGGATATCCGAATTATTCACGCCGTTAATGTTATCGTTTATTAAAAGGTGGCTGAGAGCGAAAGGTAATGTTCTGATTTCTAATTCAAATAGTAGGTGCTTTACTGGTTATTTTATCATTTTCTGCACACAATGTGCGTAAACAAGCAGGGGCCGCAGTCTGCAGATATATCGAAATGCAGGCAAACGTGTGTTGTGGTAAAGTATGACTAGCATTATGACCAAAACACTATGCTCTTGAAAGTCTTGTGTCGTTGAATTCGTAAATTAATGACTAAAAATAAAAGGTACAAGATACTAAATATTAAACACGACTCTCCGACATTCTGAAACGTACGAGTCAGTGCCAGACACATTTTGAAGAACGGGAGAACACGTTGCCATGACGTCATTATACCAAAATATAAACATTAAACAACGTCATGGCCTCAGTTTGTAACACACCGTGCCAATTTTGTGCGCGAAACTGGCTGTTCTTAATTGTTATAATCACGACTGCTACAATACATTTCGCGCCTATTGTCTTGCAATTTATGTATGTAGAAGATATTATCTGTAGCATGTAATACAAGATTATGATATTGACAAGAGCTTCCTTTTGCGTAGTAGTTTTGATATTTGTATCCGGTAGATTTTAGCGTTATATATAAGTCTTTCGTATGAGCTCCGAACGTGAGTTCAATGTACTAGAACGCTATGAAATTTTGTGATTATTTTATTCACTAGCGAAGAAGTTATTTACAACAGTCGTGAATGTTCTATGTGTTAGAATTTATTTACAGGCTTTTTATATATTTGGTTAAAGAATGTGCAGTTATTACACAGCGGATAATGTACTTGAAATTTGAGTAGTTTTACGTAATTATAAAGCATAATATCATTCAGAGTAAGCAGTTCGATATTGTCTTCTGTGTCACGAAAGTTCGCGAGACGAAAGATAAGATTCAAGAACAACGAACAAAATTCGTAGATTATTGGAATTTTACGTCAAGTATCGTCAAAGTAGCACTGAAATGCGGGCAAATTGAAAAGGATGTAAAGGCGTCCTTCCGTCAAATGTTTTTCTGTGTAGTCGATACC
The DNA here is from genome assembly GCF_021976095.1 of Xenia sp. Carnegie-2017. Lineage (NCBI taxonomy): Eukaryota > Metazoa > Cnidaria > Anthozoa > Malacalcyonacea > Xeniidae > Xenia > Xenia sp. Carnegie-2017. The sequence goes on from NW_025813526.1 coordinate 6,810,944, forward strand.
ATTGTCGTGCAGATTGACTCTAGATTCGAAAGTCTTAATGCATGAGTCAATTCCAAGCGTTACCACCCCCCCCCCGGGATACCCCTGGGCATTTGCCCTGGAGACCTTTCTCGGGGGTCGGGAATTTGCTCGTAAAAGAGATGCTCGGGAGCCGGGTATTTACTCCGGCAGTAATACCCCCGGGGATTTGATACCATTTGAGTACGCGAGTCGCGACTATTGATTTCTATTAATCGCGACATTAAGTACCGATTCCCATCTCCTAGTATCCAGACGGACCATCGTGTAGTTTTTTCCTTACCCAGTTTCTGATGTAAAGAGACCTTGGGGAGGGGAGAATTGCGAAACATGCACGGGAGTTTGCTATGGGCATTATGTCACCGATGTGTCAGAGCTGCTAAATTTATATGCAGTTGGCAAAATTATAAGGAGCCAGCTGCCGTCTGAAATACTGGCAGACTTTCACAAGAATCACAGTGGTGGATGTGTAGAGGATACTGACATAAGCATGCTTGCCAAGAAATATTTGCTATCAACCAAGGATGTTAAATTGTGGTTTCAATACTTGACGCAAATTTCTGTGAACAGGAAGAGGTGCTGGAAAAGCAAAAGCAACAACAGAAAAGCGGAGCAAGGGAAAGTAACTCAGGAAAAAATTTCTATTACTACATTTATTTTTTATAGGATCTCTCATATATCTTGTTTAATAAAGTATTAAAAAAGTGTTCATAATTTTCGTAATTTAAAATTAATTGGTCCCGGAGCGGGGCATTTGCCATTGGCAGCTTGCCCGGGGACTGAGTATTTGCCTTCTTGCCTTTCCCCGGCACCCAGGAAATTGAACTATTAAAACGAAAAAAATCAAATGCCCGGCCATATTCTCGGGGATGGTAACTCTTGGAATTGACTCATGCATAACAGCAGAGCATTCGCTTCTTTGTTGGATCATTCAAAGCACGAATTGTACAGCCGGAATTTTCCCGAACGAGAGCTGCAATCGTTGCAAGATTCATATGGAACATTCTTTAATTATCAAATATTAAAAAGTGAACTAATCGTTGTATACGCCTCTGCCGAGCTCAAATCGAAACCTGTTTTTGATATGATATCAAAAATAATCGAACTTGACTTGAAAGCCTGTTTTCCAGAGGTGTACCGATTGTGTCAGCTCATTCTTACTATGCCAAGTACGTCCTCTGCAGAAAGATCATTTTCGGCTCTCAAGCGTATCAAAACGTATCTTCGCATTTCACAAGGGCAAGAGGGACTTTCTGCATTGGCTACAATTTCAATCGAGAAGCAGATGTTGGTAAGTTTGAAGGGGAAGCCACGATTCCATGAGGACGTTATAAAGGAGTTTTGCACAAAGGAAAGACTGATGGAATTTACATTTGAGTAAATCTGTTGTAGGATTTTAGACTATTTCGTTCTGTTACTTCTTCACTACAATAGAAATGCACGGGTAGCCATTTACTTAAAACGACTTTATATCACAATACCACATGTAATACTTTTAAACCGTAATTGTGATATATACTCTATAAAAGTTTTTGAATTTTTTAGATTTTTTCAATACTGTTTCAGTCATGACCGATACATTTTTTTCGACAAAGTACTCCCAGAAATCGCGGGAAATGCGCTCCAGTAGCCTTCAAAATCCAAAAATTTTCTGGGGGAGCATGCCCCCAGACCCCCTAGATAGGTTCGCGGCAAGCCGCGAACCTCACCCCCAGCGCTTGCCTATTAAATTTGGTCACCGCACGCCACTGGTTACAAAACGTCCTTGTCATCCCTATTTTTAGAGATGACACCTAAAACAGACACAGATTAAACACGTAATTCTTTTGTCGGCAAAGTACAAGATAAGTCAATTTATTTAATATCGACTCCATGACGCGTAGCTGGAATAACGAGCGACATTTTTTGATAATTTTAAAGTTTTCATCACAATAAGCATTGGCACATCGAGTGTTGCTTAAATATGTTTTCCAATCGCTGAATCACAAAGAATCGGATTTTCACTTTTTCACTTTGGTAGTTGTCGTAAAAGAACAGTTTATTCCCTGACAGAAGCTGGTACTTGCAGTTTTATTCTTTCACTCAAACTTTGAGAAGTCCTACCTACATAGCGAGCATCACAGTCACATTTAAACTCGTGGACTTCATTGCTTGATATTTGACCTGGAGGAGGCTCTTTGGGAGTGGGTGAAAGAATAGTTCTTTTTAAGAATATTAAGACAATAATGCATGCAAAAAACAACTCTCAGTGATATTTAATTTCCTTCTCGATGTCATTAGAGGCTTTAACAATCCAGAGAAGTTTAAGGAAAACAGGGCACTTGGCAGGTCCGAAAAGTTTATTCCGTTCATTGTTAGTGGATAAGAAAAGCTTTTCTAACAACTTTTCCGGATATCGATTTAACAAAAAAAAATTCTTTAGTGATATAAGATCACTATCAATAAACTCTTTTGTGGACAATCTATGCGTTCGCTTATCAAGCACTTCACTAAAGAAATCTTTTCACTATGCGAAGATAAAGAGTAAAGAGTGTGTACAATTCAGTGAAAGTTGCTTTGCGATTGATGCTTGTTAAGAACTGACCATTGCGTTTGTGTACAAGAAGATCTAAAAAAGATAATTGATTGTTTGACTCTAGATCAGAGGTGTAATTTAGTGCAGGGTGAAGAGAGCAAAGTTTATTCAGAAAAAGTTCTCGATTTTTATCGTTATGAAACGAAAAAAAGGTGTCATCCACATAATGCTTATACCACTACACATCCGGATAGTCTGAAGATGCAAGCATTTTGCATTCATGATAGCCAACAAAAATATTTGCAAGGACCGGTCCGAGTACTTTAAAAGACTTTTTCACTTTTACTGATGAGCTTAAACAACAAAATTTTTCAATGTATTCTAATCTAACAATGTCTTCTTTCGATGTAACTAGTCTCTTCACTAATGTGCCCTTAGAAGTAAACATTGAAATTTTTTCTCAAAATCTTTTTCACTCGGACATGACATTGCTGAACATGTCTGAGAATGTCTTTAGAGAACTAATGATGGCTGCCACAAAGGGTGTGGAGTTTAGTTTTGATGACACCTTGTATAAACAAATTGACGGGTTGGCTATGGGTTCACCCAGGGGCGGATCTAGGATTTTTCAAACATCAGTCATAAAACGTTGGAGGTGCTCCGCACCTGGAGGGGGCCTGAAGCATTCACCCCTGAGAAATTTTGAATTTTAGAGCCTTAAAAATGCCATTTTCAGCGTTTAAGAACAATAAAAAATGTATTTTGTGGACATCGTTTTTGCGGAAAAACAACACATTTTTTGCTTACATTTTTTTCCAAAAAAATGAATTGAACAATACTTGAATGTTTTGCCAAATATTTAGGCTCATTATCATGCCAAATATATGGCTCACTAGCATATCTAGGAACGTAAAATTTATTTTACAATAATGCTATTCAAAAACAGGTATAGTCTTTAAAAATTTCTACCAAGTTGTCAGGGATAGACCCCCCTAGAGACCCCCATTCAAACCTCTATGTAATGAGTTTAGATAAGTTAGAAATTTGGTACTACAAGTGACAGTTCATAGATATAGAAAAGCTCAGACTTCAAACCATGCAAGTTTATTGAAACCCTTTACCCATCTCCACATCAGTGCCAGCAAATTCACCTTTTCAGAAAAAACTCAAAATTTTTTTCTGCCAAAGGTTAAGCAAAAATTATCAGAGTGAAAATTTGCATTTAATGACAGCTAAATGCCATACATGTTTATTAGGCATTTCACTTGACTATTATCTTCTGCAAGGTGTGCTATATAGCGATCACCAGTGGCATTGTATTATCAAATACAAACAGAATGTAATCAACATGTCGTTAATTATATAATTACATGAATGTTAAAATTGGTTCATGTGTCATGCTTACTGGTTATGAGAAATATCTTTTCATATGATCAAAGCTCGTTTAAATGTAAATCTGAAATAATTTAGTTTAAAATTATAATGATCATCAGAAAAATTACCTAGTGATCATGAAAAATACTTTGCTGTTTTGCCAAATTTCAAGGTTTATCTGCAAACATAGGAAGACATTTTTACTTTATAGAAAATGCTTTTCATACATCAATAACCCTTTGGGATTTATGGCAAACAATCTGGTATGAGCCGTAGATTAACACCCCTTTACATCTCTACATGAGTTGTTCAGTTAGAAAAGGGGACAATATGTGACATGGGACAACATTTCATGTATGTGAAATACTAAGGTTTAATACCATTCCAGTCAAATTGTCAAAATATAAAGCTTAATGAATCAGAAGACTCAAAATCGCAGATTATAGTAAACAGCTTCTCATGTAATCAATGTTAGTTTTCTCAAATCTTAAACAATATGTAGTATAACTGTCTTATGATTGAATGATCAATGATCATAAACTGAAAAGCCCCAAACATTTGTTTATGATAAAGTAAATAATAGTATGGCGTTTTATGGCTACAGATTTTTTGTCCATTGAAATATATTTGCAGGAATGTAGGATTTCGCTGCCATATAACGGTCACGATTCCCCAAGCACTAAAGAAATTATAGCTAAAAGTCCTTCGGCAACAACAATTTTAGAAGTATCAATCTGCTTACCATACGCCATATTAACATAAATCGCATCACACACTCGCATAAATTGACTTTGATATATTACATTCATGAATACACTTCAGTTGTCCTTTACTTACGATTTTGGATGCAAATTTCTGCTGATAAAACTCAAAACAATGTTCGCTTGCTTTTGAACATCAATGACTGAAATGTCGCTCGCGAGATTGTCTTTGCCAAGCATTTACAATTCATCCATAAATTTTTCGTCCTCTTGAAAAAATTCCCAGTTTGGACAGCAGCATTCATGTCAACATATGAATTTGTAAAAGATTTCCATAAATTCCATCTGATTGTAGTTTAGTTTCTATCATGCTTTAGAAAATCACTATGAAACGATCAAACATTCAATTCAGACAGTAAGCTTGACTATGTTAATTCAGTTGGCTATCAGTCGAAATAGGTCAAACCAATCACAGTAAGACAAAAATTCAAATGAGCCAATTGTAAGATAGCAAGTGGACTCACTTATAGGACCTGCCACCCCGCTTATCGGTCGAGATTATTCCAGATCGTCCACTGATCTGGCTATTGACCAATGAAATAAGCGTTTTTGGCGTTCATAGACTCCTTTATCCGTCGAACCAGTCAAGCCACCCCGCTTATCAGTCGGTTATTCCAGGTCAATTAAAATTCAAGTGATCTGGTTACCAACGAGATATTCATTGCATTAGTCATTAGTTTTCAATAATAAATAAAGCTGGATTTTTATCACGAAGTAAATGCGATAATAAAGTAAGAATAATTAATGAATTTTTAATTATTATGAATAGGTAATTTTTAAATTTCAAACATCAGTCGCGCGACGGATTTGACATGCTCTAGATCCGCGCGACGGATTTGACATGCTCTAGATGCTCTTGGACCTGTTCTTTAATGCAAAATGCTAGCATCTTCAGATGACAGGATTTGCTGTGGTATAAGCGTTATGTGAATGACACCTTTTTCTTTGTTTCATAGCGATAAAAATTTGCTTCCAAGTTAAATAGCTCTTTTAATGTTTGAAAACAATCAGGCGTAAAATGCCCGCTGCAAACGTAACATGACTTTTCTTTCTGTATGTTTTCGCGTCTGACACGACTGAACCAAGGAGTGGATATAGGACTTTTCAAACGTGAATCGTAGAAACATGGATGCATTCCACAGCTAGTGGGGGTCTCGAGAACATGGTCTTCTGGAAAATTTTGAATTTCAAAGGGTTGGAAATGCCATTTTCAGCGTTTTAGAGCGATACAAAATGTTTTTTGTGGGCATTGTTTTTGCATAAAATAACACATTTTGCTTGCAAAAAAAAACCCGTGAAGTAAACAATACTTGAATGTTTGCCAAATTTTAAGGCTCATTAGCATGCTTGGAAACATAAAATTTACTTTACAACAATGTTATTCTGATGCAGTCTTTAAAATTTCTACCATTTTGTCAGGCATTGACACCCTAAAGACCCCTAATCACACCTCTATGCAATGACTTCATTTACAATTGATATATTACAAGGGACAGCTCTTAAATGTAAATATTCCCAGACTTCAAACTATGCAAGTTTTTGTAACCCTTAATCCATTTCCACTTACAGTGCTAGGAAATTCATCTTTCGAGAAAAAATTCAAAACTTTTTTCTGCAATGCTATATAGCAATTACTAGTAGCATTGTATTTGCCAATATAAACAAAATGTAACCAACATGTCTTTAATCATATAATTACATGAATGTTAAAATTGGCTCGTGTGTCATGCTTACCGGTTATGATAAATACCATTTCATATGATTAAAGCTCGTTTAAATGTAAATCTGAAATATCTTAATTTAGAAATTATTATGATCATCAAAAAATTACCCAGTGATCAGGAAAAATAAATTTTCTGTTTTGCCAAATTTCAAGGTTTATCTGCATATTTAGGAACACATTTTTACTTTATAGAAAATGCTTTTCATACATCAATATCCCTTTAGGAATTTATGGCAAAAAATCTTGTATGCGCAGTAGATCAACACACCTTGACATCTCTATATGAGGTACTTAGTTGGAAAAGGGGACAATATGGGACAACATTTCATGTATGTGAAATAGCTCTGGTTTATAACTATCACAGTCAAATTGTCAAAATAAAAAGCTTCATTGATCAGAAAGACCATAATCACTGGTTGTAGTAAACAGCTTCTCGTGTAATCAATCTTAGTTTTTCAAATCTTAAACAATGTATAGTAAAACTGTCCAATGATTGATTGATCAATGATCATAGCTGAAAAGCCCCAAACATTTGTTTATAATATTGTAAATAATATCACGGCACGTTGTGGCTACAGGTTTTTGTTCATTGAATTACATTAGGAGGAATGTAGGATTTGCCTTCGATATTACGGCCAAGATTCCCCAAGCACCAAAGAAATCATAGCTAAAAGTCCTTCGGCAACGACAATTTTAGAAGCATCAACCTGCATGCCATAAGCCACATTGACATAAATCGCATCACATACTCGCATAAATTGACTTGGATATTTTACATTCATGTATACACTTCAGTTATCCTTTATACACGATTTGGATGTAAATTTTGGCTGAGAAATCTCTAAACAATGGTGGCTTGCTTTTGAACATCAACGAGTGAAAAGTCTCTCCCGTCGCGAGGCGAGATCGTCTTTGCGCGAACATTGACAATTCATCCATAATCATTCACCCACTTGAAACATCACAATCTGGACAGCAGTATTCATGTCATTAAATGAATTTGTAAAAGATTTTCCTAAATTTTGTTGGTGTCTCTGACTATAGTTTCTATCATGCTTTAACAAATTATTATGAAACGATTCAATTTAGACAGTAAGGATGACTATGTTAGCTCCGTTGGCTATCAGTTGAAATCGGTCAAACCAATCACATTAAGACAAAAACCTAAATGAACCAATTATGCGAGAGCAATTGCACTCCTATATCGGTCCGGCTACCCTTTTTATCGGTCGAGATTATTCCAGATCGCGCATTGATATGGCTATTAACCAATGGAATGGCTTCAATTGACGTTCTTGAACTCCGTTATCGGTCGAACCAGTCAAGCCACCCCGCTTATCAATCAGTCAGTTTATATAATTCCAGATATGCCAAAATGTACTGAACTGTTTTCTAAATTGATATTTACGTAAGATTTCAGATATAAAACAGAATGTTGGCAATAAAATTCATACGATTATTCATCAGGAATTCAATGATCACAAAAAATTGTAATCATTAAATTTGATATATAATTTTTAAACTATAAACATCAGTTGCGTGACTGATTTAACATACCCTAGATACGCCCCCGGCAGGATCCTACGGGCATCGTGTCTGCAAAAATATTTTTTTCCTATATAGATGATTTGGCAATATCTAGCGCAAATACGAAGCCACTGTCAACCAAGGGAATTACAAAATTGCGACAATGCACAAGAGCAAAACATCATTTTGACGTCATTTTGATTGTTATGATTTACCATTTTCCATATTACGATACAATACTTTTGTTGAAGTCATATTATAAAGATGCATTTGAAAATTAGGTCATTTGTGGGTCTGAACCAAGTTTTTCACACGAAATAATGGTCATTGGTATTCAGAATGGCTTATACGGTTATGAATGCATTGGAGAAGCTATATGAAGATATTAATTTATTTTACTCCCGCCAAGTATAGTAAGAAAGGCACTTTCGAAAAACAACAAGTTTAATAACTAGGGAGATGGGGCATATTCTATATTCATAGTTTTTAATCAGTGTTCATCTCTAACCACAATTGATTTCAATAAAAACTACTAAAGTAAAACTTGTCTACATAATTATTGCCCATCCCTCCGAACTATTGATCTTGCTAAATAGATAATCCAAATCCTAGTCCTTAACTAGTTTTAACCTTATTCTTTGGCCTACTTCTAAACTCTTGTCCTAACGTCACTCTTTGCCATAATCGAATTGACGTGGGGGTTTGGTCTAGTTTTCGTGCATGCATGCTACTCACATCTCTGCTGTGACTGTTTTTCTGAAGTATTTTTTCACATTGACCAGAACTGTTTGCAGCAGAAAAGATTTTGTTTTCGGAAGCTTGTCTATCAAGCTCTTAAATCGATAGCATTCCAAATCAAAACGTTATTGATCCCCATTTTTATTTAATATGCACGAACATGTTGTCCTGTCATAAAATGTCAAATTCCAGGTCTAGTTATAGATTACATTTTTTCGTTTGTCACAAAATTGCAAGATAAAGGACGATCTTCAAAGTCTAACAATGAATAAGTCCGAAAAGTGTTATTTGTATTTTTGAGCAGGCATCCTTATTATGCAGGCTATTTTTACATAAATGATGACACACATGTAAACTGGTGGACATTTCTCAATCTTGATAAGAACAACTTGGTTTTGAAGGTAGGCTAGAGTAATGAAAATACGAGTCATGAATTTGGCCATAGTCCTCTCTCCACTGTATTGTTGGGGTGGAAACACTCGGCTATTCCTTGTGAAGAAACATACGAAGTAATTACATAGTTTTAAAACCACAGTTCAATCACAATATAACGAAATTAGTACAGACCCAAGATGGGTTAGGAAATGGTAATGGAAATTGTATTGTGCTCTAGGATTTTCAGATTAGTTTATGATCCAGGAAGGTTGAGCGAACAATTTCAGAGAGTTTCTTCTATCTTTCACAAAAGACGTGTTTTTCTCGAAACAGCTGTGCCAACAATGTTCACTTTCCTTGAGGTAAAAAATTTTTGGAATTGCCTTATGGTACATAACTACCTGAAAAATATGGTTACTCAAACTTTGCCAATGGAAAGATAATGAGGGAAAATTATAATTTCTACCTTTACTACATGCATCCTGTAAAATTTCACGACGAAACTAGCAAAGAAAATTTGAAGAAAATCGTGATTCCTTATTCAAAATTATTGCTCACATGTTAAAACTACAAACTATTTATTATCGTCTGTTTACATCAGTAGCGTCACACTAATACCAATGGATAACTATAAATAATTTTAGATTAGTTTCTTTTTTTTAATATAAAATACCATTCATAACAATTTCGCGAATAAATTTTTTCTGTTAATAAGTACTTTAATAAAAATATTGTGTCAAATCTAGCATCATTGTATGCAATCCAAACAGAATTTCTTTGTTCTAGCGTAAACTGAACTAATTATGATGTTACATCATCATTATCACAATCAAACACAAATTGACGATAACCACAGCAATCAGGGGGATCAATTGATAAGTCAGTAATATAATCCATATCGGGTAGAAAATACTCAAAATTTTTGTAAAAAGGAATTTTATTGCCTTTTGGACATATATTCTGAACAACAGAGTAGAATGGTATTATTAAATTACTTTCATCAGTTTTGGTTTCCAAATTAAAAAAAAAATATGTTATGGTATGCTTATACTTAATAAAGTCTAAAGATTTGATGTGGTATTTATGTTCTTTGTCTAAATATTTTCTACAATGAGCACAATATATTTTTTGACAATCATGAAAAACAACCTTACTTTTTTAACAACGAAAAATCTTGGAACAATTTTATTACATGTATTACAAAAAAAAATTTTGACATAGGCTGACCTTAATACTGTTCTTATTTTTAAACAATTTATTAAACAGATGTTTTTTAAAAATATCTGCAGATTCAAAAATTATATTACATTCTGTGCGTTGAATATAAAAAATTGCTTCTTTCTTTGATTGCTTCTTTATTTAGCTTCTTTATAGATTGTTTAATTTCTCTACAGTAACTATTTGATCAACTGATTTATTTAATTTTTCTTTAATTTAGATAGTTTATCGTCATTATTTATATTCATTTTCAAATGTAGATATAATCTTTGCACTTTGCTGGACAATTTAAGCCAGACTCGAACCCATGACCTCTGAGGTGCCGGTAAAGTGCTCTGACCAACTGAGCTAAGGAGTCACAGAGTGGTGAGCAGGTCAATTTTGTTTGGTTGATGTTTTCTCGTAAAATGAATGTCATATGAAAAAATGTTTTATGCATTGCGGTTTCTTTCATATGACATTCTTTCATATGACAATCGTTTCACGAGAAAACTTGAGCACAACAAAATTGGAATCTCGTTGAGTCACCTCAATTTGTCAGGTTCATGAGACAATTGCTTAAATTGTCCAGCAATATGCGAAGATCATATCTACATTTAATTTTAAACACCGCACTGCGTAAAATATTCTTTCATATACATTTTTCCAATTAGTACAACAACAGCAAAACAACAATTCTTAATTTGACTTCGTAAGTTGTCAAACTTAATTTTTAAGATACTATTTCTGCTTCAAAATCGGAAAATTTGTTTTACCACCACCACTACTTTCATCATCAGGCTTTAAGTTATAAATAGGCTTTTTGTTTTGTTTTCCCGAAATAGTCTTTTTCTAAATATGATTATCTCCTTTTTATATTGATTTGGAACAATCATAATACATACAATAAATACCCAATCATTATTAAAAATCTCTGAAATATTACTTAGTAAATTATGTTCAAAAGAATCTAATAATCTCTGTATAATGAATACCCATAAAGATAACAAAGCTGTCGAAAAAGGTGTTAACAGAGTTTTTTTTAATTAAAATACAACTGAATCATTCTCAGAATTTACAGATAATTTGGCTATATTAAACAAATAGTGTAATATATTAAGAATTGTTTAAAACAAACTGGTAAATTGTTAAAATGGTTTTTTGTTATAAAAATTTGATATAGGTGAACACTTTGAAAAGCAGTCAGTCACCAACAACATACATATCAGTCAATGGAGAGGATTTGTTGACGATATCTTTGCTATCGTCGAAAAAGACAAAACAGAACATTCTAAACACACTAAACAACACCACACAGAACATAACCTTCACCATGGACAAAGAACAGAGCAAACAACTTACCTTCCTAGATATTCTACTTACCAGATCACATGACAGCACATTGAAGACACAAGTATTCCTCAAAAATACACACAGACCAAATACTCAACTTTAATAGCAATCACCCAACACAACACAAAATTAGTTGCATACGAACTCTCTTTAACAGGATTAAAACACACTGAATTACAGAAGAAGCCAAAAAGAATGAACGCAACTACTTATACTCTACATTCATAAACAACAATTACCTACGAAACTTAATCCACAAAGTATTAAACAAACTACACAACAAACCACAAACCGAAAAACCTAAGGAAGATACATACGAACCAGTAAAAATAGTGACATCACCATATATAAACGGAACATAAGAAATGACATCAAGACTACTTCTACCATTCAAAATAAACATCGCTCACAAACCAACACACAAACTCAAATCATACTTCACTAAACATAAAGACCAAACAACTACATTTGACACAACCAACGTCATCTACAACATACCTTGTAAAGATTGCCTTAAACAGTACATAGGACAAACATCTAAGAAATTGAAACAAGACTCACTGAACACAAGAATGCCATCAAATGACGCTACCCAAAATCACTACCATCAGAACATACCTAGGATACCAACCACACATTTAACTGGACAAAAACACAACTTCTTGGACGCGCACAGACAAAACACGCACGAGAATTCAAAGAGGCATTGTACAGCAAAGACAACAACATATTAAACAGACATATTGGCATTACTATCATCTATTCACAACTAAAAACAAAACCAAAACAACAAACTAATAACACAACGATTAAAATAAAGCACTCGAATTTCATGAACGCAATCCATACACTCGAAACCACGACAATGCATTTTATAGCATCCATTTATATCAACTCAACTACTAACCATACAATCAGACGCTCCAAACGCCTACAAAATCTTTGTAAATAATATATTCTTAATTCTGACGAAGAATCAAACCACTGAGTTGAAAGATTAAAAAAAGAAAATGCCTACATATAAATACAGACAATCCCTAATATTATCATAATATGCCTAAGTTACCAATCTTTAAATATCTATATTTATATATATGCTAGCACAATTGTAATACTTCATTATTTATTCTTTATTTTAAAGTAAAAATAAAGAAATGTATAAAATAAAAAGAAAAATAAAGAAAAAGAATTAAAAGAAGAAAATAGAATAAGTCTCAAACGTGAGAAGTTGCTGGAATAGCAGGTTTGACATTAAAAGGACTCAATTCAGCTATAACCAATGGAGTAATTAAGAATAAGGATTTAAAAAACTCTCAAAGAAAATGAAATTTGTAAGAGAAAAAAAAGAAAAACTATTGTATTTAAGGATAAATGAATATATCAAAAAGAGGTAGTGAATATTTAAGGACAATGATGAATAAATATAGGATAAATAGAAAATTTGTATTTAACTCCTCCATTATTTATCATTACAAGTTAAAAAAATAAACTATATCTATCAAATTATTTTTTGTAAATAAGATATCATTATAATTTGAACCATGAAAATTAGGGTCTTTTTTAAATATTAAACCAAAATCTTCTAATGTTCGATGTACACGTGTTAGTACTAAAATAATTGTTTTTCTTGTTTTGCATTTTTCAACTATTAAAAATTGAAAATCATGTAGCGATACATTACAATATTTACATGACAATATGTGACGTGCACAAGTAATATATATTTCATTTTCTATCAGAAATCTATAAATTACGTCTTTATTTACATTAATTATGTTAATTCTAATACTTGTATCGTAAAATTCTTTATATGATATATTAATTGATAAATAATTACCCTATTAAAAAAATATCTATATAAACCCCCACACCTTAAACCTAAGTGAAAAATACTTTTTTTTCAACGTGAACATCGTGCAAGTAAAATTTAAAATGATCATGTAAAACGGTTTCCTTTACCATTTGTAAAATTAAAATCACTAGATGTACAACAAATATCTTCATTAAATAATAATAACCTTTTATTTTGCATACAATTTTTCCCCTTCCCCCAATAAGAAGAATTTTAATAATTTCTAACAACGTATAATACCCAATGTCCCAAACAACTTTTCAATAAAATCTAATTTTTTAATAAGTTTTGTTTTTCAAATAATAATGAGAAAAATTTGACTGTTCTCAATCTTTTGCAGTTGGTTTAATTTTCATCAATTTCATTTTGGATGGAGTTCTTTTTTATTTCAACAAATGGTTGAATACAAAATGCAATGGATATAGTAAAAGATGACCAGGATAAATGTTTTATTTATATATTGTATAGTTAGACTTTATGTCAACTCTAGGTTAAAATTGACTATAGTAAAAATTACAAACCATCACTAATAAAAAAATAAATTAAATATTACTAATTTGTTTTTCTTCGTTTCACAGCTTTTTGCCACTTATCATTTTTCATTTCTTGCCTTTCTTTTTATTTAAATCAGTTATTCCATTATCATATTCCTTTTCAGTATTATTATCCTCATTTTTTTGAGTTTACACTTCAAATGAGTTTACACTTTATCGAATAATCCATCGGTATTTAATGAATCACAATCCGTTTTTCCAATTTTAAGTTTTAGTAGGGCTTTATCTTCCATTCGATAACAATCTTCCATGGACGTACATTTTCCACGAATAAAATGTAAAAAGTCGGCTTCGATATAATCCAGCATTAATCTTGCCAATGTTAACTAGAATTTTATATAACAATTATATTTTCACAGTTCTGAAATTTACTATCGCAGAGATTTTTAAATATTTTCATAACTCTAGTTTTTTCAAAATAAGTCATAATTTTTCATATCAAAAAATAAGCAGTAATTATAAATTGGTTTCTGGTTTTTATTTTTTTACTAACTTACCCACAATAGTATGTTTTTTCATTTTAAGAATAAAAATATTTAATACTTTATTCAGATCTTTCATTTCTTTGAAGTTCTTTTCACGTCGTTTACCTTTGAAAATAAATTTTTTTTGCAGCCATTTTAAAATTACTTTAGGTAATTGATACACGTCTTTACAATAACACTTCATAATGTATTCCAATTCTCAACACAAACTTTCATCATATTGATATCATTTGATCATCTATAAATTTTTTCCATTAATAAACTTACAATTAATAGAAAAAAAATACTTTAAATGTAATTTACTCGAACATTTGTAAAACATTCAAGGTACTGAGAGATTGTTAGTTTTGAGACAAACAACTTTCTAATATAATTAAAATTTACTTTTTTAGAAAAATACAATTAGTATTAACCTATTACATGTATACGTTTTTCCTTAACAGTATTTGGAAACAAATAGCGAGTTTTTCCAACAAGATTGTCAACAAATTTAACCAACAAACAAACTTTACCGGAGCTAGAGAAACTTTGATGCAATTGTGATATTTAAAATTTACTTTGTAAATAAAAGGCAAATAGTATTCAATTCCTACCTGTATATGTTTTCCTCATTAGTGTCTGGAAACAAATAGCGTGTTTTTCCAATAAAATTACAGACGATTTTCAACAAAAAAACTTTAGCAGAGATAGAGAAACATTAAAGCAATTGTAATACTTACACGTTCTTAAATACTCTCGTTACAACAAATCGCCTTTTGTTATGGTTTCACCTTGAACGTTCGTATCTAAATCTCAATATAGTGCATCTTTTTTGTTACTTGCCCTTGAACATTCGAACTTGACCATTTTGATAGTAATTTGATTAAAATCAACTTTTTACCCTAAATATATGTGTCTCATACAGTCTGATACTGACTTCAATACTAAATGTGAATTGTATTATAACAAATATCGCAACTTTTATTGTACAGAATCACAACTAAACTCAAAACCGAACTGTATATATTCGAGACATTATATTTGCTGACTAATAATAACTAAAAACAAAATTCGCTTGCTGTCATCATAGCTTTTGAACAATTATCTTTAATACCTGTGTCAGGTACAATCTGAAACTGACTTCATAAAATGGAAAATATGGGATTTGTATCAAAACATAGCTGAAATATTTCTTTCACCAGTTTGATATATTTAGTAGTCATTGCTGTTTGTGCTTGTGTTTATGTTGTAGAATCACAGCTAAATTCAAAACAGAATGGTAGAAATTTAAGAAATCATATTTGCACACCAATAATTACTCAAACAAAATACGCTTTTTTTACCGTATCTATTAAAAAATATAACCACGGTTGGTGCTATCTAAAGCTGGCTTTAATAAAATACAAAAAACATGTTTTTTTTGCAAAACTTACCTGTAAATTTTTTTTCTCACTGTATTGATATATAATACAGAATGCCGTTGGTGTCATTACAAAAAACACGTTTAGTAAGTATCTAAAACAGGTAAACGCAAAAAATGTATGGTTATATGGTCACAGGACTCTATTTTGGCATATTTCAATCTATAAATTCAAGTATTTATTTCATTTGACCCAGTGGCAAGCAGACTCTTATCGCAAAAACAGTGAAAAGTAAGCAGTGAAAAGCCGTGAAAATGGTAAATGTCAAAGGCTGGGAATTGCAATAGAAAGGAAAAGCAGCAAAAATAAAAGAAAAAAGAATAGAGAAGCAAAAATATATAATAAAATATCAAAAGACGTATGAGAAGAAATAATAAATATGATTGAACTTGAAGCCATTGAATTTGAAAAGAAGACAAATTAAAGGCAAAAACAAAAAAAATTGAACTTAAATTGCTTGAAGAAAAGAAACAACAATAACAAGCAGAATAAATGAGAAAAAAGAATAGTGAAATAAAAAAATGTATTAACTATGTTCGTTATAATTTCTTATCTTGTGATATTAATGTTAGCGAAGATGAGAGACGAATACACTTTGAATGTTTTAATAAAATATTTGATGAATTGTATTAAAAGTCATATTATTCAAACAAATATTTCACTTTAATAAATAGTTAATAAAATATATCAGACATCAATTTAATAAGAAAATTATTTCCATTTATCTTCAGAAGCATTTATTTCATCTGTCATCGTTTTGATATCACACTCTGAGACAGATTGACCTAAATAATAATTTTAAAGTTTATCCAAAGTAGCTTGTGCTAAAATTATTTTTACTTCAGGTTTTTCTTTTTTTTCACAATCTATTAATAAATGCCTTAATTAATCGAATTCATCTTCAAAAGCTTAAAAATATTTTCAATCTGCCAATTGTTTTGCTTCATTTTGATTTTCCGTCTCTTTAAATTCTTCATATTCAGTTTGCAAATAAAATAGTTTTTGTATAAGTCCAGCATTTTGGTTTGAGTTTTTAATGTTTGGCGTTTACATCTTCATCATCACACATATAAAAAGAATTTTGTTGGCGCCAATTTAATGTAATTGGACTTGAATTTTTTGATGTGTTTGGAATTTAATTTCCTAATGTGTTTAGAGTTCATTTTTCTGATTCAAATATACAACATTAAACGAGCTTAACACTGTATGATACGTGAAATGTTTAATGCATACGATTTTAAACAAATCGTATGGGACATCTCGTTTTCTTGATATTTAATATAATACAGAAGTTTGTATAATAAAAAATGGTGAAATATTTCGCAATTATTCCAAAGACATTATCAGAATAATAGTTAACAATGCAGGCTACGAAACTTTCATATAATTATTTACAAGCGGAAATAAAAGTTATGTAGTTAAACAACTATAACACTAAACAATCATGCAGTGTACTTAATTAAAATAGAGGTTTTCTTACAAGCTTTAAGTCCACTATTAAGTTGTAGCATATTGCATTTTATCAAAAGCGCTTCTAAGATGAAAATTTCATTAGGATTATTATTAATGCAGCGATATAAGATTTAGGTGTTACTTGGAATCAAATTACAAGGATTGATTGCACGCCTGTGAGACAGGGGTCTGAGACAACGTCAGGAAGTGAGAAAAGGTTTGACTATGTAGTTGGCGTCTGGACAAATGACTAAATGCTGTGAGATAGCACTAGAATTATTGTAATTAATGGCATGTTGTGTTAGTTTTGTGCGTAGGTTTCATTTAATTTTGCTTATGTATGTATGACCACAACCTGAACATTTCGATTCATAAACATTGTCGGCTTAAGAAGTTCAGGAATTTTGTCCTTTCGGGCACATAGAATTATACTTACATTTTGCTTATATTTTTGGAAAATTGAGAAATGAAATCAATTAAGGATATAAATACATATTTGTTTTGAATGTCGTTTTTAATATTTTTATTATTGTTGTGAATTCAATTTGAAAACACAAAAAATATATATATTAAAATTAAGTAAAAATAAATAAAAATCAAAATTTAAAAACTAATTGTTATTGATTTTACCTTAAAAAATTATCTACATTGATCCAGTAACAATTTCTAATTTCCTATAATGAATGGTGTAGTAATTAAGAAAGAAAAAATGAGTAGGGAAAATATGATATGGAAAATGTCTTCATTTGAAGAAAATATGTAAGAATTGATAAAGATAAAAAAATTAACTAAGAAAAAAATTATTGAGAACATTGACATTTTAAAAATAGCTGGATGAAATAAATGATAAAGAAAATTTTCATACTGATGATGGAAATGATTATGATGATGACGACGATGATGATGATGATGATGATGATGATTATGATGATGATGATGATAGCGATGATGACGTGAAAGAAGTATTATAAATGAACAGGTTTTAAAAATAATTGTTCAATTTTATGAGTTTTCAAAACAAAAGTAAAGTAAAAAAAAAGTAAAATATATTAAATAATTTGGATTCTCTTTTAAAAAATATTTTAAATAAAAAAATCATTTTACATGAAGGAATAAATCCCTATTATAAAAAATTGTTAGTTACAAGTTTAAAACAAAAAAATTGTGATGATATAAAACTTTTATTTTGTTAAGATTACCAAACAGAATATTTATAAAAGATGCTCATTACGTAATTATTAAAAATGTTAAAGGATAGTGTTCATAAATTTGGTATTGTTGACGCAAGTCAAATAAATAAACTAATAGCAGAATTGAAGGGAAAACGTAAAAAAGATGACTTGATTAATGATATAATACAAACGCAAAAAAACATAAAGTAATAATAGCGTATAATATATAGAAAAATGGAAAAAAGAGGAATTTAATTAATGTTTCAGGAAAGTGGATAATTTTAGTAGGGCTATAGCTAAGTTTTTATTTTCATTCAAAATCTGACGAAAATAAGCAGCAAATTCATTTTCTGTTTATTGTGCACTTCTATTTAACTCTTTCTCTTATCCATTCGTGGTATAATTCAATCTGTAAATGAATCCGGTGTGTTTCAACACTCCGTTTTGGCCTTCCACGCTTAGGAACGACGCTAATTCAAATCAGAACTTTACTTATCAAAAATTACGTAAAAGTTCTATTTTAAAATTTTAGTCAACACAAGCCGCCGTTTTTGCAATCCAGAAAATAGTCGTCACGCCGTGATGAAAACACGATGCATCTTGGTTGACATCAGTGAACTCTACAACAACTGGAACGCAAACTTGGGCTCCATCCTCGCACCATGCATGATCACCGCCATTGAGGGTACGGAGGCAAAATACATCACTTGAAAATTGACGGATTTTTAAAAACAAATGGTGGTCTTCGAGATAGCTTAATGTCTAAAAACCTTAAACAATGTTTCTTCTTTGTCATAAAGCAAGTTTGAACGAAATTTGTACATGTTTAAGCTTCTTTTTAGAAGGATGACAAGCGAAAGTTGTTTTGGCACGTGAAAACATGCCTTATAACTTGAACACAAAACTGACATGCTGGTTTTTTTTAATTAAAAGGATGTAAAACACACTTTTATATCCTTACGATATTGTTTGAAATTTTTAAAATAAGCTGCCAAGGCAAAAAACGCTGTTTGTCAGCAATTTTTGTGTTTTCAAGCAAAATTAGCTTGCCCCAATAATTTTTGAAAGTGTAGAGCGTAAACAAAAAGAAAAACACTTTGCAAAATAATTCAAAACGTTATCTAAAAATATTTTCAGTTCGTTTAAAAAAAAATGTTATGCTACATTATTGTGTTATTATTAATTGCACCTTTAAATATTCAAAAAGGGTCACTACTCACTTAAAAAATCAAAAAGACAATTGACACTCCATATTCATAATTTTTGGAACCATTGAGTAAACATTGTAAAATAATACAAGTATGAAAAAGATTATTAGTCTAATATTATAGAATCATCTTATATTTTCACAAATATGACCAAATATTTTAAAAACACATCCTAAAATTTAGTATATTACATCTTACAAGAAAAATCTAATTTAACAATCAATATTATATACTATGAAATTTTGATTTATGAGATAGCTTTGCTTGCTTTATAAATATTTTAAAACCCAGATTCAAACCATTGAGGATGACGGGTGCTTTTTAGCATTTATGTATAGCAGGTTATATTAGCAATACTTGTCATGATGCACACTTGGCTATTTTAATTATAAGCATGAACTTTCTTATAAAATGCTCAATACACAAATATGGACTCATGTCAAATCTTCCACCAGTTCTTAAGAAGTGGGAGAAGTAAATGACAAGAACCAACAATAACCCACAGTTCAAAATTTATAATCATCGATTTAACACAGTACAGTAAAAACATGAAATTCTTACAAAGCAAGTCTAACTTTAAAAGCAATAAAATTGTTATGAAACATGTTATGATAATTTAATTGTGTGTATTTTGAACAGCATTTAAATATACAGACTATCTGTTATCATTTTTATCTTAATTTTTTTGTCTTTCGACGACAAATAAGAAATTCATAATTCGAAGCAAGTTCTTACTCTTATGTTTTATATAATACAGCGTTACTTATACAAAACATGTCTTGGAACGTCGATAAAACATCTTAACACAATAATAACCAAATTTTGTGACGGTTTTTAAAAAATAAAGCATTTAAGCATTCTATTTTCAAGTTACCAGTTTTTGCAAAACAATCAGTCACGCAAATGAAACAGTTTACGAGAGATGCACGCAAAGCGGCAAATCAGCTTCTGAGTGGCTTCAGACAAGTCTAGGCTTGTGAATATTGAGTGAGCCTTCTAGTTGTAGCATAAGAGTTCATTGGTTGACACATATTTTCAATAGATAAATTTTATTGCAAAAACTTAATTTTCGTAGGTTGGTTGCACAAGCTATCTATTGGATAACTTGCTATCCAGGGTATAGCCTTATCCATTGTATAGCAAGTTTTTTTAAGCTTTTAAAAAGCCTTTCAAAAAGCAAAAGTATAAGATTCGAATTGAACAATTGCTGAAATAAAATATTTTTTTTGAAGATTACGAAATTCCTTTGTCAAAAGAAAAGTATAAGCACCTCTTTTGCAAGTTTCAAGATTTTTCCCATGCAATTGATAACCTTATCCAGGCTTCGTTAAACCAGACCATCTATGTTATGCTTAAACCGGTTAATACCGCTATTAAAATTGCTGTGAGTGTTTTCAAGCAGCAAAAAAGAAGGGAGAGAGGGTGCTCTGTGTTAAGAAAGAAGCTGTTATTCAAATTTGTTAACGTAAGACTTACACTATATTTTTACTTTAAAATGAGTATTACCATCTATACTACTCCATTTTTGTTTATCACATAACAAAGAGTAACTTCTGCACTCAAATGAAAGAATAGACTTGGAAGACATTATTGTTTAAGGTCAAGCTAATTTTCTCAATTTTTTGCTATGTCTTTTTATAGTATAACGACACTTTCCTTAATGAAAAGCAAGTCCAACAATATGGTTGTTGATGACCTCTATCAAAGCAACATTGTATATATGTTGTTGCAGAAGAGAACGTTTTGTGCAATATATCAACAAAAAGGCTAAGTAATGCTCAGGTTGCTTTTTTGGCCACATATTATGCATACAATGTAGAATATAGTGAAAGCAAAATATATATCTTTTGTGAAAAGTTGAGGTGGAGTGTTATCAAATGTGTTCAACAAATGACGCATGCTCATGGCTGTATAGATTATGTTTTATTCCAATTCTCTTTTGTGAAGTTTAATTTGGATACAACTACAATTATAAATCTAGTAAATCACCATTAAAAAATAACAACGTGAAGTTTTACGTACAATAACATTATTTTCTAAGCATTTTGATAAAAATATGTTCTGCAAAATAAAATTTACTTCTACTTGTGTCCATTATGAAGTTGGTACCAACTCAGCACTCGCAATTGCAGTCAAATTTTTTAAATAAAGTTGTTTTTGCTGAATTTTCAGCTAAATTATATGACGTATTTCGTGAATTAGGATTCAGTGTACCGATTGCTCAAAAATTAACGTTTTAAACATAAACAAAAGCGCGCAATGCCTCGTGGCTGACACACATTCTTTAACCGCGCTCTTACCATGCCCAAAAGTTTAGACCAAACTTCAATAGCAGCAGGT
This sequence comes from Xenia sp. Carnegie-2017, assembly GCF_021976095.1. Lineage (NCBI taxonomy): Eukaryota > Metazoa > Cnidaria > Anthozoa > Malacalcyonacea > Xeniidae > Xenia > Xenia sp. Carnegie-2017. Next base: position 6,832,988 of record NW_025813526.1, read on the forward strand.
TTTCGTCATTAAGGCTTGAGCGTGTTATAAATTTCTTTCCAATGTTGCAAACAATTCGCCATCAGTCTTTGCGTGTGTGAATTAATGTACACATGTTGTCATAGTCTACACAATATAATGCCTAATTGCAAGCTTGTAGCAAAAACTCTCTTTCAATATCAAACAATCATCCAATGCTCTTGCTTGAAGCTTGAGTGTCTGCACATATGATAAGTTTGCTATAGTATTAGCTGAATTTATCGAAGCATGTCTAAATGACTAATAAACTAGCACATCATTGCGAGTGATATTTCTATGCATATGCTTAGACGGCTCATAGTGAAAATATCATGTTTGTCATGACGTAAAAGCGCACGCCACCTTTGCCCGACCTTGTTCAACGTCGACATTGACTACGAAAAAAGCGGTAGTTTTTACAAAATATAATAGTGAAATAATCGGAGCAAATTTATGATGTTATTTTTATCTATTATGTTTGGGAAGTTAAATGTTTCATTTATGTACGATATGAATTTAGTTTGTTTTCTTTCACAATTAGTTATTAAAAATTTCTTCATTGAATTATCCGGAAAAAGTGTATTTTGTTTACACTCAATCGTTTATTTTGGCTACAATAGACAATGTCGATCACGAGTAAGCAAAATTCAGTGTTTTCCTCTGTGTCAAAGAATAAAAGCGTCTTATATATCAGAAATGTCTTAAAAAAATCATAGATAACTGTCGGATTGTAATTAAAGCTTGAAATTGAAGCTTTGATTATTGCTACTCAATCCGCCTATTAGAGACCTTTAACTAAATGAAGCCTAAATGAAGCAGCTATCTCAAGCGCAGATTTAGATATCCGGATGCTGTAAATAAACATGGCGGATCTCGTCATCTGCCACTGAGATTCACCGGAAATGACTGCCTTTTATAAAAATTTCACAATTTTTCACTCCCCCTTTAGAAAGGAGCGAGAAAAAAAGTGCTTGTATATTTGGAATTAAGCATAGACTATTATGACGAAAATCAAGGTAAAAACATAAAATTGACTTCAGGGAGTCCATTGTGGTTGCAGGTTTTTGGCTTCAAGGAGGGATGCTATCGATGAAGGAACTCCCTCTCAGTCACAAATAAACTAAGATGTGCGTTCTAAGAGCACTCGAGAAAGTCTGCCATCCAGCAGAACGTAAACAAGGCAAGTCATGTATACCAAAAAGAACACCTTGGTACATCTCTACGGTTCACGAGAAAAAGTTGGCTTGTTGGTTATCATTAATTTTTTACTTCTTTTCCTGGCATTGGGTGATGGCCTTTTTTGCTCAAGTTGTGCGATCAGTACTTGTTGCTCTAGGAAAATAACCTATAAATCTTTGAACAATTACAGCTTCACTTATTGTATATGATTTTTTGTAATTATATTTCATAAAAAATTTCATGAACACTCGAGTTTGATTACGTTTGACAAATATAAACAATCAAGACTTTTTATAAATCACTAAGCTCAATATTTGTAATGTTATGAACCGCAGCTGCATGAAATACCATTACGTGTAAAGTTGTTGCACATTTTGATTTTTTGGCCTTTTTTTGCATGTTTTTCTTCCATTATTTTGCTTAGTTATTGTTTTCATAAGAAGGAGGGGGTAGAGGTTATAAATTTAAAGTCTTCATAATTTCGAAAACGCTTTTAAGCCTCTAGAATAAAAATTTACAACATATGTTTAATTCATTTAGTTTCATTGCCTTACTGTAATATATTCACCATACTATAATGCATATGCACTTCATCATTCTTGTATGCACAAAAAACCAGTTGTGAATACTGAGGAAAAAAATCGAGTGCTCACTACATTTGAAATTTATTATTGAGGTGAAAGCTGTATTAACCATTTTAATTGTACACTTACATTCCAATTGTAGGTGAAACAAAACAAAGAGAAAGAAATTTAGAAGTATCAGAAACATAATTTTGTATAAACAGCATTCAAATATAAATCATTTTGCAAGCATAAGAATTTTCATGTTTATTTACATTTTACCTATTTCATATTTCATTGACACCAACTGTCATCACATCTATTCGACGATCATCTCTAATAACCGTGTCTGGTACAATCTTATACAAAGTATTATATAAAGTGTTAGATGAATTATTATATATAATGTTTACAAATAGTTATATAATTGAATTTTAAGTCGTTTTTCTAAAAAAAATACTTGAATGTGTTGTTTAAATTAGTTTCTTTGTTGAGTTCTTTTAATTGATCAAGTAATTTTTTTCTTTTTTCAAATAAGTCAATTAAAAACTCTACGTCCTTCTCATTTTCACAGATGATATTTCCTTTTATATGTGAATATAGTTGTTAACACACTTTTCTACGAAGGAATGTTTTATGCAGTGCGGTGTTTGAAATGAAATGTACATATTATCTTCGCACTTTGTTGGACAATTTAAGCAATTGTCTCATGACACTGTGTGACTTCATAGCTCAATTGGTCAGAGCACTGCACCGGCACCGCAGAGGTCATGGGTTTGAATACCGTTGAGTCACCTGATTTTTTCAGGTTCATGAGACAATTGCTTAAATTGTCAAACAAAGTGCTAAGATTATATCTACATTTCATTTCAAACACCGCACTGCATAAAACATCATACGACATTCCTTTCACGAGAAAACATAAACCCAACAAAATTGACCTGCTCACCACTGTCTGACTTCATAGCTTAGTTGGTCAGAGCACTGCACCGGCACCGCAGACGTCATGGGTATGAATTCCTTTGAGTCACCTGCATTTTGCATGTTCATGAGACAATTGCTTAGGTTGTGCAAAAAAGTGCGAAGATCATATCTACATTTCATAACACACTTTTTTTCGGTGTTTAGATATAACATATTGCAAGTGTATTCAGGATTATTAATGATTTCTTTCTTTTATTCTTAGCTTTTTCTTGGTGGGACGTCCTCTCTTTTTATACGTTCTGTAACATCTATCAGTTGTCTTTTTTCATATGCAATCGGTTGTATTCTTAGGAGGACTTGTAAAAACTTGATTGTGATGAGGAAATACATGATCTTCATTCGTAAATTACTAGGAGGACTTGTAAATACTTGATCTTGATTCATTTGTTCAGGTTGATTAAATGCAACGTCTCCCAGTTCTCTAAAAATAGTACGCAGTGTGGGGACATTGTAATTCATGAGAGAATTGTACGTGCTTGATAAAACGATACTTGCGTTTGATAATGGAGACATGATATTCATAACAATTAAAGATGTATCTTTTTTTGGAGAATTTTTTGATGAATTAACAAAGTTTTTAATTGTCGTCTTTTTTATCGTAAAATGCGGTTCTTTTGACATTTTCCGACTCTTTTGCCTTCACTGTTTGCTTTTACCGCTTTCACTGCTTTCGCGAGAAGTGTATGCTGCAAGTGAAGTAGATGAAATAAATGCTTGGATTTTATAGATTAAATTTTTGCGGAAATATAACCCTGTGACCTTACAAAATTACTTTTTTGTGTTCATTTAAATCAAATACCTTAAATCTTGCGATTTTTGTCATAACGCAAACCATATGAAATATTAAGTACATTAAAGTGATGGGAAAAAAAATTGCATATAAATTTTATAACAAAACACATACTTTCGATTTTGTTGAAGTTAGTAGTGTTAGATTCCATCATCCATGTTTATTTAAGATAATTGTCTAATAGATGTGATGACAGCAAGCTGATTTTGTTTGAGTTTTTAGTCTTCTCTAAAATTTACACAATTCTGTTTTGAATTTAAGTGTGATTCCATACAATAAAACTTGCAAAATTTGTCATAATACAATCCGCAATGATGTTTAATGAAAAACAGATTTCTTTAGTTATAATACAGTACATTAGGTACCCACATATAAAGTATAGTAGTTGAGGGTTAACCAGCCACGGATATTGAAGATAATTGTTTAATACATGTGAGAACAGCAAATCGATTTTGTTTGAGTTATTATTACTGTTGTCTAAAATTTACACAATTCTGTTATGAGTTTAGTTGTGATTCTATACATTAAAATTTGCGGGTTTTTTCATGACACAAACACATTGATTATTAAATACATTAAACTGGTTAAAACAATTTTCGCATCTAGGTTTTAATACAAAATTCCTATATTCGATTTTGTTGAAGTCAGTTTCAGATTGCACCAGCCGAATGTATTGAGGATAGTTGATTAATGGCTGTGATGAAAGCATACGGATTTTGTTTGAGATATTATTTGTATTCTCTCAAATTAACACAATTCTGTTTTCAATTTAAGTGTAATTTTATGTATTAAAACTTGCGATTTTTGTCATAACACAAACCGCTTTAATAAATAAATACATTAAAGTGGTGAAAACAATTTTGGCATTTGGGTTTTAATACAAAACTCATATTTTCGATTTTGTTGAGGCAGTGTCACATAGTACCAACCAAGGGTATTGAAAATAATTTTTTTAAAAGATGTGATTACATCAATCGCGTTTCGGTTAAACTATTATTAGTGCACTGGAATGTTTAAAGTAAGTAGCAAAAAAGGCCCAGTGCATCGAGATGTAGATACGAACGTTCAAGGCGAAACGAAAACGAGGGGTATTTTGTTGTAACGAGAGTATTTCAGAACGTGCAAATATCACAATTTCATTAAAGTTTCTCAAGCTCCGCGAAATTTTTTTGTTGGAAATCGTTAGCAATCTTCTTAAATGTCATTTACCACTCGCTATTTGTTTCGAAATATTGTTGAGAAAAGGCGTTTACAGGTAAGATATTAATACTATTTTCATTTTATTTACGAAGTATGTTTTAAATATGTCAGACAATTAATTGTGAAATTATTTCATGGAAAAAATTTATAGATGATCACACGGCATAGAAAGCGAGTAAGAGATCTTTTAAAAGAGTATTCATATTATTTCTTTTGAAAATTTGTTTGAAGGATGGGAATACATTATAAAGTCTTATTTTAAAGACGTTTAACAATTACCCGGAAAATTTTTAATATGCATGCAAAAAGAATATATTATCAAAGTAAAATGACACGAAAAGAATTTCAATGATATTAAAGATCTTAAAATAGTGTTAAATATTTTTATTTGCATAATCCAAAAAATGAGACCAAGGGTTTTAAAAAAGTATAAGGTAATTTATGTTAATGTTTTTATTTGTAGAAAAAATTATGAGTTGTTTAAAAAAAACAAAGTTTCGAGCATATCTAAAGAGCTCTGCGATGGTAAATTTCAGAGCTATGAGAAAGGTGTAACTATTGTGTGAGATTCAAGTTAACGTTTGCAAAATTAATTTTGGATTATATCGAGGCTGATTTTTTTTATATTATTCATTAAAAGATACAAAGGAATATTATTTTCAAATTAAAGACGAATTTCTATTAAAAAAAATGAATGCTGAAAAGTGAACTGTAATTTATTAAATACCGCCCGATTGTTGGATAAATTGTATACTCGTTTAAAAATCGATAGTGATAATGATACTGAATACGAAAAAGAATAGGATAAGGATATAACTGATTTAATTTACAAGAAAGGCAAGAAACAAAAAAAAACCGAGAAAAAAGTTTTTAAACAAATAAAATAAATAAAAATATTTTCTCATTTTTTATTACTTATTTTTTGGAAATCAGTTGATGGAAACATTATATCAAAATCATGTGCCGTAATAGTATGAATTGGATATCGTTTTTTATCGTGTTGGACATATTTGTGGACTTGATTGCAATTTTTACTACAAACAACACAATCCTAGAGTTGATATTAACTCTAAATAAAAAATGTATATAAATAAATTTGCTATTAAATATCGATTGCTTCATTTTTTAATAGTTTATTTTTTATTCTTTTGTTTATAATTTTTTGCATATAAAGGGACAAAAAATTATAAAAAGAATAGAAGTAAATTGATACTTTTTTTGTAGATTATATGACAGAAAAGTAATGTCCAGAAATTGAACATATTTGATATTTAACGAATTATTTTATAAATTCCTTTTTGATCTTAATGATAAGGGATTTATAGTGTATTTTACATTTTAATTAATGTAAATAAAAAAGTAATTTATAATTTTTTAATAGAAAATAAAATTTATATTGATTATTTACGAATTTTTATACTTCAAATTGTAATAATAGTTATTTATTTAAAAAAATGGATTTGATAAATATGAATTATTTTTAGTAAGCTGTAATGATAACTAATGGAATGAGTTATTAAAATACAAGTTTTCTATTTTTTCTATTTTAATTCATCATTGTCTTTAAATATCCACAACCCTTTTTTTTTTATTTTTTAATGACCCTCTTATAAAATAATTTCTTCTTTTTCTTTTTCTTTTAGACATTTTAGTTTTTTTCAAATCTGCATTTTCTTAAGCGAAATAATAATCATTCCCTTATTCACTTATCATTTAATAACTTTATTAATAATTCCACGGGCCACAACTAAAACAATTCATTTTTATGCCAATGCTGCTAGTCCCCCACTAATTCCTCCCTGTTGGTGTTTTTTTCGATATTTTTTTTCTAATTCTTTTTTTCTTTCATCAATTTTTTTATTTCTATTTTTAAAAAAGAATAAATAAATAAATAAACAAATAGTAAGACAATTAAATAAATATATGCATGAAAACCGACATCTGTTTATTTATGCAAAATTAGTAGAATTGAGCTAGTATATATATATATATATATATATATATACAAAGTGTATAACAATGTGCCCTCCCGGCTATCAAAATATTAAAATGGTGACTCCTGCACTTGGGACACAGGACGTACGGTTACACATTGTATGGATTGTATTAGTGACCTTAAGATTTGACGACGCGCTCATCTACAACGCGAGCGGAAATGAATTTTAAACCAATGCGCATGTGCGTGCGTCGTTGAGTTTTGTCGTGCTTCTACTACGTGGCGTCTTTGCTTAATCCCACGTCGTCCTACATTGAAGGTGGAATTTTTCACAAAAAAAGTTTTAAAGTAAGTATTCAGCTTTTAATTCACCTGTTACAATTGTCTGTGGAGTCTGGTATGTGATTGATGTGTTGATATTTATCTGTGAGTAAAATATGTTTACATTTTTGCTTTTAGCAAGGCAAGAAAATGGCAGAACAGTTTTCATCAGCATCAAGTGATTGCTCATCAAGTACACCACGAAATTCACCGTGAGTTAAATTAATTGTTTAGCTAAATCAACATCCAGTGGCTTTGAAATTTTTCTTATATTGTAATAACGGTTTGTGTTCTCCTTTTATGTTTGAGTAAACATACTATGCAACGAGTACTCATATATCAATTAAGGCTAGTATATATTTCTAAATTGTTTTAGAATCAGTTTTGTTATGAAGTGGACAGCAAAGCATGATGTCGAACTGTGCAAAGAAGTTGTCGTGTCAAGACTTTTTGAAGCAAGAAAAAATCCCTTGAAAGAGAAAAGGTGTGGGAAGCCATTGCTAAGAAGTTGGAGCAACATGACCACCTTTGCTTTCGTGTTGACCAGCGTGCAGTAAGAGACAGAGTACGAAAATTGCATGCAAACTATTGCAAGAAAGAAAGGGGAGAAATAAATGCAAGTGTCATTTCTCCAGAAGCAACTGAGCTGGATGATTTACTTGAAAAAATTCATGGTAGAGAAAAAGCTAGTGATGTTGTTGCTGCTGAGGCTACAGCTGTTGAAAGAAGAAAAAATAATGCAGACAAAGAAGCAGCAGAGGAGATAAGGAGAAGGGCTATGGAAAACGTATCCCAAACCAGGAAGCGAAAGGAAAGCGAGCAAGGTGGTGCTAGAAAAAAAGTCAGGAAAGGAGGAGATTCTACTTTAGAGTTTCTAAGAGAAAAGGGGGAGAAAGAAAGAAAATTAAGAGAGGAAAGCTTAAAATTGGAAAGAGAGAAAATAGAAATGCAAAGGCTGCAAATACAGAATGAGAAAGAAAGCCAACAGCAATTCATGGAGAAACAAAATCAGTTGCTGCAAAACATGATTGAATTGCAAAGGCAACAAAACCAGCAAGTTCAAGCAAATCAAATGTTACTGGTTCAACAACAGCAATAACTATCCCAAGCCCTAGTACCTCTTTTATCAAAAATTGCTGAAAAATAAACTAATCGTGTTTTTTTAACAAAAATTTCAGACAAATAAAATAATTTGCAATTATAATGTATGAGAAACAAGAAATATTCAAAAAAAATTATGAGAAATACGTTTGAAGAGAGGGTGGCTCCAACTGAAAAAGTCACTTGTCATATTTAATTGAAGACAAGTTAGAGCATTTCTAAGCAGTGATGCAACTATATACATTTTGCCCACAGAACTTAAGCTAATTTTTAGATTCTTCTTAAGTAGTATAGTACATGGGGGTACGAGAGCACAAAAAGTGCTCTCATATCCCCCATGTATTATACTACTTTTATACCATGGGTAAAAACTATCTTTAACAAACAATTGGTTTCAAAGGGGGGTAAAAATCTCGAGGTTACAATCTATCGTTTAAAAATATGGAATCTATATGTTTTAAAAACTATCTTTAGAAATAAATGCTAAGAAAGCATCGGTTCGGAGGAAATTCGGCAGCATAGAGCATGATGTGAATATTACGAAGTTTAATACTCAAAAAAGTTAATACGAAGTTTAATACTCATAGTTTAAAATCCATGCTCGAGCAGGGGAATGGAATTTCCGAGAATCCTGAGACCCCGGTGGGGAAAATTTTTACGAAGTGAAAACTCGGGGTCTAAAGTGGCATTCGATGAATTCGAAGAATTCGAGAATAACAGAGGATTAATATATGCTCTTTTACAATCTATCGTTTAAAAATATGGAATCTATATGTTTTTGAAATATATAGGTGCGTTTAAATTTTAAAAACCGTCTTTAAGAATTAATTGTTAATAAAGCATCGGTTCGGAGGAAATTCAGCAGCACAGAGAATGATGTGAATATTACGAAGTAATATTTACTCCATGCTCGAGCAGGGGAATGGAATTTCCGAGAATCCTGAGACCCCGGTGGGAAAAATTTTCACGAAGTGAAAATTCGGGGTCTAAAGTGGCATTCGATGAATTCGAAGAATTTGAGAATAACAGAGGATTAATATATGCTCTTTTACAATCTAGCGTTTAAAAATATGGGATCTATATGTTTTTTAATTTGTCTGTTAAGCGCGTGTCTTAGTGCATGTTTTTAATAATGGTTGTTTAATGTAGCTAGCACATGTCACCAGCGCATTTTAATAATCAAGTGTTAATAATCAAGTGTTATTAAAATATCAGTAGCAGCGCGCTTTATAGTCTATTTGGTATATTGGATAAACTAGTGGCTTTTAACAATGGTCTTAAAACCCAGCGCGTGGTAGAAATATTCTTTAATAATCAAGTGTTAATAAAGCATATTTTTAAATCGTTGTCTCGGGGCGAAGAATTTCAGGCAACTAAGCCTGAAATTTTGAGCGCAACAATGTCATAGATGCTCTTTACAAAATATGGAATCTATATGTTTTTTAATTTGTCTGTCAGGTGCGTGTCACATGTAAATGTTTAACAATGTTTTATATAATTTTTGTTAAAAGTGTTTTTACTAATTGTTTCAGGATTTTGAATCTTTTTGTATATCGCTTTTGTATTAATTGCTATATTACTCAAACAGGGCTACATGCTTACTACACATTATAATTGTTTGTTAATATTTAGTTATTTGAACCGATATTATAATGACCATAAGCTAATGTTGTTACACCATCATCTAATATATATCGTTTATCATCAAAACAGCTGAGTGATACTTTATTAATTTCATAACTACTAAGTTGATGGTTTACACTTCTAATAGTTTTCATTGTATGATGCATTTGTTTGTTTTCAAATAGTGTTGTTTTATAGTCTTCATGTTTTATTTCACTCTTAATAATATTTTTCTTAAATCCTTTACATTTTTTATCTACTTTATTATTATCTTTAATATAACTGTACATTTTACTTCGTAACCCAACAAATTCAGTAATTGAGATTACAGAGGCTTCGTCTTTAAATTTACCAATGACTTTTTTATTAGTTTTATCATGATATTTATGGTATTCTGGGTAATCACTAAAATCAAATTTATCTTTATCAACCCAAAAATCTTTATAGACGTCTTCAGTTTCGATTTCATATGTTAAACTATCTGTGTCTGTGAAAAGAAGTTTAGCTTTATCACCATACTGCTTTTTGATATGGTTGTAATGAAAATCATACATAAGAACTTTACTCAAATCTAACATACACATGCCAACATATGCAGGCCTATTAAGGGTTAGTGTTTCTTTTATTTTATGCACAGCTACTAAATTTTCATTAAAGATCTTTGAACTTACATAAGTAGGTTTTGAAGCTAATTTTAATAATTTATTTTTATTAGTTACTAGTCTAACATCTATTCGTTTTCGTAAGTTTTCCATGGTTTTACCGAATACCGAATTATTCATTAATTTGTAGAAGTCTTTTTCAAAAGAATTTTTTGCATTAGTTCTTTTTTGAGTATTAAAGTCTATATATTTTTTCAACCATGGAGATTGATTAAATTCAAGTACTCTATGTACTTTTTTTAACTTTAACCCAAGATCTAAGTATAATTGAAGATTTCTATAATGTAAAACGTATTTGTATTTATTTTTTAAAGTCGGAATCAGTTTGCTTACTAATCCTGTTGATATATTGTAATTAGAAGCAATTGTCTTACAATATTTTGACAGCATGTTGCTAGTTACCTTAACTTTTTCTGGTGCAACAGGATAATCGTTATGTAAATCATGTAGTTCTTTATTGTATTCTAAATCAACTTCTAACATTAAACCTTTTTTTGCTATCTGCTTGATATTCAGCAAGGTTTATGTTGTTAATCTGTTTACCAGTTAACCATTTGAAATTACCAGTAGGTAAGTTTTGTGACATAGCCCACCCATACAGATTTTTTGCATCTAAATACGTTAAATACTTCGATGGCTTATTATTATCATAAGATGATTGATATTTGTTATTAGCTTTTTCATATCGATTAGCAATATAACTAACGCCTCCTCTCATACCCTTTTCAATGAATTGAAACATATCAATATATGTCATTAATTCTAATTTAATATCGGTCATCTTCAACATAGCATCCCACGACAACCCTGGTGATGTGAAATAGTGGCATGGGTCTAATTTATAGTATTCTAAGCATGTTTTTCGAAAGTTTTCAAATACATCATTAATAGAAGGATATCAGATTTCAGATACAGGTCGTGATACTCACCCATGTTTTTAAGATTGAATGTATTCCACACTTTTTGTGCATGATGGTATTGTTCATCTGATATATTCTCAGCAGTAAGAATACTATGAAAGTCTTTTTTTGAAGGCAACCCCACATCAAACTTTTCAAAGCTTTCCATATAATCATATGGGTATTCACCTTTTTTAGTCATTAAATTAAATTTTTCACCTTGAAACTGCTTAGAGGTATATTTTAATGAATCTTTAGGTAAATTACTAACAAGCTTTTCAAGACTAGAGCTCATAAATTGAAAACTATCAATGAAAGTAAGATGGTTACCTAACATAAAAGCCATATATTTTTCCATGTTATTTGGTATAGCATTTATATTCATCTGTGTTTCTTCACCTTTTTTGTTTCTATATGTATGGTTTTTAACAATAGCTCCGATTTCTTGCATAATAAAATGGCTGTCATACCCACGCAGATTGTGAAATATTACTGGTATCTTTAATTTATCAGAGTCTATTCTAAGTTTTAAATTACAATCTTGATGTGCGGAGCCTCTGTATTTACCAGTGATGTGACAATGGTCTCGAACTCGAATATCTTTGTTAGTATATTTTTTGTTACAGATATGACATTCATCAGCTTTTTTAAATTCTTCTTCATCATCAGAGGTCATTTTTAATGGTTTATTAAATAGGTTTTCATAATATTCTTACAATATTTAACTTCTTTTAACATAGCTTCCATAAATTTGTAAACAGCCTTTTCACCTCTATATATTTGAATTTTTTTCGTGAATTTATCATCATAACAACAAACAACTTTATATCCATAGCCACAGTCTGTGTGCTTCTGATAGGCTTCAGTGAATGATTTTTTATTATTCTGATTACAACCAGATATCTTTTCTGTAATAGCCTCAAAGTCAGCATATATAACAAATGGTATTGGTTGTTGCTTATGATAGTTGTTGAATTTAAGTATGTTATTATTTTTATCAGGCATTCTTACTGATTGTATACCATTTATTAGTATACAGTTTTCTATATGGTTATTTAATATTTTTTCAGAACTAAAACATTGAAGACATCTCATACAAAAATGTTTTCTTTCTTTATGTTTAGTTTGATTGTACATAAATTTATTAAAATCTTTTATTAATACATAATGTTTGTTTTCATTATCAGTTATCAATAGTAGTTCCATATGGTCTTCAAATTTTTTATTTGAAATGAATAATGGGTATGGTTGTTTATCTTCATAACCGAAAACGTTAATGTTAATTCTGTTCACGCTTGGCATTTTTGTGCGCAAAATTAGAGAACTAGAATGTGCCAAATTTTATTGCCGGCGCGCGACATTTTTCGAAGCTTGGTAACGAATTTATCGAACAGCAAATTCCTTATTTTTGTCGATGATTTTCCAGCAAAAGTTTTCCTTGAGCTACTTGGGAACACAAGAGTGTTATAGAGGATAACTAGAGGATCATTTTGATATCTCGTTTGCTATGGTTACACATATAGTTTTTCAACAGACGAGCTTGTTGCTCGAGGGTTTTTGGCGAAATGGCGTCGGTTGGCGAAATTTGATAATTTACTCTAACTTCGGCTTGTATAGGTTTCTTTATCCGATCATTCGTTTGTTTAAATTTTGGTTATTTGGTAAAATAAATAGTCTTCTTACAATCGTATGTTTTTTGTTTTGAAGAAAATGGGATAATTTAGCGTCAATCATGCCGTTCCGCAAGGCAACGAATTACAAACGATTCAATTTTGGGGAATACATGCGCAACAAAAGATTGGCAAGGGAAGGAAATATGAGCAAGCAAAAGAAAGCAAAATGTGTGTCTAAGAAACTTAAAAGTCTTGATGATAAGGTAAAAAATGTTTAGTAGTTTTATTTGAAATGATCTTTGCTTACTCGATCTTTTCTTATGTCAATAAGTCAATAACATATGCAATATTTTGACATGATGTGTCAAATTTTTGTATTGATAGGCTTTTTTTTAATGAAAGATTGTTTTATACAGAATCGACATATTTAGCACAAGGCGTATTACTATTTCAGTTTAATTGTATTTTAATTAGTGAACTGTTTGTGCTTGTATTTTATATCAGAATATGTATGCCATTTTTTGCTGGAACTGTATTCATAAATTTTACAGGTAAAAGAAATTGGTGAATGAAGTAGAAGAGTTAGATAGCATCAGGACAGAGTTCATTGAAGGTGGAAGTAGGCAGGAGGAACAAGAGGAGAAAGTTTTAGCATAGGCAGGAAGGGCAGTTGTTTGAAAGAAACAAACCAACTGGGCAGGCTGGTGTAGGTCCACTGGTCGAACACGCAGGATGGAACTATGTTGGCAGCTAATGCCATTCATGGAGGTAATAAAGATGATACAAAGCCTGGTGCCATTGGAATGTTGGAACATTAGAAAATAAGTGCAAAGTGGGTGATATAGTAAAAGTTAGAAAAGTGCAGTAAGTTTAAGAGCAAGGTTTTCCAAAAATTTACAAAGAAGATTTGAAGAAGTTCGAAAGATCAGATGAGAATATGTTAAGATCGATTGCTGTGTATTATAGCAAAGGAGTTATGGGCAAAGAAAAGTATAGAAGAGTTTATAAGGCAGCTCATATGAGCAGATATGTGGTAGTAAGGGCTAAACGTGTTAGTGTTGCTAAATGTCCCACCCTCGGCTGGTTCCTATGATAGATTAATGCAATACATTAAATCTATTGATATTGGTAAGTTATTTAGTATTCGTGAACATCTGTGCAATGGGTTGATGAGTGTGAGAAGGTCAATGGTTTTACAGAGATATAGAAGATATTCTTGTTAAGCTTGCAGAATTTTATTTGAACATTGGTAAGTATAAACTTTTCAACTTTAATCAGCCAAACTCATTTCATGTTGCTATTGGTGGAGATGGGGCCCCTTGGAAGAGATGATTCAGAATGCTCTTGGCTGGTAGTTTTCTAAAATTGGACATGGCATGGCCGCAATGAAAATTTCCTGCTCTTGGGGCTAATTGTTCAGAGAACTGTCTCCTGTAATTGCTTATAGCAATCATTCTACAAAAACAATTATTTAACAATTGCTTTTTGATTGGCATTTATACTTTTTGTGATTTGTTACAAAGCAAAATAATTTTATGTACAAGCTGAATGAAGACAAAGATATTAAAATAAGTATATTGTTTGGGTAAGTTGTAGTATTGTAATTGTATATATATAATGTAACAAAACTATTTAGTCTTTTATCACGTTTGGACAAGTATAATCTGTGCAACATAATCTTACCAGAATATGTACATGTTAGAGCATGCAAGCTTGACATGTGCATACAATCAAATTTGCATATATTATACTTATCTGAATTTTACATTGACTGATATTTGTGTAGTTTAACTAATTTTAAAACCTTTGTCAACTTTAATAAAACTCAGAAGAAGCAGAGTGTGGTGTCCTCATTGAAAAATTTATGTCTAGTAGTATTGCAGTATTGCTAGTTTACCCTATTTTGGTTTTAAAGCAGGCAATGCAACAATTACCAAAGCTAATAAATGGCTCAGTTGTTAGTCAGGTTTCAACTTTTTTATTTGAAATAAATTTAAAAGGTATTTGTAGATCTCTTTGTTTTTAGAGGATGACATGAATTAGGTTGATTTTTCATACTTTTTCTTAATTTTTGAATGAGTTGCTTCTTTTATGTTTGGCAAATTTTATGTTTGTTTGTCCTATGTACAAAATAAGAAACTGGAGGCTCATCATTGAATAAACAAAGTCTTTCACCTGGGTTACATTAACTGCTGTTTGACTGCCACGTCCGCTAAAACTTCGCCTTAGGTAAGCAGCAACATCTTCCTGGACAAGCCAGACAACAAAACAAGCAACTCATTCAAAAGGCGCATGGAGTGAAGGATATCACCTCAGCCTTCTTGTTTTTAACCTGGTAACAAAGAAAGCCACAAAACTATCCAAAGTGCGAACAGTACGCATGGTATGGTAGCAAAAAGCATGCAGGAGTAACCCTCGTAATTTCCCCCATAATGGGTTTCTGATGCCTTTTTGCCACCAAGTCGTCGATGATTCCCATAGCCAAATTCGTGACTCCTCTTTTAAGAGCTTAGCTGGATTGATAGAAAGTCCATCAATCTCAGCGAACTATTGTTGTGTGTGAAATCGACCTCTGCAAGTTGAAGCGTATCTTGCACTTGCCCAACACCGCTTTGAGACAATTTCCACATTTTCGCATTGCATGTCTTGCAATGCGAAAATTCTCTTCAACTTGTTAAGGAGGAAGGTGGCTGTTGAACGGCGCTGTTGTATATGTCTTCTTGATGTAATTTTCTTCTGCTGAAAATCACACATTAGAAACAGCCGCCATCTTCATTAATTAATTATTTTAATCAAGTATTTTGTGCAAAAACCGCTGGACACAATGACTTACAAACTAGCGTTTTGGCATGCAAAAATGCCAGGCGTGGTTTTGCTTTTCGATTTTATTATAATGTTTAACAGTCACTGGAAATTCAATCCCAGAGTAGTCTAATTTGTTAATGTATTCCTTATCAGATTTTTTATTCGTTGTGGGGTATTATTTTGCGGGTTAATATGTCTAATATGACACCATCTAAAGCATTCATTATCTATTTTGATATTAATTAATCCTTTTTACTATTTTTAAGTTCTTGTGGTAAATTAATGTATGAACTCCTTTAAGTGGTTTATATATTGCAACATTAACATAATGGTTATCTACAGAGCGTATAACCCATGATGAAGATTCTTGAGTAAATTATCAATCTTATTTAATATATTTTGTTTGAAATTTGTAGGATTCATTGATTTCATTAGAATTAGTAATTGTTAAAGCTGGACTGTTGAAATAAGCATTTTTTGTTAAATAACCAGCAGTACCGCCATCTTTTATTTCAAATTTTTCAAATGTTATTTTAACAGTTTCAATATATTTAAGTGCTTTCATTGATGTTAATATTTCTTTAATATAATATGTAAGATACTTTCTAGTGTTCTGTAATTGTTTCAATGGATCTTTATTGTTAATAATGATTATTTCATATGACTTTGTATAACCTTTAAGAGCATTGTTTGTTTCTCTTATTTTAACTCTTGGTGTTGGTATTGGTTTTTTATTTTTATCTGATATCATCTGTGTAATGTTCTCATACTCTTTAATCATATCTTTTACACTCTTTCTTGGTTTTGGGATTGGTGTTAATACTTTGATTAATTCGTTTTTTCTAAGTTTATAATAACCTTTAACCTTTTTTTCTTTAGCAATAACTTTTTACTGAGGTACAGTCATTTGTTTGATATTGGATTGTGATAGTACTTTTTGTACTGGTTTGGAAATTAAAGTATTATTAACTTCAACCTTAGGCTTTTGATTTAATATTATATTAATTAAATCATTTCTAGTCAACTTTTGGAGCGCATTTCTATTCATCTTATGCATATTATATAATATAGGTTTGTCTTTAAGTACCTTTCGATTTAAATAATCTCTATTCATATATACTAATACTATATATATTACTTTTTTAAGTGTCTTTAAGGTGCGTTTAAATAATTAAATTCAAATAATACAAATAAATTGTACTATTTATTTTTTTTTTAAATATTCTCTTAATTTAGCTTTAGTTTTTATTGTGTTGGGTAACATTCCTGGTTCAAGACCGAAATACCATGGTATGAAACCCTTCTCGTGTATCCAGATCATTTTGTTTAATTGTTTTCTAATAATTGGGTCATCAAGAGCTTCTTTTACTGTTCTATCGTAATAATACAATAATTCTCTTTTTTGATTATCAGGTTTAAATCTTAATAATCTTAATTTTTTATTATGTTCAACTAATTTTAGATCATATTCAATTGCTTCAGATATTAAAGTATGTTTAAATGTTTCAAAATCTTTACATTTTTCATAACCCGGTTGATCAGGATCATAATGTTTTAATTTTGTTGGTAAAGCATCAATTAATATATATACATCAAATTTAGATAATAAATTATCATCTAAAATCAAATAACCACAGGCCCGAAATGACATAATGATATTTTATTATTACTCATTTCAATGTTATTAATATCATCTTTTGTCTTTAAGTCTTTTAAGTTTTTTCTATTTTCTATCATATATATAATTTATATATATTTCTTTAAGTATATTTAAACGCACTAATTTTAATTATAGAAATAAATCTATATTTAAAACTTTTTATAAAAACTATATTATTTTTTATTTTTTTGAATTTCGAACATGTTTTTTTGTCCGAAGATGTAAAGTTTTATATGCTAAACTATATGTTTTATTACATGAATCACAATGCCATGGTTTTGAGAGCATATATGATGTCCTATGTTGTTTGATTTGTTCTTTAGTATAAATTTTTGGTCTTCCTCGTATTGGTTTATCTGAACACATATATACTAATACTATATATTTTATTTTTAAATAGTTATTTAATGCGTTTGAGATAAATTTTAAAAATTCCATTAGCACTTGAATGATTACAATATTCATATAAATCAAATTTTATAACATAAACATCTTTATCTATATTGTTAATGTCATACTTAAAATAACAATCATCCCATCCATGATATTTATTAAACAGAGCTTTAGTGATATGTGTAAATTGTGGTATATAAAAATCACTACTAATAGTCTTTATATTAGATGGTTTAAATATATTTAGTATAATCGGTTCATAATCAATATTCATTGTACACATTATATGTAAAATTTTTTTTATATTATCAACATTATATCTATTTTTTGAAAAAGATAACCAGTCATCTGTATGCAACTCTTATTCTTTATATTTAACCTGATCTTCTTTATAATGAAGCTCGTAAGTTAATGATTTAATATACATGTTTTTTTCTTCCATTAATATATTTAATAAACCTAAATTAATTTCATGTCCTTTAAATTTATACACATCTTTGTTTTTTATAACTTTCACCATTCTATATAATTACTATATATTTTATTTTTTTTATGGAGCGTTTTTATTATCCTTTGTTTTATACAATGCTTTTTTCAAAATCCTTCAAAGTATCTTCTATATTAGAACTAGTTTTTTTACAACATAAAATAAAATCTCTGATCCTTTTTAATAAAACTTTAAGATTCATATATAATAGTAAATTTTTTATTTCTTTGACTCCATCCAATTTTTATAATAAGTACAATCAAAATCAATATCCCACTCAAGAATTTTATATACTTCACCGAATAATCTATCATCGAAAATCCGTTTTGTCTTACTATTTTTCATATCTCTAACAGGGTGTTTTAATGGTATACCCCTCCTACTAGCTAAACGTATAATATAATAGTTATACATACTAACATTTTTTTTATTAATTAATTTATGTTTAATCATAGTACAAACAACCTTTATAAAATCATTTGTAATCATCTCAACATATTCAAAAGTTACACACAATCTAATTTTATTACTAAACCATTTTTTCCTTGAATGAACTGATTTTTGACACTTCCAAATCTCTGGTATCCATTCATTAATTATATTATATGAGTGAACAGAACCGCAGTGTATACAAACATTCATTTTATTGTTATCTGAAATAATTTCTTGATTTTCGCAACATAAGTATGTCTTAGCAGATCTATTAATATAACTATCACATATCTTTTATCACAAAAGCAACAATTTACGCATAACCAAAAACTCTTCTAACTCTTTATGAATCAATTTATTACAATACATATAATATAATATAATATATATCTTTAAGTAGTTTTATATAATAAATATCCAGATGTAATACCAAGCACTACCATTGTACCAGATTGATAATTTTTCATATTCTTAGATGGTTTGTAAAAGTCATTTAATTGTGGTTCTCTATGAAATGTTAGTCCGTTGTAATGTATAGTTTTTATTTTCTAAGCGCATCTAAAGCTCTATTAGTCAGTTCTATATCATCATCAGCATATTGAAGTTCTTGTCTTAGCTGTTGAATTTTATCATGCTGCTTGACTTCATTTTCATAGAATGCCTCTTTAGCTCTTTGTAGTTTTCTAGAGCTCATGGTATCTTTTCATTTCTCAGCGTAACCGTTTTATCAAGTTTATGAAATAGCCAGCCCTGCCTGAAAAGGCGAAACTCCAAGCTGTTCTGTCCACTAGTAATAACACTTGTCATATATATTTATACAGATTTAACTGGATTTTCAGGAATCCATTTTTTCTCTTGAGCATATTTAACTAGCATTGTTGATGCTGTAACAGCAACAACCAGTTTAGCAAAATCTTTGATACTGTTTGTGTCTGTTAATTTTTGACCTAGTAGTTTTTTAGACGCCATAGAAAGACCTACAGCAGTTGTTGTCACAAGCACTGCATCAAAAGCTTCATTCATAAATTGTTTCTTAGTCATAGTATTACTCATATATAATAGGAAATATTTTATTCAAATGAGTCTAAATTATATTGTTTATTTTTTTGTATCAAAACATGTTTTTCACTAGTTGTTTCTTCTCTAGCTTTATCGTTTGTTAATTTTTCCTTCCTTTTATCATTTTTCCTTGTATAATAGAGACTAGCAAAAGCAATTAATACTCCAATAGTTCCAAACAAAAATCCGTAATTAATGTTCCAGCTATAATCCTCAATTTTTTTTTTATTTTCTAATTCAATCCTATCTTGCATCTTTTTTTCTTTAGCAGCTTTCGATATAGCAGCCAAGCGTTTCCCAGCTTCAACTCTAAGAGGGTCTTTCTCTTTCTTAACTGTAGTTATCTTTACGTTTTCTTCAGACATGTTATATAATACTGTAGATTTTGTTCACAGATAACTCACAGATAATCTTATAGATAACTTACAGATAACTCACAGATCTTTATATTTTTTGTTATATTTACTCACCAGCCTATCTATAGTAGTACAATTGTCTATTATAATATCATCGATAACTTTTATGTCTGAAAGAAATATCACTTGATCATAAGCTAATCCTCTTAAATATGATCTTATATCCATAAGTATTTTTTCATATGATGTATATGCAAATTTACACATTTCTAAGTTATTATTAATCTTACTCCTAACCATATAACCTTGAACTAAAGCACCTATACCATTCAAGCTGGCTATAACTATCGGGTTGACGGTTATACTACCTACAATACCAGCAGTCGAGACTAGAAAAATACTTCCCATGTTTAATGATAGTCTAATTTTCTTTAATTTATTATACTTCCATTTATAACAGGTATACATCTTGTGATAGTATAAATACAACTTTTTAAGCATTTCAAATTCCTCATTACTCAACTCACTTGAAATATGATTAAAATCTAGAACTTTTTTCATATTATATTATAAAACATATTTAACTAATATGAATGATGATAGCGTTGATATACCAAGTAAAGTAATCATATCTGTTTGATGGGGATTATTTACTATCATTTTTGTATGTTTATGTAATAATGGTTTTTTATGCACTTCGTCAAGAGTATCTAGGTGTTGTAAGGGTGTTATATCTTGATGTACTTTTTTTAGTTCTTCCTTTTTAACTCCATAATAATTTTTTTTAGAATTAATACCGAATTTCATAGTTTTATTCGTTAATGTTAAAATATTATTATACCCATAAATCTTTTTATTCAATATGATCATACGGCTGGGTATTAAAATCATACCAGGGCTGATTGCCATATTTAAAATAACATTCGTGTCTTTTATACTCTTTCTTATGTTAGATATCAATACAGTCGTATCATTCTGTACTATAGTATCCTCTACTAATTTCCTAAAAACATTTTGAGTTTGCATGCTCTTAGCTTCATGATTAACTATTGGCCATCTTGTATCAGCCTGGCTATCTAGAACTGAATAAACAAAACTTTCAATGCTCTCTTGCAAAAGAGCTTTTCCGATTTGTGTAATCCCTTCAGAATGATATGCAATGAAGCTCTTATAATCAGTAGTTGAATATTGAAAATTAACAAAATAACCAACACCATCTTTATTGAATTTTAAAATACCTTTAAAAGGTATATGCTTTTTCAATTCCGTAAAGTCATATTTATCTATCTAATAACATTTGGGATCTGATAATACAAATGATATTTGGTGTTTTGACATAACTTTGAATATTTCGCTTAAAACTGATTGGCCATAACCTGCAACATAGCGTAGGGCGCTGCCTTCATTATCATGCGTATAACTTTCTTCTGTTCTTATATGGCTGATGCCTTATTATTGTAATTTACTGTTAATTTCACTTGCCACGGGCTGATAATAAACATAAAAATTAATTTCTCTGTGACATACAATCTGAAGTTACAGACATTTACCGGCCTTTGAAATGTAGGTTTTACAATAAACTTTGAGGACCATCGATGTAACATATGATCGAAATAATCCTCAAGCTGGCTACCTTCATCTCATGCAGCTGCTATGAGATTTGAAAACAAAGGTGTTTTAGTTGTTTCTAAATATATTTTTGGCCATGTTTGTATATGTTTTAAATTATCATCGCCTAATTTTATAGCATTTTCTTCTATTTGCTTGTTTGACATATAATATAAGCTATGTTATATATGAAAATGTTCACTATTTTTATTGACAGAGATTGACTTACAAGAAAGTATAGTAACATCTAACTATTCATATTTATATATCAAAAAAGCTCATGTGTATTGGGAATATAAAAATGTAAAATTAAATAATACTTTAGCTTTTACAATAGGCGCAACAAAATATAATATAGATGCTGGTTACTGGACTTTTAAAATGCTTAAAACGTTTTTTGAGTCTGTTAATGTAAAGCTTGAGATGGTAGAAAACAACGGAACTTGTAAAATAACTATAATAATGACGAGGTATTAGTATTGTCTGATACTCTTATTAAAATGATAGGTTTTAATGATACCATAAAAACTATTAAAAAAGGTATCGTACAAAATGGTGTTTCTAAAGTGTATATAAACAGAGGATTAAACTATATTCAGATTTCTTCTAATATTGTAAATTCAAGTTATAATTATAACCCTGAAGGAAAAAAAGTAATATAGCTTTAACTTCCAGTAGTAATAACAATTCAGTCGTTATTTGGCACTGTATACGAATACAACGATATTGAAAGTAAAGTTATAATGAGCCTTTAACGAGCTAATATTTAATATATTAGATCAAAATGGTGCTCCCAAAGATATGTACAGTATTCTTCTTGAATGTTATTATCTTGAGTAAGTTAAATGGATGAAGACATTAAAATTGAGCAAAGTTTAAGAGATATTTATTATGATCCGAAAACAGGGTATCAATCAGCAGAACGGCTGTATCAGAAAGCATTAGAAGAAGGTATAGATGTTAGTAGAAAACAGGTTAAAGAATGGTTAATATCTCAAGATACATACACATATAAACCTATTATTAGGACATAAATTCAGACAAACAAGGGTAAACTATCTTGGTGAACAAATACAAATGGATTTAGTTGATATGGGTTCTTATAAGTATAAAAACAATGGTTATTATTGGATATTAACAGCTATTGAAATATTAAGTAGATATGCATTTGCTACCCCTGTTTATAGGAAAGACACAAATAATATGACAAAAGCTGTTGCAAAACTATTAAGTCAATTTAAAGATAGATTTAATGATTACCCGAAACTAGCGCAATTTGATGATGGTAAAGAATTTTATAATGTAGGTGTGAAATCATTATTAGAGAAACATGGAATTAAGTACTTCTCTACAAAAAATAGTAAAAAAGCTTCTATTGTCGAACGATTTAACAGAACGCTTAAAACATCTACGTGGAAATATTTTTACAACAAAGGAACATATAAATGGATTGATATATTGGATGATTTAGTATATAATTATAACAATACAAAACACAGTACAATCTTGATGAAGCCTAAAGATATTAATAAAAATAATGAAGATGAAGTCTGGAATACATTATACGGTCATGAAGTTGCTTATTTACCATTACCTAAGATTAAAATTGGTGATATGGTTAGGATATCAAACTATAAATCTATATTTACGAAAGGTTATGAAGCAAATTTTACTGAAGAGCTTTTTAAAGTGGCTAAAGTTATTAGAGGAGATCCGAATTTATATGAGATAGAAGATGTAGAAGGAGAGCCTATAATTGGTAAATTTTATGAAGAGGAACTATCAGTTGTAGATAAGATGATGTTTATAGAGTTGAAAAGATATTAAAACGTAAGAAGGTTAAAGGTAAAAGATGGTTTTAGTTAAATGGTTTGGTTATGATAATAAACATAACAGTTGGATTTCTGAAAGTGACATACAAAATATAAAGTAATCTATATAATGGATGAAGGAGGTTTTGATTATATTGAATTAGAAGATAAGAAGAAAGAAGATAATAATAATGATAATGAAGATAATAACGATGAAATGAAGATTGGCAAAATTTTCAATTTATTGATGAAACATCATTTACTGACGATAATTATGGTGTAACAATAAAAAAAGACAAATAAAACTAATACTCTTCCTGATGTTCCTACTTCAACTCCTGTTTATACAGATATTATTAGACCAGAAAATGAAGTTTCTTTTGCTGTTGAATCTTTTATTAAAAAAAATTATAAAAAGAGTTTAGATTTAATCACTTAAAAGGTATGGCAGCTTCTGAAGGTATAAATTTTAGATTAAATTTAGGTAAAACTGATATAAATAATATTACTTACAAACCATTAAATACAAAGAAATAAGCGAAGCAAAAGGTATAATTGTTTGCGCATGTAATAATGGAATACTACAATATAATAAAACAAATCGCTAAAGAAGCTGTTAAACAATTTAAAAACGAAATTAAAAGAATTATTAATTTGCAAGATGAATTTATAAAAACTGAAGAAAGTATGCCTATGGTTGATTTAAATAATCAATATACAGAAAATTTCAATCAAATAACTAATCAAGAACTTAGAGAACATATAGGTGTGATGACTCCATCTGGAACTATTGATAAAAGAACACGACCACAATTCATAGAAGCACAAATAAATCACTTTGCTGAAGAGTTAAACAAAACTGTAGCTAGAATAGATGAAATAGAAAATGAAAATGAAAATAATTTTGACAATATTGATGAATTAACTAATTTGCATGAAAGAGCTGCGGAATTAGAAAGTATAATTAGAGAAGAAGAAGATCAATTAGAAAAAGAGGATGTACGAGATAAACAGGAAGAAGACATTACTAGATTACAACAGTTTAAAAAATGGGTTAAAGAAAATATCAGGATTATCAGCTTTAGCTATATCTGTGGCTGGTATAATTACAACCATTATCATTGGTGCAAGAAACAATCCTACAAGGTGCTCAAACTGCTACTAAATTTTTCTAAGGCTTTAGCAAATCTAGGTAAAAAATTATGCCATGATGTTAGGACCATTATTGAATATTATCGCTCAGGCTATATCTTGGGGAGCTAAAGGGTTAGCATGGGTAGCTTCTAATCTATGGGTTTTAGCTATTGCTGCTGCTTTGTTAATATATGATCAGTATAAACAAAGAAGAAAATAAAATATGTTTTAATATGTATGAATAGATTATTACAAGAAGAGCTTTTACCTGGTTATAAAAGGACTGCTATGAAAAATTAAAGGTAATACACTTTTATAGTATAACCTTTAATCCTAATAGTCTTGAATGAACAAGTTTATATTAATATTCCGAATTGAAAGCAAATAGTTGCAGTGCCTGGTTCACTTAATCTATCGTTTGATCTTAAAATCAGTAATACAAAAGTCACTTTATAAATAATCTCAGTCAGATTTTACAAAACAGACTACAAATTAAAGTTGCTGGAGAAACCCTTTACGATTGTAGTGAACATAATGTTATAAAGTGTATACAAAGACTTGTGGTTACCTAAAAGTGATCGACAAGGTCCTTATTGAATATGGCATATGTAGTCAAAATCTAAGAAATTTATTTCTAAGGATGATAGTGCTGCAACAAGTGGAGATTCAGGAAAAGTAGCAGACAAATTAATGTATGATATTTATAGTACAAGACAAATTAATATTGATAATATTCTTAAAGATCATGGTTTGTATTGCCCTTTCAATATGAATAATAACTTTCAATACATAATAACATTATACCAAGTGATCAAGTCCTTATTGCTCAAAGTGAAACTATCGGTGATTATGAATTAGAAAATATTCAGCTGGAATATGAAACTATTGAAGAAATCAAGAAATTGCAGATGAGGTGACAAATTTATATTCTATAGGGAGAAGTCTATTTTATGAACATATAACCCTTTAAAAAGGAAAAATGGGATAAGTCAAGTACATTACAGAATGTAACGTCAATGTGCCTAGAAAAGCATGAAAGGCATTACTACTCAGAAAATTCAGTTAGTGATAGTGAAAATTTTATATCACTCATAATGAAGTTAAAATAACTGCCGAAAGGTGCCTAATGTGATTTTCGCCCAAGGTATGAATAAAAACAATTTTATGAAGAAGCAAGAAAATTTTTTGATAGAACTATTCCGATAGATTGCTTCATGACAATTGAAAAATTTTCTAAGAATAAATTTGCATTAGTTATCGATCTACGCACCTTTCAACAAAAAAATATTGCTGGTAACGGAAAAAAAATCTTTAATACTCAAAACGGCATTCTTCTCGAAATTAAAAAGAGAGCATATACAAAGATTTAAACTGTTACATCTATGTCGTTAGTGATGCTCTTGTTCAATTTGTTAATAATGATTTACAAAGTATTCAATACTAGAATAACCAGTAATATATATATGAATACACCCTTTAATATGATTATTTTAGGTACACTTGACGGAAAAAAAACCTTCTTTCTTTAAGAATGTTAGAAAAAACTTTAATAGACATTTTGATTATATTATTTTATATATGTCCAACTCTATCATATAATAAAACATATCAAGAATGGAAATATATAAATGATTCTGATTTAATTAAGTAGAATGTGACCAAGATCAGGTAGATGTTGTTTTAAAATATGTTAGTGATGTATATAAAGGTACAAATAGTCTTATTATACTTGATGACTGTGCGAGTTGTTTAGATGTTAAAAATAGGACATCGCAATTAATAATTAGGGTTTAGTGCTCGCTACTATGGGCTTTCTACTATTGTTATACACAGCAATTGACTAGTATTTCAAACCTTATCGCGAAAATATAAGTTATTTAGTTACATTTTATAATACAAACCGCAATGATATGAAACCATATTTGATGATTATCTTTATGGTGTTGAGAAAGATGATATAGAAGAAATAACCAAAAAATTGAAAAATAATAAGTATGCACATTTAGAAATCCAACTTGTATTCCCATACAATGGAAATAGTTATTTAGCAATAAAACATTTGTTATATATATATGCCAAAGCGTAAAGAACCTGAAACAATTGACGATCTAATTAATGAGATTGATTCCGCAAATGATACTATTAAAGATGCTGTATGTGATGAAAATATACAAGATAAACCGCAAGAGGGTTTTAATAAAGAGATCAACTACTTAACTAGCTGAAGATGGTGATCTAAATAAGTCAGTTGCTTACATTAAAAAGCTAGTCAAAAAATTATTGATAAATTATACACTGAATACGAGAAAAAACGATTACAAAAAGCTAATGAGTTTTAACTGATTTAGTTATATCAAAATTTTCAGATATATTAAAAGGGTTTGATGCTATTGAAGACTCCAAAGAATTAACAAAACAGCTTAAATCAGACGACCTTTAAAACGAGATGTGTAAAGGTTTAGTAGAAAAATATCACCCCTATTACATTTTAGAGGTTTTTATCTGGCTGTATAACAACCGTTAAACATGTTTACGAACATAAAAATAATAAACCGGATATAAAATCTGAGGAATAATATAAATGAGCTTATTTTATGGGCATAAAACAGATATTAATGTAAATATACAAGGATCTGTAGATAAAACACATCTATCAGATAATTATTATACTAAAACACAAGTTAATAATAAATTTAATGACCACTATAAATAAAACTCAAGTTGATAATAAATTTTAGACCACTATAATAAAACTCAAGTTGATAATAAATTTAAAATGACCACTATAGTAAAACTCAAGTTGATAATAAATTTAATGACCACTATAAGTAAAACCCAAATTGATAATAAATTTAATAGCTAATATACAAAAATGAATCAAATTCCAAGTATGCTTTGACTTATGATTTATCCAAATTCTATACAAAAAATGAATCAAATTCCAAGTATGTTTTGACTTCTAATTTAACTAACTATTATACAAAAAATGAGATTGATAGCAGAGTAAATGGTAAAGTAGTATACCATAGCAATCAATTAAATTATAAAAATTTTAATAGCCGACAAGATACTATCAGAATTTTTTAATAATATTAAATTTATTGAATTTACACTTTTATTAATAAATATCTGATAACTCTAAAAAATTGAATTAGATATATGATGGTAGATAAGATTAAAAAATTTATCATTAAACTAACAAATGATAATGAAAAAAGATAGTTAATGCATTACTAGATTTATATTACGTATACTGCTGATGATGATTTAAACTATATTTATATTATTATTGAACCAAAAAATCTACAGCTTCAATTGAATTATGAATATATGGAAAAGAAAATGGCAAAGCATTTAATGGATTAACAAAATTCAAGTTTATTCCAACATCAATCTACATTATCTATGACATTTAATGGTTTTCACAAAATTTTAGGGCTACTATAGAAGAAATATTCTATCAATTAAAAATTTGTAAATGATGAAATCGAAAAATTAAAAAATTTATTAAAGATAACTATCAAGCTAAAACTTAAGATGAAGAATAATCCTCATGTTTGACTACATATCACATAACTGTTTGTAATAAGTAATTAATACAAAAGCAATATACAAAAGATTCAAAATCCTGACAATTAGTAAAAACACTTTAACAAATATTATATTAAACATTGTTAAAGCATGTACATGTGACACACTTTAAAAACATATAGATTCCATATTTTGCCAAAAGAGCATCTATGACATTATTTAGCGCTCAAAATTTCAGGCTTAGTTGCCTGAAATTCTTCCCTTGAGACAACGATTTAAAAGATGCTTTATTAACCTTGATTATTAAAAGAATAATATTTCTACCACGCGCTGGGTTTTAAAGACCATTGTTAAAAGCCACTGGTTTATCAATATACCAAATAGACTATAAAGCGCGCTGCTGCTGATATTTTAATAACGCTTGATTATTAACCTTGATTATTAAATGCGCTGGTGATGACGTATTGCTAAAGCTACATTAAACAACCATTATTAAAGAAACATGCACTAAGACACGCGCTTGACGAACCAATTAAAACATATAGATCCCATATTTTTAAACGATAGATTGTAAAAGAGCATATAT